>NC_050574.1:1317500-1617500 GCF_011100635.1 Trichosurus vulpecula
GAAGGCACCTCTCAGACATTCCTCTCTGACTGATAGGCCCAAACAAAAGATCAAACACACTCCTGAACAAAGGACAGGAAATATTTCTGAAGCTGCTTCTTGAGGACCTAGCCAGTTCTCAAAAACAAAATGATTGACAAGATCTTCCCCTCCTAAGGGGAGTGGCTACCCTCTCTGGCTGAGAATATCCGAGGCAGTTAGCAGTGAGTCTCCCCTCTCTGGAGGGAAAAACTTTCTTTGTACAGCATCTTATAAAAGTCACCACTGTGGGGCAGTGGTGATCTCACCCATGGGGAGGATGCTTTGCCTGGAACCATTTTCCCTCTTGGGCCTTGATCGAGCTGAGCTGTGTAAACTGGGAGCCCCTCAGCTTTGAGAGGATCACGTGCTGGAGTTCCTCTGAGAGGTGATGAATTTATGTCATCCATGTCTTTGTCTTTGTTGCGTTAACTGTGTTTGTTAGAGTATTTCCCCTGTCTTTCAATAAAACTTTGTTCTGTTGGGGGAGTGCCTTATTGCCAGCACAAATCCAAATCTGACCCTAACTTAGCTTAACTGAACAAACAGCACCCCCCTCCTGCCCCGGCTTTGATAACCCAGATATTGATGCTTCTCTAGAAGCTATGTATTGCTGTGGATAGACTGATTATTGTTATAGACCGGTTGTGTTATTTCCTCTGTTTATACTGTATGCTTGTAATTTCTGTTTGTATTTGCCCTAAAGTTAAGGGGACTGATCTTTTCTCCCTGAACTAAGTGGATGGTGTATGTATGTTTAATTAAACTGAGAGTGTTAATCCCTTAAATTTGCTTCCTTTAGAAAAGCAGATCAAAGAACCTGTGCTAGCAGCCCTCCTGTGTGCTTTTGCTGTTGGTCTTGCACAGCCACAATAGCTGCTAGCAACATTGTTGTTACAATGGCCCAGACTCACTCGCAATGGCTTTGATTGATTCAAGGAGATGTTACAGGCCCTGTGTACCCTCTGTTACATTGCAGTGGGTGTGGACCAGTCAGTAGAGGTCCACCTTACATGCATGGTGGGATAGAACAGAAAGAGCTGGCTCTGGAGCCAGGGACACTTAGGGTCAAGTACCTCTTCTCACACATTCTGTTCATAGGATCCTGGGCAAGGTACTTTGCCTCTCAGTGGTGTGGGAACCCTCTAAGACCCCAAGTTGCAGAGAGGTTGCTCCCCTGCTCTGGGAGAATAATTCCTTGGCAGGGGATCCCTGCTGCAAGTGGCCCTGAAGAGACTGATCCTGTTCCCTACATATGTGGTTATTCACAAGGTCCCAATATTATCTGACCCCTTTTCTAAACATCACACATTCCTGTCTTCCTGGAAGATTCCTCCTCCCCTCTCTGATCACCTTGCACAGGAATCCATGTCCCTCCTCCCTTTTTAGGTGATTGTCCACTTCCCCTCCTTTGTTTCCTGTCCAATATCACCTCAGAATAGAAGGCCATTTATGAGAGGGCTTGCTGCCATGTGCCTCCTGTCTCAGGGCACCATTTTCCATTGTCTTACCTCATGCCCAGGATACCACTTTCCTTTCTCCCACCTCCCTTACATTTTTATTTCTCTTTCAGCTTTGCTCTGAAAGACCAAGGAGTCCAAAGGGCCAACAGAAGATTCATCCTTGGAGGGGATGGTCATATAGGGAGGTGGAATGGAGGGTCTTTGCTACTCTAATTTGGGAGATGCCAGAGAATGTGAGAGCCAGAGCCAGATACAGGAGGAAAACCAGGAGAGGTATTTGAGGGAAGTGACCAATCTTCACACAATTCCTGTGGAAAAAAGCCTCTGAAATGTACTGAATAGGAGAAAGACTTTAGTTACCTCTCACATCTTATTATACACCAAAGAGTTCACATTGGAGAGAAACCTTTCACATGCAATGACTGTAGGGATCCTTCAATTATAAATCAAACCTCAATGCACACTTGAGGATTCAAACTGGAGAGAAACCCTTTGAATGTAAGGAATGTGAAAAAGCCTTCAGCCAGAGGTCATATTTGACCTTACATCAAAGGATTCATACTGGAGAGAAGCCATTTCAATGTGATTTATGTGAGAAAGCCTTCTGGAAGTCCACACACCTTGTTTAATATAAAATGATTCATAGTGGAAAGAAGCCTTACATATGTAGTGAATGTGGGAAAGCCTTCATGTGTAGCTCAGATCTTCTCAAACACCAGAGGATTCACACTGGAGAGAAGCCTTATACATGTAATGAATGTGGAAGAGCCTTTAATCAAAGCTCAAGCCTTATAAAACACCAGAGGATTCACCCTGGAGAGAAGCCTTAGCCATGTAATGAAAGTAGAAAACCCTTCAGGCAAAGCTCAAAGACGCATGCACATCAGAGAGTTCACACTGACAAGAAGTCTTCTGAATGTAATTGATGTGGAAGAGCCTTCAATCGCAACTCAGCCCTTACTGCCCATCAGAGGTTTCGTAATAGAGCAGAATGGATTAAGATAAATATGGAGAAGATTACAACCAGAGCTCAAACGTGAGTCTCCACCAATGTCAATGGGAAGAATAATTACAAAACAGTTAGAAAAGAATGGTGCAGAATTACAAGAACCAATATGGCTCCCAAAGAAGAGATGAAGAAAGATGCCAGTCCTTGGCAGAGGAAGAGCAGGGTTTCCTATGTTTTCAGATTCTTTCCTATGTATTGATTGATCTTAACATTTCTCTTTTTCTTTTTAAAAAATATTTGAAGTTATATGGAACGGCTCTTTGGAGGAGCAGGGATACAAGGGGAATTTAGGCAATACGAAAACAAGAAATATCTAAATTTTTCCATGACTAGATGTGTTTATAATGGGTTTTGTTTTTCTTTCCTTCTCAATGGATTTAGGTGGGAGAGAGAGAAAGGGAAGGAGAGAATTGGGAATGAAAATAAACCATAACTGACTTCTGAGTCAAAAGCAAAACAAAAAAAAAATTAAAGATGCAGTGAACATGAGAAAACCTTCTCTAACAGCTTGAACCTTGCTCAATATTAGAGAGTTTATAATGGAACAAATACACAGAAAGGTAAAAAACTGTCAGAAATCCTTTATATTAATTTTACTAAATGTAAGAAATGGGAGGAGGAGTTTTGTTTCCACAGAACTAAAGATGTGCTTCCCCGCCCTCCCCCACCCCAGCTTTAGCAGAGTCCAGGCCTCAAGGTCGGTCAGGTGAGGGGTCAGAGGCTTGTATGCATGTGCATACTTTTTGAGAAGGCAGTCTGGGGAATTAGAGAGGCCAAACCCACTTGAACTAGTTCAAGCTTATCTAGGGTCTGGTCTTGGTCAAGAGTCCAGGCCTACTGATTTGCATATGTTAAAGAGGGGAAGTAAGGGAAGTAAATGAATATAGTTTAATCCTAAACTAAGACAAGGAAAATCTAATTAACTTCACTTTTGCTTCTGTATCCTTATCATCCTACCTGTATAAACTGTATAACCGAGGAAAACTATGTTAAAAAACAAAGACTGTAAACTAACCATAACTCTAGCAGGAGGGGAGGGAATGGTTAACCCTGCTCCTGCAGCTGCATGAGTGTATGTGTTCCTGCGAGCACTACACCCGCTCTCCCGGGGAGCGTAATAAAATGCCTTCCTCTGCCCACTCTGGTCCTGAGTTCTTTGGGTGAGAATGGGCAAATCACATGGATCTTCCTAAGGTCAAGTGAAGGGAAGTAATAGGCAGTGGAAGCTCGCCGGGCTTACTCCTGGATCTTGTCTTGGGGTGTCCTGTGATCCCCACTGCGGTGTTAAGAGGGCTACCACCCCGGATTCCCTTGGGGAACCCTGTGGTCTGCACAGCCTTCTTAAGGAGACATCACTTGGGACTTCCGGCCCTGCTTATCGCAGTCCTAAGGGGCCATCACTTGGGTCTTCCTTAGGGTCTGACACCTATGAGGCCCTGTGATCCCCACAGATTAAGGGATGGCTACCACTTGGTCTTCCTCTGGGAGTCCTGTGGTCTGTATAGCCTTCCCTAGGGATTATCACATGGTTCTTCTTCAGGACTTTGGCCCTGCTCAGGACTTTGGCCCTGCCTAGGAAGTCCAATGATCCCCAAAACCACGTTTCTCACGCTAAACATCAAAGAAATTGTATTGATAGGGAAAAAAAATCCTTGCTTTTTCTTTGCAGCCTCCCTGTGTTTCTTGGCATTTAAAAAATGTTTCCTGTCAGGAGCTCAGTGAATCATATTTCTTGCTGTAATTCTTTGGATTTAATTAAAGGATGCAATTTATTCAGTTCATTAAATAATAAGTTTATCCAATGACATTTTAAAAGTTATTGTCCCTTCCTCCTGTATTGACTGAAATCTCTCAATCTGTACATTTCAATTATTCAACAAATTGAAAGAAATTCTTGTTTCTTGAATTCATAGAAGAAATCTTTGTTTCTTATGCCTTCTTATTAATAACTTTCTCATGCCTATGAACATGGGCTCTGCAATGACTGTACTATGTGTTAGAACTTCCCTCCTTCATAAGGGAGGAGGGCAAGGGAGTCCCACAAGAGCCGGTCAATTAGGAGGGTTTCTGAGGCTCAGAGCTGCTTGACACACCAGTGATCCTTTGGGAGTGACCTCTGGCTGAATTTGGAGATGCTGAAGCTGCCTGAAACCACAGAAGCAGCCTTGACCTATGCATGCTCAAGGGCAACCTTGAGCAGAAGCTGCAGACTTTCTAAACATCCTGTTCATCGCACTGTCTGGGCTGGAGGCTTGGACTTCTTAGGTCATCATGTTTATTTCAATGTACCAAGGTGTTAGTGCCCTTTCTCCTAGAATTGTTATAAAAGACCCTGTCAGCCCTCACTCAATGTCCTCTGTCACTGAGAGAGGCCATGGACCCAATTTAGTGGTTACTGCTAGCTTAACTAATCAGTCAGTCAAGCCCTGGAGGAAACCAGCCAGTAATTCAGGCCAGTCAATCTGTCAAACCTTTACTAAGCATCTCAGGCACCAGGCAGTCTGCTAAACAACGAAGGTAGTCTCTGCCCTCCAGAATGACATGATGGCTGAAGACAACACCCAAGAAAGGAGAAAGAAGGATGGCATGAGGGGAAGTGGAGAGAAGCCTGTGCTAAGCCCCTTCCTTAGAGGCCCTGCCCTTGGGCAGAAAGCACGGAGTCACGCAGCAGAAGATTTCCAATAGTTTTCCTCTGGAAGAAAGGCACAGTGGAGATCCCGAAGATAGGGTATGGCGTAGGCTGTGACTCCATTCTGTGGAGAGCCAGCTACATCCTGTTTAGGCCTCATTAGAACTCTGCAAAGCAGTCTCAGATCTCTGCACGGCAGGATCAATTGAGAATGGGTCCATGCGTGGCAAAGGCCATGTTTAGGATCAAAAGAGGAGGCAAAGAAAACCCGCCTTCATAGCTGATTATCCACATGGGAAAGAACAGAAATGTTTCAATTCAGTTAGCCTCCCAGGAGCAAGGAGATAAAAATATTAACCAATGCTCCATTGTACACTTCTGAGAAGTTAGGATGATTCAGCAATTAACCTGTTGTATCAGGAGGGCAGAGTTTATAATCTCAAAGAGGATCATAAACATGTCTGAAAGGTTCGGAATCGCCGGATATAAGAAACTCTCAAAGTAGAAGGCAGAAGAATCAAAACATTTATTTAGGCTCAACAGTAACCAACCCATGAACCAGCAGCCCCATTTTGATATGTTGATCAAAATCTTCCAGGCCCAATAAGTACGCCTTGAAAGAGTAACCAGGAGGCTACAGAGAAACATGATTGCGTAAAGCAAAATCATGTTTCCCCCTTGATGGTAATAAGATTACCCACTGGCCTGAAGTCTTTGTTCAGCTTCCTCCCGTAGGTCAGCTCTGCTACTGGCAGCTCCTGCCTCAGCTGTGTCTGTGTCTGTAACTGAAGCTGCAACTGAAACTGACGATGTAACGGTCGCTGTAACTGACGTAACTGTCGTAACTGTCGCTGGCTCCAACCGGAAAAGGAAAGAGAAGAATCTTCAAGCTGTCCTCTCCCCTCTTATAGGGTCTCTGACATCATCAAGCTCCGCCCGAATGACCAGGGCCGATTGGTTCCTGAGCTGGCTCCTCCCCCTAGGGTAGACCAGGTTCTGGAGCTAACACCTCCCCTCAGCCAGCCCCATGACTCATCACACAGGAAGTTCTGGTCCTGCCCCGGAAGAGCAAGCCCCAGCGTCCAGGGAAGCTCAATGAGGTAAACTGAGTCATTCAAAGAAAACAAAGGCCATTCTGGCTACACTCCACCCCTTGTTATAGGATACATAATTTAATCAGCCATGTATCCTAGAACATACATTGTGATCCAATTACAAAGGAAACTAAAACATATCATTCATTATAAAGCAAAACATATCATTCAGTGACATTCCCAAACATTGGTTAACGATTCAAATGCGATCCACCCCTAGGTCCCAGCAAAATAATCTCTTCAATCAATCATCCCCAAAACAATTATCAACAATTCAAATGTCCACCCCTAAATCCTTGTATCCATTACATAGGATCAATAATATCATAACAATAAAACAACACAGCAAGGATAACACAAAATAAGTAAACAGAACACTATCATCATTTCCACCCCCCTTGAACGATTGGGGCTCAAAATCTTGGGGTGAGGGGTGAAGGTCTCATTTTCCATAGCTTCTTCATGCTGAAATTGGATGTAGAGATGGCCCTGCCCCCAAAAAGTCCCATTCCAGAGGTCATTTCTTAACGAGCTGGCAGGAATTCCAAGAATGCTACATGCTTAGGCAGTCACCGGAAAGTGCAGGGTGCTTAAGCCTGAAGGAAACAAAACTAGCAACAAGGTTAGCCAAAACAAAGGACAAAAAGAATAGACAAGTATGGACTATAATTCTTCAAATAAAATCATCTCAAGTTTGGTTGAGATTTCAGTTATGCAAAGATCCAACATCAGAGCCAAACTCAGGTGGGAAATGTTTCTTTTCAAAAGGAACATAATGAGGAAGCCAAGAGGATCCCACCCTAGATATAGACTAAGATTGTCCTCCCAGCCTTTCCCCAAATGTACAAGTTTTCATCCGTTAATCACACAAGGTCACCTTCAGTCTGAGTGGCTTGTAGGCTTGCAGGAGCAGTTCTTATTTCCCTATTTCTCGTGTTATCAAGTCCTCTATACATTCTATATAATTCATTGGTTGGAATTCCATCTATCATTTCAAAACCTACCCCTGCTCTCAATAAAGTAGTAAACATTTCTTTCCTTGTTACTCTCCTTTGGCGCCAAGTTTGCTGGTTATTCACCCTTCTCTCTCGAGGAGATCTATCCCCTCCCCAGTCACCTAAGTCATGTAACTGTAAAATCTTATTTATCACTGTTGTAAGACGGCTCCCTACTTCTCCAAGTAATAAATTCAAAATTAGTTGTTTATAAGCAGGGGGAGCTGTCTTAATTATTAAATTCCTATGAGGCAGTTCCATTGAATCATTGTAATATTTGTCTGCAGTTCCTGTCATAATGGCAGTCTTCATTACCTCCTCCTTTAGTCTCATGATACAATCTCTAAGTGAATACCAGGGTCTGTGCTCAGTGGGCCACATAGAATCAGTAGCATATCTCTTATTGCATCCCACAGTGGCTAATTCCAACAGAGTAGTCCTGCTATCACCGTCTCCTTGCTGATGATGTTCCCTAAAAGCTTGTTGAACTAGAGGATCATGGCTGATACCTATGAATCTCATGCAGTCTGTCCTATCTACTGATATTCCACCGGCCCCTTGATCACTGAGTCTTACCATCCAAGATATCAATGGTTCTCCTATTCTTTGGCTGAATCTACTCAAAATATCTGTGACCTCTTGCGGTGAGAAATCTTCCTGAATTTCCCTTGTAACTGAATCTTCACCTCGGGTTTCTGTCTTCCTCCTTTGTATGGGTCGAGCCCTTGTCTGATCATTTAACCATCTCCTATTCTCTGTGTGAGGCACATCCTGAACCCCAGTAGTGTTTTGTGCCTCAGCCCCTAACATTGTCTCATTCTCTCCCCACTCACTTCCTCTGCCACCATGGCTAGGACGAAGCAGGCAGTCAGGCTCTTTCTGGGCTGGGTTGAAATGCACTCTGGGCTTTTTTGGTCTCCTGTTGCTCTTAGCCACATTAATAGAAAAGTTCTCATTTGAGTCAGTTTGGTCTCCTGCTATCTGAGATTCCTCTTCTTCCTGTGGGGTAGGAGTGCCCCCATGTCTTTCACTTAATCTCAATCTTTCGTATACTAGCCGGTAGGCTGATAACACTATCCAGCTTTGCCTAGATAGTGATGCCCCTGACTGAATCCCAACTTCTCGTAAACACTTTTCCAAATCCCTAGGATCTCCTCTCCGTAGCCTTGGTTCCCAGTTTTCACAGGGTCCAGCTTTTTTAGCCAATTCTTTTGCTAGGGAGGAATAAAATGGATCCTCCCATCCTGGGATATTCATCTCTTCCTCTGGAATTGTTCTGCTTCTAAATAGAGATCTTATACCTAGCGATCCTGTTCGTGACGCCAAATGTATCAGGAGGGCAGAGTTTATAATCTCAAAGAGGATCATAAACATGTCTGAAAGGTTCGGAATCGCCGGATATAAGAAACTCTCAAAGTAGAAGGCAGAAGAATCAAAACATTTATTTAGGCTCAACAGTAACCAACCCATGAACCAGCAGCCCCATTTTGATATGTTGATCAAAATCTTCCAGGCCCAATAAGTACGCCTTGAAAGAGTAACCAGGAGGCTACAGAGAAACATGATTGCGTAAAGCAAAATCATGTTTCCCCCTTGATGGTAATAAGATTACCCACTGGCCTGAAGTCTTTGTTCAGCTTCCTCCCGTAGGTCAGCTCTGCTACTGGCAGCTCCTGCCTCAGCTGTGTCTGTGTCTGTAACTGAAGCTGCAACTGAAACTGACGATGTAACGGTCGCTGTAACTGACGTAACTGTCGTAACTGTCGCTGGCTCCAACCGGAAAAGGAAAGAGAAGAATCTTCAAGCTGTCCTCTCCCCTCTTATAGGGTCTCTGACATCATCAAGCTCCGCCCGAATGACCAGGGCCGATTGGTTCCTGAGCTGGCTCCTCCCCCTAGGGTAGACCAGGTTCTGGAGCTAACACCTCCCCTCAGCCAGCCCCATGACTCATCACACAGGAAGTTCTGGTCCTGCCCCGGAAGAGCAAGCCCCAGCATCCAGGGAAGCTCAATGAGGTAAACTGAGTCATTCAAAGAAAACAAAGGCCATTCTGGCTACACCTGTATAAAGTATGTCAGTAATTCCATTAAAACTAGTCTATAGCCTGACTATACGACTCGCCTAGCCCCATGTTTGTGTCTTTTTGTGTCAATTACTTCATCATATATTCACGCCACTGCTGCCACACCATTCCTATGTCATTATTATGAGGCCCAAAGAGGCTTTTAATCACCTGCTGAGCTAGACCCGAGGCTACCAACCCAAGGCTCTGTCAGAGACAAGCAACCTCCCTGACACAGATTGGGGGGAGCTATCTGTGCCTCCTGAGGGCCGGGGGTGGCAACCTCCCCAGAAAGTTTGTGTCAGAAATGGGGCTGCCTCCTCCTACCCTTTCCTGCTTTCCTTTGGTCCTGGCCTAGGGAAGTCTTGGGAGGTCAGAAGGGCCACCAAGTGCCCGTGGCCAAGCCCAGGAAAGAGGCAGCCCTGAGGAGTGCATTGCCTGACCCAGTGTATTGGCAATCAAAATGGGCTCTTAGCACTTAATTCAACCAAGTGCCCTTGAAGTGTTTGGCCTTTCTGTCCTTGATTAAATTAGGAGTCCTTAATGACCTCCTTGCCACAAGGGAAAGCCTAGGTTACATGGGATCGAGTAATATGTTTGTGACATCAGAGGCTTTTAGACCACGTCGGTTTAATTCGCATTTTTGTGAAGATTTTAGGTCACGTGGGTGAGTCACATGTATGACTCACCTTTGACCCTGAACAAGATATATAACACCAGGGGTTGGCTTTCCTTTTTCGGAGCTCTGAGCTGCAGCAGTAGTGACGCGTGACTGAGCCAGCCGTTGTCGAGCTGCCCGGCTGAACTCAGATGTTGGTAACTACGGATTGTATTTGGTCTGTTTGTAATTTGATTGTATTTGCTCTGAAGTTCAGGGTGCTGGATTTTTCCCCTGAACTAAGTGAATGATGTTTTTATGTTGGATTAAAGTAAGATTTTTAACTGCTTAATGTTGCTTTCCTTAGTAAAGCAGATCAAAAGAACTTGGGCTTTTGCAGTGTTCTGTGTGCTGGTTGTTGTTGGTTTTACACCCCCAAAGCAGCCGCTAGCCGCATTGTTGAAACACCCAGCCCTGCAAGAAAGGGCTGTGTCACCCCCAGTAGTGCCCTCTGTGCTAAAAAGGATTGCAGCCAAGGGGTTAGAGGAGAGGGAGATGGGGGATGGGGTGAAGGTCATTTTGCATTTTGGTTCCTGCTATATTTTTTGTGTCAACATCCTTTTCTGTAATCTAATTGTGAGTATCTAGGCTAAATCACTGGGGGAGAAGAATCCAGGGAGATTTTGTCACTGGAGAAATGATGCTGGAAGAAGGCATAGGAATGGGAGAGCCTGAGGGCCCCACACAGTCTATGAGGACCGGACTTTTATCACCTCGTGGGCCATGCCAATAGCTAGGAGAGAACACTTGAGATTGGGCTCAGGCTGGGAACAAGGTCAGGAAGCCAGAAAGGCCCACATTCTACAGCTCAAGGCTGCTGGCAGCACAAGCCTCTAGAGCAGAGAACTCAGACTAGTACAGAGCACTAGGGAAAAGTCCCACAAGCTCATGTCTCCCCAACCCCAAGGATTGAGTTGCTGGAGGTGCCACGTTAGGCCATGTGACTCCCAAGGAAGATACTGAGGGACCTGTGTTTTTGCTTACCTAAATGTTTCTCTCGATATTCCTCTGTCTCTTGATCTGTCCTGGACCCTCTTAGCTTCTCTGTCATAGCTGTGAAGATAATTTGGACACCCTTCCTCAATTTAATCAGCATTTATTCAGTTCATTGTGAATTGATGAGTATCAGTGATAGTATTAGTGAATTAAGTAGAATAGGATTGTTTGGGTGAGTTATGTTGGTAAATGCTATTAGGATAAGAGTTATGATTGATTAATCCACTACGTATTGATGATTACATTAGTTATAGTTGATTTATCAGCTAGATTCATACCATATCATTCAGGTCCATTCCAAGGATACGATTTTTGCCTCATCCCCTACCCCACCCCACCCCTCTCCCAGTGTAGTACCTGAAATAAGGTGTTACCTGCCACTCATTCCCTTGGTCCCTAGCAAACGGCTGGCCTAAGACTGGAATTTGATGGTTCTTATGACCTTTGGAAAGCCCCAGCTAAGACAGCCTACAGTTGATGTCCTTCATGGATATTTATAGCTTCATGACCTCAGAAAGGCCTTTGAATGAAGTGGTTGTGGTTGATGGATCTTGCCCTTGTCCAGTGA
Organism: Trichosurus vulpecula; assembly: GCF_011100635.1. Classification (NCBI taxonomy): domain Eukaryota; kingdom Metazoa; phylum Chordata; class Mammalia; order Diprotodontia; family Phalangeridae; genus Trichosurus; species Trichosurus vulpecula. The sequence continues at coordinate 1,328,993 of NC_050574.1, forward strand.
TAAGAGTTTCCGTGCTACTGAAGAAACCTCCCAGGGATTCCCCAAGGTCTATAAAATCCCTCAATACCTTAACATCAGGGTCCTTGACTGGAAGGTCTAATCATTAATTGATTAAGGACCACCAGACTCTCTAATAAATTGATTGATCATGCTTGGAGCTCTGTCTAGGTGGCTTTTGTTACAGATTGGAATTTTGTGACCCATATGATAAAAATCTCTGACAAAGAGAAACTGAGGCACAAAGTTCCAAGCACAGACTATTATAATAGCTTGATTATTGTTCTGCCTGCCATGAGGGTCTCCCCCATGTAGTCTACCCTCTATCAGCTGCCCAAGGAATCTTAAAGGCTTGACTGTGTCACCCCCTACTCAAACAAAGACCAGTGGTTCTGTTGTGATTTGGGGTGCTGGAAACCCCAAAATGTCGGTACAGGGTAAGTCTGCCTGGAAAGAGTTCAACCACTCAAGCCTTCTTTCAGTCAGAGGAGCAAGGTTTATTGTGCCAATAGTAGCAGGCAGGATTCTTAGGCAATCTGAGCAATTCAATGGGGTAAGATTGGTACAATATACAAGAAAATACAGTGAGAAGATCTGGATGGGATTAAGGACTGATAAATAGCCCAGGGTGGGCCAGGTGTAGATAATGAAAGGAGTTAAGTGGTCCTGGAGCCACAGGGAAAGAGCAGTTAAAAGGATTATTGAGTATCTTGGTGCACTGGGGTGCGGCCAGATGCTTTGGGCAGAGGCACTAATGATCTGGGCTACTGAAATGTATGGGAAAGTTCAGGGTCCAGGTCCTGATGGAGTGCTTGGGTGCTTGTGCTTGGACCTAATTCTAACAGCCTCTGCTTGGGTGCCTGTGCCTGAACCCCAATTCCAAAACCACATCCAGTTCTAAAATCACATCTCTCCTTAGCTTCAAAGCATTGGCCCCAGCAGTTTCTCTCCAGTTCAAGGGCAGCATGACACCTATCTCTCCTCCTGATATTGCGGCCAGCTGCACCTATAGAATTTATTGGTCTGACTCCCTATGTGTTGCTAATTGGCTGTGCACTGGGACATAACAATATTTACTGCCTACTGACCTTACTGATATGTATCCTAGACATAGTTAAATGTATACTCCCTTACATTAATCTTAACTAACAAGACATTTGATGGAAGCAACCTGGATATTTCTAGTCAGCCCTAACTGTTAGTTGACTTAGTGAAATTTAATGGTCAAAACCACACCTCTTCCTAGCCCCCTCCCTTTGGCTATTTCCCAATGAACTCTGGGTAAGACGCCTGTGTAGTAGATACTAAAAGTGCATGTTCCTTTAGGAAGTAACCACTCCTTAACCACGCCTTAACCGCTCCCTAATCCCACCCCAAAACAACTAATCAAGACCGTTGACACGTTTCCCCCCAAAATGCCCTATATAAGATATTATCGTGTCCCCTTTTAGATTTCAGTTTCCCTAAGAACTCTTGCTGCTGTAAAGTGTAACAATAAACTTTTGCCAACTTGACTTAAAGATTGCTTGGGTCCGTGAATTCATTCTAGGTGACCTTGCCCTGGGAACTTTAGTTTTGGGATTCCTGAATCCCTGGGTTCTTTTCACCCTCAACAGTACCATCACCCCATCAACTCTCCATCACCTTCTGGATCCAATATAGAATTTTCTCCTTGGCATTCAAAGCCCCTTTAACTTGAACCCCCTCCCCCAGCAGTTCTATGACACTGGACCCCTTGTGGTTCTTCATGGAATGCCTTCCCTCTTCTGCAGCCCTGAACCATAAAGTGCCACCAAAAATCCCACCTTCTTAATTCCAGTGTCTTTCCTCTGGGAACTGTCTCCAGCCAATGCACTGTTGCTTGCTTATTGTATGCCCTGCTAAACTGTCAGCCCCTTGAGAATGGGATCTGTCTTTTCCCTTTCTTGGTGTTCTCAGCAATTAGCACAGTGCCTGGTAAACAGAAAGTGCTTAATAAACATTTACTACTATCGAGAAAGCCCAAGGATTTGTCCAGTCACCCTGGGGAAATGGCGATAATAAAAGTAAGGGCAGGATTCCAGCCCATGGATCCTTTACTCCGGGTGATCCTAGACTCAGAGCTGGAAGAATGGCCCGGGGGACATCTCTAAAGGAGTCACCCAAGCCTCACAAGAGGAGCTCCGAAGAGGCAGAAGGCCTCCTCTAAGGCAGCCCGTACCCCCTTTGGGCAGCTTCGAAGCTCAGCAAGCTTTCCCTTTGTGGAGGGGAAATCTGACCCATTCTACTTTGTCTAGCCAGGGCTTATTCCCATCAGCCACCACTCCTGTGGATCAATGGGGACAGAAAAGGGGAGAAGGCAGGAGAGGGGAGGGGTCCCTGTAGTCTTCAGGCCCTACCTCCCCTAAGAGATAAAGCATATGCAGACCTCTAAGGGAGAGGACTTTCTACCCCAGGGCTCCCTTCCCAGAAGGTATAAACTAGCTCTGAATAAGGGGAAATCACATCCCCTTAGGTAAGACCAGCTTGGCTCTGGGGGTGGATCTGGGGGGTACTGAGGCCTGGGATAAAGGCTGAAGCTCCAAAGCCCAGGACTGAGAAGGTGCTGTCCAGGTGAGGACCTCAAAGGCACCTCTTTTCCAGTCATGAGTCCTCTTTGGGAGAGTTCCCTGTTTCTGGTGCTACTCCTCTCTGTCTGAGGCTTCTTGCCCCCTGCAGGGCCAGTCCCTCCCAGGCTGGTTCTGCTCCACTCTCTCCTCCCATAGTGCTCCCTCACTCCACTGCCACGGCCTTCATAGATGTCCTATCTCCCATCCAAAGTCTCCCCAGAGAGGGCCCTGGGAGAAGGAAGCTGAAGGGTATGCTTGCCTTCAGATCGAAGGCAGCCTTGACTTCCTGGGGGCCTCAGGGTCTCAGCAACATTCAGCAAAGTAACCCATGCCTGGTGGGGGCCACACCCATCCGCAGGGTTGAGGGGTCAGTCAGTCAAGAAACATGAGTTTAGTACCTGTGCTAAGTGTTGGAGCAGGGACCATACTGGTGGGCATTTGCCTCCTACTCCGGGACACCCAGATGAGATATGGGGAATTAGAGGAGGAAGACAGTCTGTTCTGACAAGGGAGAGGGAATCTGGAGGAGGGAACACCTATGCTAGTCTTTACAAGGACCTGGGGTCCTTACCACTACCACTTTGGGTAGCTGATGTGGGGGGATAAGAGAAGACTTCACTGGGGGAGGAGAAGGAAGAGGCAGAGAAGTGTAGAAATATCCTTGGCACAGAGATTTAGGTATCAAAGGTAATTTATTATTATTGAGGAATCCAAAGGAGCTGGGCTTATGTTCTTGGCCGGGAGCAGGCTTCACTCTTCTTTGGGAAGAGGAAGCGGGGAATGCATCCATACTGATGATTCTCAGATCTATTCATGCAGCCCTAACCTCTACGGATCTCCAGTCTCCAATCTCTAACTGCCTTTCAGATATCTCGAACTGGATGTCCAGTAGATATCTTAAACTCAAAATACCCCAAACTAAACGCATCACCTTTTCCCCTGAACTTCTCCCATCCTACCTCCCCTATTACCGTGGAGGGTAAGGTTGTCCCTCTACCTCCTGAGGCTCCCAACCTTGTAGAGATCCTGCATGCCTCACTGCTTCTCAGCCGCCATATCCAATATGGCTCCATGGCCCATCCATTTCGCCTGGTAACAAATGATCTGGAATGAGACATTTGTGAAGAGTTCGGTATAATGCTGGTTTGTTGGGTTCCAACGCTGCCGATTCCTCCTTGTCTGGCCTTTTCCTTTGAGCTATCTCTCTTTTTAATCTCTCTGTTTAATCAGAAACAGGTAGTTTTGATGGTTGTTGGTTTCTAATATAATTTGAGGTCTGGAAGCGCTGTCCACCCTTCCTTCTTACCTCTTTTCATCATTGTTTTTCCAAATTAATTTTATTATTTTTTCAAGTTCTATAGTGTCCCCTTAAATCTTAGCTTCTGTAGGAAACCTTCCCCAAGCCCTCTTAATTCCAGTGCTTTCCTTCTGTTAGTTATTTGTGATTTATGCTGGATACAGTGTGATTTGCACATGGTTGCTTGCAGGTTGTCTTTGCCATTACACTCCTGAGGGGCAGGGACTAATCTTTGGTCTTTTTGGTATCCTTAATCCTTAGCACAGCACCTGGCACATAGCAGGCCAAAGACTGTCTTACAGAGAACTCACACAGGGCATGTGCTCACATGGAGGCCAGAAGAAGCAACATAAGGACACTCTCAAGGTCTCTCAGAAGAATTCTGGACAGGACAGATGTTCGCACAGGAGTACCCAGCATGGCATGCCTGCACCAAAGAAGGCATTGTACTCTAGGAACCAGGCAGAATGGCAGGAGCTCAAACAAAACGGGAGATGTGCAAACTTAGAGCCATCTCCACTCCAAATGTTCATGTGGGCTATTTGTGCCCTACCTGTGGCAGAGCTTTCGTGTTGGGGTTTAGGCTCTTCCCACCCAGGGATGCCAAAAAGTGTTGGGGTTTCATGATGTGTTCTGGTGGAACCATCTCAAAGAATTCAGAGTCAGACCACCTCTAATTCAAGTACAGGCATTTATTGAGATTGATGCCTCTCATGAAGTGGCTAAGTTCCAAGAGGAACCAGCAACTTCAAAGAAAGCAAGATGGATTTTCATAGGATAAAGACGCAATTACGGAACAGGAATGATGAATATTAAAAAGCAGGAGGGGTTTGTTAAAGGATTAGGTAATAGGGGAGGGGTCCCAGCCATGGTGGAACTGTGCATTTGATTACCCACAATGCATACAGAAAAACCCATTGGGGAGGGGGGTACATATGTAAGCCTCTCTATGTCACACGTTCACTCTAGGTCAGTTCTTTACTATTACCGCACAGGTACCTACTTAGGGAAAGTCCCTTCTATTGTTTTGGGGTCCACATGCTGCTTGGGGATCCTGGTGGTGCTGCTTTTTGATTCGCTGAGTATTGTGGTCCTGTGTGAGGCTAGATGGACAAGATTGTGATTGAGTGCATGGACACACCTGCTGTTTCCGTGGGAAATATGAGGAATGGGTCTGGGGCAGTGGCTAGCTAGAGGCAGTGGCTGGGATCCCCTCATATGGACATGCCTGCTGTTGTGTGAGAAATATGAGTTCGTGGACAGACCTGTTGTTCTAGCGAGCAGTGAGGCATATACAAAGAAATTAGGATATTTGCGGGGGGAGTGGCTAGGTAGGGGCAGTGGGCTTGCTGCTTTGTGGGGCCTATAAGGAAGTTAGAAGGTGGGGGCTGGGGGCAGCTTTATCAGGATTGCATCATTCGGAGCTCCTAGTCAGCCACGATCAGACATGTTGTACCTGAACTGCAGCCAAGTGACGGCATTTCGATCATCCTCGAGCATGAAGGATGAACAACCAACATTTCCATCTGTGTGTCTCATGAACCTTTCTGCCAAATCCATCCCGCCCCTACTACGCCTTTTTCTGTCGAGCACTTCCACCCTCTCGTCAGCAAAGTTCCCAATCGCAGTGGCGTCTGCCACCGCTACTCGCTCTCTCCCCAAGCACACCACCAGCTGTAAGTCCTGCTCTACGCCTCCGTTGTCGTGTCTTGTATACATTCCTAGCTTCTTCGAGAAACCTTTCCTCACTCCCCCAGCTTCTAGTGCTTTTGCCTGGAAGGCTGCCCTGTGTCCACCTGGGATATACCTACTTCTAGATACATTATGACCATTTTTAGAATTTTAACACCTTGAGGTAATTAAAAAAAACAAAACCAAAACAAACCTGGGAAGGAAGAGACTATCCATTTCGGATCGCAAACTATATTACAAAGCAGTAGCCATTTTTTAGGGAGTTATTTTCCTCGGTAAATTTTTGTATATCTTTTCCCATGCTACTGACTCTTTTTCCCATGATTCTCTTGTATCACTCTCATTTCTTTTCCTTGGACACATATAACCCATGTCAAATTGCTTGCCTTATCGGGGAAGGGAGGAGAGGAGGTAGAGAATTTCGAAGTCAAATTAAAAAAAAAGAATGTTAAAAATTTTTTTTACATGCAATTGGGAAAAATGAAACATAAAATCCAATTACTATCTCATCTGATCCTCATAACAACCCTTTGATGGAGGTGCTACAACAATCCCTATTTTACAGATGGAGAAATTGAGGCAGACAGCATTGAAGTGACTTGCCCAAGGTCCCTTAGCTAACGAGTGCCTGAGGCTGAACTCGTGGCCCAGCGCTCCATCCACTCAATCACCCAGCTGCCTCTCTTGTAGCACATTGGCAGTCGAGGAAAAGCAGTTCCCTGCCTGGCCACGTTCAGAAAGCACGCCTCTCATCTTACTCTAAAGCCCTCTGTATCAGGAGGGCCGAGTTTATAATCTCAAAGAAGATCATAAACATGTCTGAAAGGTTCGGAATCGCCGGATAGAAGAAACTCTCAAAGTAGAAGGCAGAAGAATCAAAACATTTATTTAGGCTCCACAGTAACCAACCCATGAACCAGAAGCCCCATTTTGATATGTTGGTCATAATCTTCCAGGCCCAATAGGTACGCCTTGAAAGAGTAACCAGGAGGCTACAGAGAAACATGATTGCGTAAAGCAAAATCATGTTTCCCCCTTGATGGTAATAAGATTACCCACTGGACTGAAGTCTTTGTTCAGCTTCCTCCCGTAGATCAGCTCTGCTGCTGGCAGCTCCTGCCTCAGCTGTGTCTGTTTCTGAAACTGAAGCTGCAACTGAAACTGACGATGTAACGGTCGTAACTGCCTCTGTAACGGTCGTTGTAACTGCCTCTGGCTCCAACTGGAAAAGGAAAGAGAGGAAAAATCTTCAAGCTGTCCTCTCCCCTCTTATAGGGTTTCTGACATCATCAAGCTCCGCCCAAATGACCAGGGCCGATTGGTTCCTGAGTTGGCTCCTCCCCCTAGGGTAGACCAGGTTCTGGAGCTAACACCTCCCCTCAGCCAGCCCCATGATTCCCCACACAGGAAGCCGTCTGCCTCCCGGCATGCTCCCCGGGCCTCCTGCCCCGGAAGAGCAAGCCACAGTGTCCAGAGGCTCAATGAGGCAAGCTGAGCCATTCAAAGAAAACAAAAGCCATTATGGCTACATTCCACCCCTTGTTATAGGATACATAATCTAATCAGCCATGTATCCTAGAACATACATTGTGATTCAATTACAAAGGAAACTAAAACATATCATTCATTATAAAGCAAAACATATCATTTGGTGACATTCCTAAACATTGGTTTAACGATTCAAATGCGATCCACCCCTAGGTCCCAGCAAAATAATCTCTTCAATCAATCATCCCCAAAATAATTATTAATAATTTAAATGTCCACCCCTAAATCCTTGTATCCATTACATAGGATCAATAATATCATAACAATAAAACAACACAGCAAGGATAACACAAAATAAGTAAACAGAACACTATCATCATTTCCACCCCCCTTGAACGATTGGGGCTCAAAATCTTGGGGTGAGGGGTGAAGGTCTCATTTTCCATAGATTCTTCATGCTGAAATTGGATGTAGAGATGGCCCTGCCCCCAAAAAGTCCCATTCCAGAGGTCATTTCTTTAAGGAGCTGGCAGGAATTCCAAGAATGCTACATGCTTAGGCAGTCACCGGAAAGTGCAGGGTGCTTAAGCCTGAAGGAAACAAAACTAGCAACAAGGTTAGCCAAAACAAAGGACAAAAAGAATAGTCTGTGAATCTATTATTATAACCTATTCACGGTAAAATATATGGTTCAGGGGTACGATTTGGTAATTATTTTCCCCTGAATAAACAACTGTTACAGTGTTGTCCTTCCCATGGGCTATAACTTCTGCAGCCTTTGGAATATCATCTGGCTTCCGTTTTACCCATACCTTAGCTCCTGACTTTATTCTATCAATGGAGCAAGACCCTTTTGCCCCTCTAGTAGTTATTTTGGGAGGAGGGTCAGTTTTCACAAAGGGTATTTTTTCACAGGGGATAATAATGACTTGAACCATCCTATCATTTCTATAAAATTGTACAGGTTTTTTACCCATATTCTGGAGTGTCACAACAATTTCTTTTTGATAATTAGAATCTATCACTCCAGCCAATACATGTATTCCTTGAGCCGCTAATCCTGGTTTAGGTAATATCCATCCAAGATGATTCTTGGGGATTCTCATACATACTCCAGTAGGGGTTTTTCTTATCTCTTTCCTATTTAACCTAAAATTCTCTATACAATGTAAATCATATCCTGCTGAACCAGGTGTTCCTGGACTTGGTAGTGGGACATCTTCCCTCACAGTCCAAAATTCAATGTTTTGAATCTCACATGTTTGCTGTTCTCTGATCTGCAGATTTGGGGTCATCATTATGGCTAGAGGTGTACTCCCCCCTAAGGGTCTATTATTCAAATTACGTAAGGCAATAGACAAATTATCCTTCCAATGTCGATATGAATTATTTGAGCTTAATTTTCTCAGCTGTTCTTTCAACAATCCATTCATTCTTTCAATTAGCCCAGATGCTTGTGGGTAATATGGAATATGATATATCCATTCTATATTATTCAACACACAATATCTTTTCACTTCTTTGCCCTTGAAATGTGACCCATTGTCACTTTGAATCTGCATTGGGGTTCCATAATATAAACTTACAATATCTAAAGTTTTACAGGTGTTTTTCTGAGTTGCGTCTTTATAAGGACAAGCCACTAGTACACCTGAATAGGTGTCAACACACGTACATACATATTTACATCCTTTATCCTGGGGTAGTGGGCCAATATAATCTATCTGCCAAATTTGGGCTGGAACTTTTCCCCTTGCTATTTCTCCAGTAACTATCCTAGGAAGAGTTCGTTCTTTTTCTAATTGGCATATACAACACTCCTCTGTTATTTGTTTTAACAACGCATGAGAAATACTGATACCTCGATCCTGTGCCCATCGATGGGTGGCCTGGACCCCTAAATGGCCAGCAGTCTGGTGGACCCATCTTGCTAAGGCTGGGTCATCAGTTGGAGTCGGAGTAGGGACAATACATTCAGTAGCAATCTTTGCTAGTCGATCCACATGTGCATTGTACTCACGTTCTGGTGTGGTCAGGGTTGCATGAGCATCAACATGAAAAACTGACAGATCTGTAACCAAAGACATGTCCCATATATTTTCCCATAACTCTTTACCCCAAACTTGTTTGCCATGAATCTCCCAATTCTGATTCTTCCATATAGGCATCCACGTAGCTAATCCATTAGCTACCGCCCACGAGTCAGTAAATATATGACACTGTCCTCCTTTCTCTGCTCTGATGGCCTGATGCACTGCCATCAGTTCAGCATATTGGCTACTTCCACCTATCCCAGAACTTTCCAGAGTTCTCCTTGTACAGGGGTTATAGGCTACTGCTTTCCAATGTCTCTTCTGTCCTAAATATTTTGCTGTCCCATCAGTAAACCAAGCATGTTTCTTCTGTTCTTCATTTAGTCCGTCATATCCATTATTCCATTTCACTAAGGATGGTACCATCTGTTGCTTAGATTCAAGGGGCTTTTCATTGCTCTCAGTATCAATGTTCGCCACAGATTCATGTAGAGCAGAAACTCCATTTTTGCCTGCTCTGGACCTATTCTGAATATACCACTTCCATTTGATTATGCTTGCCTCTTGTGCATGTCCAATTCTGTGAGAAGCTGGGGTACTCATTACCCAAGTCATAATTGGAATTCCAGGCCTTAATACCACTTCATGACCCAGAGTTAGTTGCTCAGTTTCTACTAAAGCCCAATATGCAGCTAACAGCTGCTTCTCAAAAGGTGTATATTGCACTCCAGATGAGGGTAGTTTCCTTGACCAAAAGCCTAAAGGTACACTTCGGCTTTGTTGTTTTTGCCACAGACTCCAATTTGCATAGTCATCTTGTACAGTCACTTGTAACTCCACTGGCCCATTTTGCATAGGCCATAAGTCTAGAGCTAATTGAATAGCAGCCTTTGCTTCCTCAAAAGCTCTACTTTGTTCAAGTCCCCAGTCAAATTCATATTTCTTTCTGGTGACTTTATACAAGGGTTTTAAAATCTGTCCCAAATGTGGGATGTGGTGTCTCCAATAACCAAACAGCCCTATGAACTTTTGGGCCTCTTTCTTATTGGTAGGGGTGGGAAAATCCTGGATTTTTTGTCGAGCTTGTGGGAGAATTTCTCGCAGTCCTCTATTCCACTGTATCCCCAAGAATTTTACAGTTTGAGCTGGCCCTTGAACCTTTGCGGGGTTGATTTCCCATCCTTTGCTTTTCATATGGTCAATTAATAATACTAAACTCTCCTCCACCTCCTTTATATTCTTTCCTTGTATCATGATGTCATCTATGTAATGTGTAAGCTGTACACCAGGTAACTTTAATTCATCCAAATGTTCAGCTACAATCCTGTGGCAAATAGTTGGGCTATGAATATATCATTGCGGCAGGCGTGTAAATGTATACTGTCGGCCTTGCCAAGTAAAAGCAAACTGATTCCATTGCTTGGGGTCTATTGGGATTGTAAAGAAGGCATTGGCCAAATCAATAACTGCATACCAAGTCCCTTCACGTTTTTGTATTCTCTCTATTAAAGTAACTGTGTCTGGGACAGCAGCATACAAGGGAGGAGTCACTTTGTTCAGCTGTCTATAATCTACTGTCATCCTCCATGTTCCATCTGACTTTCGGACTGGCCAGACAGGGTTGTTCCATTGAGTAGTTGTAGGGACTAACACTCCTGCCTCAACACATTCTCTTATAGTGTTGGCAATTTCATCTTGCCCACCTGGCACACGATATTGCCTCAAAGTAATTACTTCAGAAGGTTCGGGCAAAGTGATTGGATCCATCTTGATTTTCCCCACTAAGACTGCATTAATGCCTATTTTCCTCACAGCAAATTGGTATTTCCCTTCAGGTAAATTTAAGGTCATACCCTTCAAAATGTCTATTCCAATGATGTATTCAGGAATAGGCACAATAACCACACTATATTCTTTCTTGGGCAACTGTCCAATTTTCATCATCAATTTAACTTGTCTGGCTGATATTTCAGTCCCTCCTAGTCCTGTGATGGTAATAGGAGTTCCATGGCTGAACTTGTCTGGATTTCCATAAATAAGGGTGGCCTCGGCCCCAGTATCTATTAATGCCTCAGTTACCGTACTTGACCCATTTTTCCAATATATGGTCAAGTTAATGTGAGGTCTACAATCCAGCCTGTGTATTTCCTTAATTTGGACTGGGGCTCGGCCTATTCCCTAGTATTCCCTTTCATATGATTCACTTGGGTTTGAAGGTTCAACATCTGTAGCATTTGCAGGAGCAGTTCTGATTTCCCTATCTCTCGTGTTATCAAGTCCTCTATACATTCTGTATAATTCATTGGTTGGAATTCCATCTATCATTTCAAAACCTACCCCTGCTCTCAATAAAGTAGTAAACATTTCTTTCCTTGTTACTCTCCTTTGGCGCCAAGTTTGCTGGTTATTCACTCTTCTCTCTCGAGGAGATCTATCCCTTCCCCAGTCACCTAAGTCATATAACTGTAAAATCTTATTTATCACTGTTGTAAGACGGCTCCCTACTTCTCCAAGTAATAAATTCAAAATTAGTTGTTTATAAGCAGGGGGAGCTGTCCTAATTATTAAATTCCTATGAGACAGTCCCATTGGATCATTGTAATATTTGTCTGCAGTTCCTATCATAATGGCAGTCTTCATTACCTCCTCCTTTAGTCTCATGATACAATCTCTAAGTGAATACCAGGGTCTGTGCTCAGTGGGCCACATAGAATCAGTATCATATCTCTTATTGCATCCCACAGCGGCTAATGCCAACAGAGTAGTCTTGCTATCACCATCTCCTTGCTGATGATGTTCCCTAAAAGCTTGTTGAACTAGAGGATCATGGCTGATACCTATGAATCTCATGCAGTCTGTCCCATCTACTGATATTCCACCGGCCCCTTGATCACTGAGTCTTACCATCCAAGATATCAATGGTTCTCCTATTCTTTGGCTGAATCTACTCAAAATATCTGTGACCTCTTGCGGTGAGAAATCTTCCTGAATTTCCCTTGTAACTGAATCTTCACCTCGGGTTTCTGTCTTCCTCCTTTGTATGGGTCGAGCCCTTGTCTGATCATTTAACCATCTCCTATTCTCTGTGTGAGGCACATCCTGAACCCCAGTAGTGTTTTGTGCCTCAGCCGGCTCTTTCTGGGCTGGGTTGAAATGCACTCTGGGCTTTTTTGGTCTCCTGTTGCTCTTAGCCACATTAATAGAAAAGTTCTCATTTGAGTCAGTTTGGTCTTCTGCTATCTGAGATTTCCCTTCTTCCTGTGGGGTAGGAGTGCCCCCATGTCTTTCACTTAATCTCAATCTTTCGTATACTAGCCGGTAGGCTGATAACACTATCCAGCTTTGCCTAGATAGTGATGCCCCTGACTGAATCCCAACTTCTCGTAAACACTTTTCTAAATCCCTAGGATCTCCTCTCCGTAGCCTTGGTTCCCAGTTTTCACAGGGTCCAGCTTTTTTAGCCAATTCTTTTGCTAGGGAGGAATAAAATGGATCCTCCCATCCTGGGATATTTATCTCTTCCTCTGAAATTGTTCTGCTTCTAAATAGAGATCTTATACCTAGCGATCCTGTTCGTGACGCCAAATGTATCAGGAGGGCCGAGTTTATAATCTGAAAGAAGATCATAAACATGTCTGAAAGGTTCGGAATCGCCGGATAGAAGAAACTCTCAAAGTAGAAGGCAGAAGAATCAAAACATTTATTTAGGCTCCACAGTAACCAACCCATGAACCAGAAGCCCCATTTTGATATGTTGGTCATAATCTTCCAGGCCCAATAGGTACGCCTTGAAAGAGTAACCAGGAGGCTACAGAGAAACATGATTGCGTAAAGCAAAATCATGTTTCCCCCTTGATGGTAATAAGATTACCCACTGGACTGAAGTCTTTGTTCAGCTTCCTCCCGTAGATCAGCTCTGCTGCTGGCAGCTCCTGCCTCAGCTGTGTCTGTTTCTGAAACTGAAGCTGCAACTGAAACTGACGATGTAACGGTCGTAACTGCCTCTGTAACGGTCGTTGTAACTGCCTCTGGCTCCAACTGGAAAAGGAAAGAGAGGAAAAATCTTCAAGCTGTCCTCTCCCCTCTTATAGGGTTTCTGACATCATCAAGCTCCGCCCAAATGACCAGGGCCGATTGGTTCCTGAGTTGGCTCCTCCCCCTAGGGTAGACCAGGTTCTGGAGCTAACACCTCCCCTCAGCCAGCCCCATGATTCCCCACACAGGAAGCCGTCTGCCTCCCGGCATGCTCCCCGGGCCTCCTGCCCCGGAAGAGCAAGCCACAGTGTCCAGAGGCTCAATGAGGCAAGCTGAGCCATTCAAAGAAAACAAAAGCCATTATGGCTACACCCTCCATGCACTTGCCTCTTGAACAATGGGCAGTCCCTGGTTAGGCTCCCTCGGCTTTCGTCCCTGGGGGTTTCCCCAGCTTTTATGACGTCACAGATGTTCAGCGAGCGCGGTGGTGGGTCCACCTTGGGGCTGCTCATGCCTCCCAGCGTAGCCGCTGCTTCAGGGACACACACATTCCAACGCTTTCAGAAAGGTTGGACTACTTGGACTGGGCTGCCTTGGGGGAATGGGGGGTGGGGGGGGAGGGGACTAGTCAGGAAGACATGAGTTCAAAGTCAGACTCAGGCACTTGTCAGCCGGTCACCTCGGTCTGCCTCGACTTCCGCATCTGTAAAATGGTGATAATAGTAGCACCTGCCTGAGCTCAGGTCCTGGCCTGAATGATCTCTAAGAGCCCCTGAGGCTTCTGTGTTCAGCCAGGATCCTTGTCTCTCTGGGACTGGAAGATCTCTAAGCGTGCCCTCCTAGCCCAAGCCTCAGGCTAAGAGAACAAAGGTCCCAGGAGGAACTGTAGCCATGGAGACGCAACGCCATCCTAGGCAGCCTGAATCTGATTGGTTAAGAGGCTACTCTGCCTCACCCTCGCATTCTAGCCACTCTAGACATGCGCAACAGATCAAGCTGAGAAGGATGGGAATCCTGAAGGATTCTGGAATTTGTAGTCCAGCCTGTCCTAGGCGCAGGCGCACTATGCTTCCTGAGGCCAGGCTGGGCAGGCACCCGCGTCCGCCATTACAAGTGGCTTCCACTGTTACAAGCCTTGTCTGAGTGGCAGTCCACCTGTGGTGGCTTCTTTTTCACGACGCAGAGAAGCGCTTTTCTATCCGGTAGGTGTGGACTTTAACATCCCGGGCCTTCTGGCCCCCAACCAACCTCTGTTTCCCGGGCTGGGCACACGAGTTGGGGAGGAAGAAGTGTTTTGAGTGGAGTGAAAGGATGGGGACAGGTGACGTCACCGGTTGTTGTGGCTGGTGGGCAGAGTGTAGAGCTGAGGCTGCTGATGTCACTGGTTGCTAGTGCTGGTGGGGCAGAGTGTAGGGCTGGAGCTGGTGACGTCACCGGTTGCTAGTGCTGGTGGGGCAAAGTATATAGGGGAGGTTGGTGACATCACCGGTTGCTAGGGCTAGTGGGGCAGAGTGTAGGGCTGGAGCTGGTGACGTCACCGGTTGCTAGGGGTAGTTGGGGCAGAGTATATAGGGCAGGTTGGTGACATCACCGGTTGCTAGGGCTAGTGGGGCAGAGTGTAGGGCTGGAGCTGGTGACGTCACCAGTTGCTAGGGGGGTTGGGTACCATGTCCCTGATGATCTCGGCCTCTTCCCCATAGATGAATCGATTGACCCTCGTTGAGCTTGGGTGTTTGGGGGTTGGTTCTCTGCTCACTCCATCGCCTCCCCCCATCCCTGTCTTGATTTTCCTGCCCCTTCCTGGGCCCTTTGGGGGAAGCCCTGCGGAGGACATTGGGCAGCCCACCACCCTGGTACAAGGGTCAGTGCTGCTTTTTCTCCTTGCCGCCTGCTCAGGGCTTTCTGGGAGCCAGGAAGGACCCTGATGCTGTTTGGGCCCCACAGGTAAAGGCCCTGTGGCTGCACTGAGAGCTGACCACTACACGGCACTGTCATTCCCTCCCCATTGGAGCTGCTTAGGGAAGAGCTGAGATTGGGGGGTGGGTGGCAGTCACTCCCCCCAGGACTGATTTGGCACCTACTGGCCATGCTTGGGGCCAGGATCTTGAGACAAAAACATAACCAGACCCTACCCGTGGAGACCTTACATTCTCCCAAATGGCCCCATCTTGGGGAGGGCTTTGTAAACTCCATCCTGGGAAAGAATGTGTTCATCCTCCTGTGTGCCCTCCCTGTCCTCTCTAAAATAGTGAGGTCTTTGCCCAGACCCGGACCGCTCTCCCACCCCCTTCTCTGGACCTTCAGGGCTAGCAAGCTTTCCTCACAAAAGCCTTGGCAGGGCAGGCTCCATAAAGATCACAGATGGGGAAACTGAGACTGGGAGAGGCCAAGGCCTCGTCCAGATCCAGCCAAGACTCCCAGAACAGAGCTCCTCCCATATCCATGCAGCAGAGAGGAGTCAGGGCAGGAGAGACCCAGCTTCGAAAAGAAACCCAGACATGTGGCTCTGGTACGGGCCTAGGCTGGTCACTTCTCCCCCTTGAACTTCACTCGTCTCTTCTGTGAAATGGGGCAGTGATGCCTGTACTCTTCACTCACCTCCTTGGACTTTTAAGAGGCTGAGGGCTCAGGGGCTGGGATGCGACCCTCTCCTTGGGTCAGGGGCTGAACCCCACTGACCCTCATTCTCTTCCTCTGGATGAGGAGCCGGGGCCCAGCCCTGCCCTGCCTCCCTGGGCCCACTGGTGATCCTGGGCAGAGAGAGCTCTGTCTTCCCTTTCTGTTCCTCTGGGGCTTTATTGAGGGGTAATCAGGGGGACCCACGCCGGTGCCTGGAGGGTCCCTGTGTGGGCCTCTGAAACAGGCAATAAACACAGCATCAGTGATAATCATGACTCTACCTGTGTAGTTCTGTATCACAAAGTACTAGAGACTCTCCATAAAGAAGGTAAAAGAAGTGTACCACTTATTCAGACACCAGAGAACCGTACCCATAACCAAACGTTCATCTCCCAGAGCCAGTCAGCCCACTTCATCATAACAGCAAGGAACTTAAAACACCCTATCACAGCCTGGAGCCTCGCCATCCCAAAACCCCTCTGACCCCCTGCTGGGGTCTTCCCCAAAACAGACTCACAGTACAGCTGAGTCAGCCTGCCCAGTTCTGACAATCACGAGAGTGGCCATTAGCAGCCATAACTGTGCGCTCACTCTCTCTCTCGCGCTCTCTCTCTCTCTCTCAGCATTTCCTGTGACATAACTTCCTTTTCCTGTCATTAGGCTTCCTGTGATGTAATCAGATCACAATAGCCTATTAATGGGTGGGAAAGATCTTTAAATCTAATTGCTACTACAGCCTCCTGGGGCCAGCTCCTGGAGTGCTCAGTGGTAAACAGGGGGAGGGGTGGGCTATGTCCCAGGAGATGGCCGCCTCCTCAGAACCCCCCGCCCCCACTCCCTCCTGCTGACGTCTCCCCCTCTGCCAGTACCAGGGCCCCAGCGGACCAGAGGAGTTGGCCAAGGCCAAGGACCCAGGGCTTGCGGAGAGATCGGCCGACCACCGGGAACCCCTGCTGAGGACGGCCTAGCCCTGGTGGGCCGAATGCTGGAGGAGGCAGGTGAGAAGGGGCCCGGATTCGAGTCCCGCCTCTGTCACCTTGGACACAGCCTTTTCCTTGGCTGAGCCTTGGCTTCCCCTGCTGTAAAAGGAGGCCCCTGGCCTCCATGATCTCAGAGGCCTTTGAGCCTCTGAACCCATCAGGATGGGAAGGGAGGGGGCTGGCAGAGGAGCAGGGACCCGCTGGCTCTGGTGGAATCTTCCCGGCCTGGCCTTGCCAGCCTCTGGGGGATCGCAGTCAAAGTTGTCCTGTTCCCCGGAGCCCCAGGAGGCCCTTCAAGCATCCCCCAGGGCAGGGGGCTATGCCTCTCGTCCAGACCGAGGACCCGGGTCTGGGCTCTCCCTGGGGAGGAGCAGGGCTGTGCCCTCTGTAAGTGATGGCGGTGGCCTGCGGAGGCAGGCCGGGTGCTGGCTGTGCTCCTGGTTCTCAGGGTCCCTCCCATTGGCTCCCACATGTGGCCACAGCTGGCCAGTGAGGTTTGGGGGCTGGGATTGGACCCCAGCTCCCTCTTTCCTCCCTTCCAGGAACCTTTCTGCTCCCACACCCAGGATGAGCTCTGTCCCTGAAGCCCACTAGGAGCTCAAGCTGGTGCAGCCTCCCCCCACGGCAGGGTGGTGCCCACAGCTCCCTCCTCTGATGGGCAGTCTGCCAGGCCTGAGGCCTCTCTCCCTCACGGCTCCCTTCTCCTCCCCCAGCTCTGCTTGCTGAGGGTGCAGCCCACCCCCCAGAAGAGGAGGGGGGAGGGTCCCCGAGAGCCGCTCCCCAGGTGAGTTGGGCCTCCCTCAGGGTGGACACGGGCCTACTGACCGTTGTGATGGTGAACAACACCGGCTTCTGTGTTCCATCTCTGTTCAGGGTGCTTTTAGCAGCGCTGTCTCGGGGAGGTGGAGGGGGTCTTTGGGGTCATCATTTGTCAGAAGAGGAGACTCAGTGAGGCTCAGGATGGGTTCCCGGGGGGCCAGCTGACCCCGGACCTTACATCCCCTGTCATCCCTCCCCTCCCCAGAGGCAATTGCAAGTTATTTTAAAGCTTAGAGAGATGTGTGCCGTGGTGGGGCCCTATGCTCAGACCTCTCTCTACCTCAAGACTATGCAAGGTCATGGTCCCAGGAATCTTGAACCAGAACAAGGTCCTGATGGGTTAAAATGCAGACCGTGTGCCCCAGCTGTGGGATCCCTTTCCTGGGGATGGGCTTGGCTGGGAGCCGCCCTCCCTACTTACCAATTAGGGCTGGGCCTAGAGGAAGACCCCCTGTCCCTGTCTACTGCAAGGTGGGGCATGTGGGTACCTGGGGAGGGCCTGGGGGCTGTTCTCCCCGTGGTGTCACGGCTATGGGCTGGCTGGTCCAGCCCCCTCGCTTTACTGAGGCATGCTCCTCGTCACACCCAAGCCCTTCTCAGACTGGCCTCTTCCTGCCATTCCAGGCTTCGGAGCCTTCGTTCCCATCCCACCCCTTCCACAGACCAGTGACTGTGACCTCCTCCTCCTCCCTCCTCTTTTGGGGCACCTCCTGTGGTACCCCCTCATCTCTGCCTCCTAGCCTCCCTGGTCTCCTTAACATCCCTGCTGAAACCTCACTTCTGCCCAAGACCTTTCCCACACCCTGCTCCCACCCCTGCCAGGACCGCCTGCCCTCAAGAGACCATCCATTCACACCGTAGGGAGTTTGTGTGGGGTCTCCCCATTAGACGGGAAGCTCCTCAGGGCGGAGACCGGCTTTTTGCCTTTCGTTGATTCCCTAGCTTGGCATTAGGCTTGGCGTAGAGCAGGGGCCCCTGTCACTGGACTGTGCTTCCTGCCCAAAGTGCTGCCACTGGAGAGGGAACCCAGTGCAGCACAGGGAGGCAGGTTCATCCCCGCAATGCTGTCGGTCAGAGAGGGGAGCCCAGTAAGGACAGGTGACCATCCCAGTGTCACACAGTCAGGAGGGGCAGCATCCTGGGACCTGCCAGCCCAACTCAGAGGTCAGGATCACAGGAGCCTTGGAGGAAACAGGCCCAGGGATTGCCCCCAAGTCATGCAGGTAGTAGCTAGCAGAGTCCACGTGAATAAACAGGGTCTTGTGGCCCCTGGCACTGCATGGCCTCCATGGTCTGTGTATCCATCCTGATCTGGTCTTTTCCACAGCTGAGTCTCCCTTTCCCCAAGAAGACCATCAGCCCCTCAAGGCATAGACTATGGTATCTCCTGCATTTGGACCCCACTCCCCTCCCCAGGAGACCCTTGGTAAAAAGCCCTGGGTCCCCAGCCCAGCCTGGCCCTGTCCAGGGCCCCTGGGGGTCTCTGTCCTTCTGTCCCCCAGCCAGCAGGCTTGTGCTCTATGTTTCAGGAGCCTGTGACCTTCAGGGACGTGGCTGTGGACTTCACCCCTGAGGAGTCGGGGCGGCTGGGCCCCTCTCAGAGGCAGCTGTACCGGGACGTGATGCTGGAGACCTACTGGAACCTGGTCTCCCTGAGTAAGGAGGCTTCTCCCTGCATCTCTCCAGTCCCTTAATCCAGTATCTGCCCATCTGCTTCCTGGGGACAGGGTAGTGGGTGTCTAGAGGCTAAGCTGCTCTTGGTCTTGGGGTTCTTGCGCTGTCGTCATCAAGCCCAGTGCCTGCCTCTCACAGACTAGGGAAGTGGAGCCCAGCAAAGATAGGAGATGTGCTCAAGGTTCATAAGCCATGGAGCAGAGACTTGAACCCAAGACCTCACCTGGGAGGGGCCTTTCCTTTATTCCAGGGTCATGGCCCTGAAGCCCCTTGCCCCCAGGTGTCCCTCACCATCTCTGTGTCCTGACCCCAGGGACGTTGGTAGCTGGCCCACCTTCCCCTGGCCCAGGGGTCTTGAAGGAGACACTGGATGGCCCAGAGCAGGCCCCCAGGTTCAGCCCTGGGATGGCACCTTAGCTGCCCCAGCTGCCGCTACCCCCGAGGCCAGCAGAGCCCTTCACTATTGAGGCTTCTTGGCAGCCCTGCTCAGTTCCCAGCCCCTAATGTGGGCAGATAAGAGCTCTATCTGAGCTCTGAGCAGGACTCCTCAAAGCAGAGCTCCAGGTAGTTCTAACCCTGGGGGACCTGGCTGCTCTCCCAGTGCTGGGGTCCTCCCACCCATTGAGGGAGTGTCGGCCCAGAGAGGTGGCAGAGGACTTTGTCACTGTCCTGGGTCAGGGGGCTTCATTGCCTTCTCTTAGCTGTCAAATGGAGAGGTTGGATAAGATGGTCATAGGAAGGGTCGAGGGGGATGGGAGTCAGGATCCCAAAAGATCTGGACAGGCTGGTGCTAGAGCATGGGGGTGAATCTCATTGGTCAAAGGTCAAGTCTTGCACTCGAGCACCTTCTTCAGTCTAAAATGGGGGGGGGCAGGAATCAGTAGCAATTGTTCTGAAAAGAATCTGGGGGTCTGAGTGAACCATGAGCTCCATAGGAGTCACCAGTGGCATGTAGCAGCCAAAACAGTGACTGGGGTCTTGGGCTGCCTTGGGAAGGGCTAGAATGGAGTTAGGGCAGAGTCCCACCATCCTGTGCCCTGGTTCCACCTCACCTGGAAGACTGTGGTCAGTTCCAGGCCCCATGGTTTAAAAGGACATTGATAAGGTACTAAGAGGGGCCTTGAGCCCATGCCATAGGAGGAGGAAGGCGTGGCCTGAGAAGGGAAGATTTGGGAAGTACATGATAGCCATTAGGTGGAGGAAGGATTGGGCCCTAAGGGCCAGACCTGCAGCAGGAGGCAGGGAGGTCCAGGCCTGACCCTGAGCTCTGTCCAAGGGGAGGCTGGACAGTCTCTTAGGAAGGATGCATGTGGGGCTTGAGATGGGTTAGTCTGTGATCCTCTGCCTCCTCGGAGCTGTTCTGCAGACTGTCCAGAGCTCCAGAAAGAGGATTTCTTCTGCAGTGCCCAGGGCTCCTTTTCTGAGGCCCCAGGGGCTGGTTAGCTCTTGGGACATCAGCTCTAACTGTCTTTCTCATCTCTTTCCTCAACAGGTCTGCCAGTTTCCAAACCTTCTGTGATCTCCTGGTTGGAGCGAGGGAGTAAAACCTTTGGAGCGGCCACCCAGCAGCCTCCAGGTCCTTCTTCATCCTTCCTCAGGGAACTCAGTGCTTGGCCCTCTTCACTTACCACCCCATGGACCTCTGGCCTCCTTCAGGCCCACACTTCTCTCCCTTTCCCCTTATCCCATCTTGGATCTTGCCCTCAGGGATCCCAAATTCTGAACTTCCCTCCAAATTACTTCTCCTCTCTAGCTTCTCATTTCTCCTCCTTCCAGGACCTTCATCCATGTGTTTTCCAACCTTACTCCCCATCTGAGGCTCCTCCCTTTCTGCCCTTCCTAGCCATGACCCTAGAGTAGAGACCTACCTTTGCCTTGACTGAAGAAGCTGTGGCGTGGCTTTTCTCCCTTTCCTTGCATCCCAGGAGCCAATCCCCGGCTCCATGGGAAGAGGAGGCAGTGGGAAAGTCCAAGGTGGGGGGAGTGGCTCTCATGTGCAGGGAGCAGGCTGAAGGTGCTGTCAGGTGAGAGACCATCCAAAGGCCATCCTGGCCAGAGACTGCTGAGGGAGACTACCATGCAGGGGGACCAGGTGGGAATTGGGGTGGAAGGTTGGAGGGAAGTGGGAAGAGAGAGGTGTGGGCCACTGTGAGGCTTAGTGTGCTTGGGTTAGACTCGCTGAGTTTGAGACGCCTCTGGGAGGAGAGCTGGGCAGCCGTGCTCTTTCCTGCTGGTCAGTCTCTGCCATCCATCCACCCCTGAGCAAAGAGCCTATTCCTTCTTTGGTCCTCATCTTTCCTCCGGAATCTGTGACCTCTGGGATGTCATCAGCCTGCATGACTCTTAGCCGATATTCTCCCAAAAGCTTGCCATATGGAGTCCGCCCACTGTGCTGAAGGCCTTCCTTGCTCTGCTGTCCTGTCATCCCTGCCTGTCCCTCTTCTTCCTGTCAAATAGTCTGTGCCTCAGGGCTCCTCATGGTTTCCCACCCAGTGTACATGTCTCCACTGCTCATATTGGGAAACTCCTCTTCGGTTCTTTAGAGATGTGTGGCCCAGTTGGTAAGATGTTAGTGTTGAAAAGATGGGCCTTTGCCTTCAGGGGAAGTTGGGGCTGGTCGATTCCTGAAATCTTTCTAGCCTGTTGTTCTCCTTTACATCTCTTGGCCCAGCTAATTGTCCATTTGTCCTATCTGGCCCAGACAGGCTTGTGTAATGTTGGGCAGGCTCCACAGGCATAAGTCCATTCAGATGCATGTTGAAATTTGGACCACAGCCATTCTTCACCCACTTGGTCTTTCCTGTGTTGATGAACAGTTCATATTACTTTGGGTGACCCCATGTCTCTTCCTGGGGCTCCTAGAGAATTGTGGGGCTTGAAGCAGTCCCAGACAGGGGCCTCTTTTCTGCATGTCCTCCATCAAAAGGGCCAGCATACAGCTTCCTGGCAAATGTCACACCTCATGTTGATTATCAGAGGGCCATCGAACAGGATTACTCTGCTCTTAGGTCTTCTAGGAATCTTGGACAAACTTGATGTATGGATACAGGACACTTTGCTCTGGAAGTGCATTGGGAAGGCTCAGTCAGTTCTACTGAGTCAGTTTTGGTTTGGTTTGGTTTTTATAATCAAGAAACAGTCTGTACGATGAGACCTGATATTCTCTACATTTTTCAGTTAGTTGTAAGATGGTCAAGATGCTGTGGTTCCTTGTTGAATGTTTGTGGAAGAAAACCTGCTTGTTCCTACTGATGCCCTCCTTGAGAATGTCCTGCATTTGTGCATATATGACTCCTCAGGAAGAGTTTGTATCAATGGAGGAGGAAGCCTTGGGTTGGTGGTCACTGCTCTTCCCTAAACACATCTGGGGCTGTGACTGGGGCCTCTTAATGTCCTTGGAGCTTTCACCATCCTAATGAAGAAAAAAGTTCCATTTCCCTTCTGTTGACAGTCCTTCTGTTTTCATCCTTCACTTTCTTTAGAGGCACTTACTCTCCACCACTTCTCTCTGCTTAGTAAGATGGTAGTCATGATTAGCCATAACCTTCTTTGTAAGATTTTATAAACAATCCTCTCTCTCTCTCTCTCTCTCTCTCTCTCTCTCTCTCTCTCTCTCCCCCCCCCCTCCCTCTCTCTCCCTCTCTCTCTCTGTCTGTCTAATAAACCAGATGTTCACTGATTAAGGTGCTTTCTGGGCTATTCTGATCTCCTTGTGGCTATTAATTTATACAGTTAAACATATAGTTTAAATAATTATAGTTAGGGCCAATGCCATTTATTTGCAAGTAACACATATTTTTAAATTAATCTGTCCCTCCATCTACCAACCCCCAGCAAATTTTAAAAAACAAAACCTGAAAAACAAATCCCTCAGTACATATGTATGTAGTTTGGCAGAACAGATCCCTACATTGGCTGCGTCTGAACATGGATGTCTCTTGTATTCTGAGTGCATCCCTTCTCGGGAGGCAAATAGTATGTTTCTTCTTCATTCATTTGGTCTCATGGTTTAATCATTGCATTGGTTAAGGCTCTAAGGGCTTTCAGAGTTGTTTTTGTTTATAAGTTCTCATTCTGCTCACTTCTCTCTGAATCAGTTCATAGATGTCTTCCTAATTTTCCATTTTACCATTTCTTATGACACAGCAAAAATTTATTCCATTTACAAGCCACCATTTGTTTTGCTGTCCCCCTGAAGGAGAACAGCCCCTTCATTTCCAAATTTTGACCACCATAGAAAGGGTTGCTATCAATATTTTTGTACATTTGGGTCTTTCTCCACTTTCTTTGATTACTTTGGAGTGTAGGCCTAGTCATGGCATTGCTGGGTCAGAGGGCATGCAGCTGATCTCATTTCTCTTGTTCATATCCTATTTTTTTTAATGTTTTTTCCCAAATTTTATTGAATATGAAACATATCTCTACAGTTTCTATTGAGGAGGTTGACCACGTCCACGACCAAATCCACCTCTAAATTGGAATTCTGTTGCTGACCCAGCCCCGGCCTCAGCCTTCTTGTCAGCACCAGGAGGAGCAGCACTTCGTCTGTATGTGTCTCTGTCAGCTTCACCCCGAGTAAGCCGGGCAGGTTGCTCGCCCTCCAGACCTTTGGGCCTTGGCCTTCCTGTCTCAGGACGACTTCTTCGGAGTGTGGCAGGCACAATCTCAGGGGGCAGGTGAAGGTAATCCCGGAGGTACTGAATGCCCTCATTGGTGAGGTACCAGTAGAAATGCCTCCATGCACACTGCTCCTTAACATAGCCATGAGACTTTAGAGAATGCATGGCCTTCATGACATGGAGATTGGGCACATTCTTGTCTGCCAGATCAGGGTGCTTTGGCATGTGGACATCCTTCTTGGCTACCATCACTCCCTCCTTAAAAAGGAGTTCATAGATGGCAGTTCGGTTCTTCTTGGGCATCAACATCTCGGCGGTGCAGCGGGTGCTGCTCTAGACGGAGCCCGGGCTAGAAAGGCTCATATCCTATTTTTAAGTTTAAATTCCAGGTTAAATTGTTTCATTTGTATGCCACAGCTTTTTTCTCATCTTTATGACTTTTTTTTTATTCATTCTGGTCTGAGCTCAGATGCAGCAGTGACCTGCTTCTACAGGTGGTTTATTCAGTGATCACTCCTACACCGGTCACAAGTCACAATGACTTCCACTCATTTCACTCTTTGTGGTGTTATTCGGTGTTCACTGTGTCCAGCACTTAGCAATGTTTGGGGGTTTTTTGTTCAAAGAAAGTATTGCTTAGATGAGGCAGTGTGACACAGTGGCCTTGGAGTCAGAAGACTTGGGTTCAAACATTACTTCAGACACTAGCTGGGTGGCCGAAGGCAGCTCAGTGCCCCTCTCTGTGCTTCATTCAAATAAGGGGACTGGACTTGAAAGCCTCTAAAGCCCTTCTCATCTCTCACTGGAATGGGGCTCGAGGCTTCAGTGTCATCTGCAAGTCTTTGGGGATGCTCATCTTTCTTCTGAACCAAACCTCCCCATTTCTTTCTCCCCACCTGTTCATAAATCCTTAATGTCTGCTGACTGACTTGTCAAGTCTTGTTAGGTCATTTGTAGATTTTGTAGCCACTCAGTAACCACTACTGGATTACTACGTAAGCGGCCATTATTGGCATGGCAGTCTTGGAGCAAGCACTTTTCATTAGGACTGCGGTGCCCCCTGAAGTTGCTTTTTGTGGCCCCTGGGCACATAATACAAGCACCTTACCAACTCTTCTCTGTCTCCCCATGCGAGCCATCCTCCTGTTCAGCAGCTTCATGTAGGGCAAGAGTGTCATTATGGGTGTCGTTTGGTTTCTCCAGCAACATGTCCACTTGTAGGCTATTAGACAAAATCTCATATTCAGCTTTGATGACGGTCTAGAAGGAGATTCTGCCCCATTTCTTACCCGTCTGCCACCATCCCTACAGAAAGAAAGGACCCACGTGGCTTCCACGAGGCCCATATTGGAGGAGGACTTGGTGGAGTCACTCTTAGAGGCTTTGACTTCCCTCACCAAGATCAGCTGATTCTGAGCTTGAGCACTCTTTGTTTGTAGCTTGTTGGATGTCACCGTGTCTCTATGTAATGAATTCCCTCTTCACCAGTCACTAAGCTGAACAGATTTTACTTGTTGAAACAAGGGGAAATAGAATCAGGTAGCACCGGACATTCTTCCTTTTATTTATATGGCACAGTTGTGCACTTTTATATATGCACTTTCTGAGAGTGTGTGTGTGTGTGTGTGTGTGGGGCAGGGACATCTTTGAACAGCAATTCCTTTGTTTACATTCTCAGATAGTTTGTTTCACCAATGGCTATATGGTTGTCATATTGATTCAGATTGTCAAGGTTTCACCAGGATGGAGTTGATCTTATTCCACTTCAGGGCCTTGAATCTATATCCTCTGAAAACTGACTGACAGACCTGAGCCAGGGATGTTTAGCCAGGGATGTTCAGCCAGGAGAAGAGAAGATTCAGGGGTGACATGATAAAGGGCTGTCATTAGAAAGAGGTACTGGCTTGTTCTGTTTAACCCCAGAGCAGAGGACTAGAAACAGTGAGTGAAGGTGTCAAAGGGACATTCAAATGTGATATCAAGAAGAACTTAATAACAGTGAAAGTTGTGCTGGCTCAGGAGGGGCTGGGTTCTGAACAGACAATTGTCCTGTATGTTAAAGTAGGGAGTGTTTCAACAATCCGGCTAGCAGCTTCTGTGGGGGTGTAAGATCCACCCACAGCCAGCACCCGGAAAGCTGTCAACAGCATAGGTTCTTTTGATCTGCTTAACTAAGGAAAGCAAGGTGAAGGGGTTGACAAGCTTACTTTAATTCAGCATACAAATATCATTCACTTAGTTCAGGGGAAAAAGCCAGCACCCAGAACTTCAGAGCAAATTACAAACAAAGTACAAACATCAACAGACAGACCCAATACAGATTCATAGTTACCAGCATCTAGGTTCAGCCTGGGAGCTCAGAACAAGGGCTGGCCCAGAGTCATGCGCGTGCCACCACTGCTGCGGGAATGAGCTCCAAGGAAGAGGAGGCCAACCCCTGGTTTTTATATCTTTTTCAGGTCAGGGTTGAGTCACACATGCGACTCACCCACGTGACCTAGAATCGTCACAAAGAGGTGACTTAAGCCCATGTGGTCTAAGAGCCTCTGCTCTCCCAGACATGTGAAGTAGGCCCTCCCTGGAGTTAGCCCCACCTTGGGCCCCTCCTTAGTTGCCAATCCACACCCACTAAGGTTTTACACCTAATAGGGGTTTGGGCCTGGGGCTTAGCACCTAGTAAGGCTCAATGAAATACACTAAATTACTCAAAGGGAACAAAAGCCAAACTATTCAAGGGCACTTGGTTGAACTAAGTGCTAAGGAGCCCATTTTGCTTACCAACACAGGGAGTTTCTCCCAGTAGAAGCTGAGGTCTCTCTTCCTCTAAATTCTATTAATTTTACATATAAGAGTTTGGTCTGAGATTCCAGAGCTCAGAGGTCATGGGGCTAGGATTTGAATATAGGACTTCTGACCCAAACCTAGGCCTCCTTCTGCTACATGGTGCTTTCTTTCCATACTGATGTGTGGCTTATGGGCATGAATTGATGAAGGCCTGAGTCCTGGATTCATAATGTCCTTTCTGATCCTTGTACTTCCTTTCCTATTCTCCTTAAATTATTGAGTCTTTTGAGCCTAGAAACCCAGTCCTACCATAGTTTTATCTCCAAATCTCCACATTCTGCTTCTCCTAGAGGATTTCCCCAACACTCTGTATTCACCTTGCATATGAATTGCCACCCCCCCACCCTCCTCGACTTTTTGGCTTCTTCATTTATTTCTTGCCAACTTCCATTCTTACCCCAAAATGCAGACACACCTAATGGTGTTCACTATTGAATTCTTCTTGCCTTTGGGCATCATTTTTAGTTGCATTGCCACATTTTCACTATAGTAGTTTCCTTTCTCCAATCACAGGGCAAGGTGGATATTGACAACTTATTTTAATCTCTTTCAGACTCATATTCAAGGACTGAGATAAAGCAAGCCATTGCAGAGAATGAATCATCCCAGGACTTGATAATAGAAAGACTCAGAAGGGTTAATCTTTGCTATTCCATGTGGGGGAA
This sequence comes from Trichosurus vulpecula, assembly GCF_011100635.1. Classification (NCBI taxonomy): domain Eukaryota; kingdom Metazoa; phylum Chordata; class Mammalia; order Diprotodontia; family Phalangeridae; genus Trichosurus; species Trichosurus vulpecula. The sequence continues at coordinate 1,356,283 of NC_050574.1, forward strand.
TGACAGAGAATGTGAGAACCAGTTAAAGAGGCAAGGAAGCCAGGAGAGACTTGTGAGACCAGTGCCTGTGCATCAGAAGATTGATCCTAGGGAGAACTGTGAATGTTATGAATGTGGGAAAGGCTTCAGTGACCACAGAAATCTAATTGTTGTTCAGAGCATTCATTTTGGAGAGATAATTTATAAATGTAAGTCATGTATGAAAACCTTGACACAGAGTTCTCATCTTACTCAGAATCAGAGAATCCATACTGGAGAGAAGTCGTGTAAGTGCAGTGAATGTGGCAAAAGTTTTAGTCGTCATTCACACCTTATGCAACATCAGAGGATTCACACAGGAGAGAAGCCTTATCAATGTGATGAATGTGGGAAAGCCTTCAGTCAGTGTTCACACCTTATTAAACACCAGAGGATTCATACTAGAGAGAAGCCTTATCAATGTAATGAACGTGGGAAAGCCTTTAGCAACCGCTCACAACTTATTAAGCATCAGAGGATGCATAATGGAAATATGCCTTATCGTTGTAATGAATGTGGAAAGGCTTTCAGTCACTGCTCAGATTTTCTTAAGCATCAGAAAATGCACACAGGGGAGAAGCCTTATAAATGTAATGAATGTGGGAAAGCCTTTAGTCATTACTCACACCTCATTGTTCATGAAAGGATTCATACAGGAGAGAAACCTTATAAATGCAATGAATGTGGAAAATCCTTCACCCAGTTCTCTAACCTTATTCAACATCAGAAAATTCATACTGGAGAAAAGCCTTTTAAGTGTGATGAATGTGGGAAAGCTTTTAGTCGACACTCATACCTTACTCAGCATCAGAGAATTCATACTGGAGAGAAGGCTTATCAATGTAAAGAATGTAGTAAGGCCTTCAGTAACCGATCACATCTTATTCAACATCAGAGAGTTCATACTGGAGAGAAATCTTATAAATGTAATGAATGTGGAAAGGCCTTCAGTCATTGCTCACACCTTATTGTACATGAAAGGATTCATACTGGAAAGAAGCCTTATCAATGTAATGAATGTGGGATAGCTTTCAGTCAATGTTCAAACCTTATTAAACACCAGAGGATTCATACTAGAGAGAAACCTTTTAAATATAATGAGTGTGGGAAAGCCATTAGTCACCATCCATATCTTATTAAACATCAGAGTACACACCTTACTCATACAAGAGGATTCATACTGGGTTGAAAACCTAGTTATTTCTAATTTAATTGAACTGTGGTTCTGAAATCCTAATCTGAGGCCTCATCATGCTGTGGAAGTGACCACAGTTTCTTGATCTCTATGGCATAAGAAACAAGTTTGGGAAGATTCTACCATGCTGTAAAGGCTTTGAATATTGTCCAAGTAACAGACTGTGTCTGCTTTCCAATGCCAGCCTAAGCATCTAGAGACATGTCACCATTAAGCTGGCTACTTGGTGATGATTTCTTTGGCCATGGCAACTTATATAAACCTAATAAAGCAAAATATAAACTGGCCCCTAGGTCCACATGGCTTTGGATTCTGAGATAATGGTGACTGTCCAAAAAAGGGGATAGAGGGTCCTAAGAACCAGAGTTTTAAGTCTGTCTCTAAGTTTTAATTTTGCTTTAGTGTGAGGTCTTTGTCTAGTGGCCAAGAAGTGGACACACCACTGGAAGAATTTAATAGTTGTCGTCGGTTTTGACACTCTTACTACAGATAGGAAACCAAAAGACAAAAGGAAGTTGCAGCTAAGTAGAAGAATGGCTCACAAATTAGAGAGGTAAATGTGGAATTTCACAAAATTGTTTTTTACAATGTGTTTAAAGGCACCAAGAAATATTTCATAAGATTTGGAATTTTTCCTACTTCTGTGCTAATGATAAATATTTTCAAAAAAGACCATTGTGAAATCAGTTTCAACTTAGGTACCAACATCAATGACAGAGGATGAAGAGGTGAAAAATTCGACAAGATCTCAATGAGATCCTCCAAATTAAGTCAGCATGTACTTTAGATACCCAGTGCTTTGAGCACAAAATTGGGGATAGGCAAGGATGAAGAAAAATGTTGGGAAATACGGTTCAGGAATTAAGAATGAGCATAGACTGTGTGGACAACACAGAATTCTCAGACCTATACAGCAGAAATTGGTATCAAAGTCACAGAAAGACTCATGGACTAAATTATTCCTGAAAAATGGTGACCAAGACAGCATCAATTGCTACTATTCCATCATACCTGCTTTCCTATTATGTAAGAAATTTATAAGAATAGTCCATGCACTCAGTAAGGCTATTCTTTATAAGAGCATTAGAAAGGAGAAGGCAAGCTGTCGTAAGGCATACTCCACAATAGACCACATCTTTACCATCACACAGTTGACTAAAAGATTAGCAAATACAAGGTTCTCCATGCTTATTTTTGATGGCTATAGGGAAGCATTTGGTTTAGGAGAGCAAAATACTGCCTTAAGGGCTTTTCTCCAATGTATCTTTAATGCATGTTTCAAAGTCAGATAAGTTCTCTTAAAAGATGAAAGAGTAGAGATGACCAGGCTCAATGCCCCTTTAACCATTAATATCAAACAAGCCATAAAACAGGGAGAGATATAAGCCCACCAGAGCTGTGCAGCCTTCCCATTCTTTGGGAAAATTATTGGAGAATATGGACCTGGTGTGGATTGTGATCTGTATCACTTGAGGCAATACTTCTATCAGTGAGGTGATAGATCCATTCGTACATGTGTAGAGTTTATTCCTTTGCATTAAATGTATTTCCAGTAAGCGACATAATGATGTTTGATTCCATTGATTTAATGCAGAAATTCATTTGCTGTGATAGAGTTTTGCTTTCTGTCATTTATGTTCGTGCTTCCTGGAAAGGGTGAAATCTTTTTTTTTTTATTGATTCCAACTCTTGGTTTTAGTTAATAAAACATTCTCTTTCAGTTTTTTTAGGCAATTTGTATACTTTCCTAATGCTAATTCCTTTTGTATACTTTCCTAATGCTAATTCCTTTTGTGTGTGTATATATATATATATATATATATATATATGTATATACATATATATATATGTATATATATATACATAGTAGTTATATTATTGACATTGCTTCAGTATCTCCAGTTTGGTCAAGTGACTAAGGAATGGCATGGTTCTCTCGCTCCATTTATAAACAGCTGTCAGCTTGTTGATGATCCTCCAGTGATGAAGTGCTCCTCTTCCTGATTCTAAACTTCTTGCTGACTGGCCCCATCCATACTACCTCCAAACACATCAACATCTCTCCTATTACTTGACCCATTCATCCTCTTAAGACTGTCCAGTAGCTCTTCTGCCAAACCCAAAAAGTCCTTGAAAAAGTTCTCTCCATTCACCCAGCAAGCACTTATGAATGCTGGGTCTGAAGCATCTAGGATATATAGACAAAAATGAGGCCACCCCAGCCTTCACAAAGCTTATATTTTATAGGGGAGGAAGGCAGTGGCAAATGGGAGGATTACAGATGGCCTCACATGGGAAGTATTTCGGCTGTTTTAAAGAAAATGGATTCTAAGGATTCTGAGGAAGAGCTTTCCTGGAAGGTTGGAGATAGAACAAAATGTGTGAGAACCAAGTAGCAGGCTGATTATATTAGGAAGGCAGAATTTATGATTTCAAAGAGAATCTCATATGTGCCTAAAAGGTCCGGAACCGCAAGATACAAGGAATTCTCTAGGCAGAAGGCAGGAGAACTAAAGCATGTATTTACACTCCACAATAACAAGCCCACAAACCAGCGTCCCCATTTTGATATTTTCATCAAAAGCTTCCAGGCCCAATAAGTCCGCCTTATAAGGGTAACCAAAAGGCCACAGAGAAGCGAGATAGTATAAGGCAAAATCGTATACATGCTTCCCCTCTACGGTAAGAAGATTACCCACTAGCCTCTAGTCAGCTCTGCTACTGGCAGCTCAGCTTCGGCTGTAGGAGTCTCTGGCTCCAACCGGAAAAGGAAAGGAGGATCTTCAAGCTGTCCTCTCCCCTCTTATAGAGTTTTTGACATCATCAAGCGCCGCCTGAACAACCAGGGCCGATTGGTTCTTGACTTGGCCCCTCCCCCAGCGTAGACCACGTTAACACACCTCCCCTCAGCCAGCGCCACGACTCATCACACAGGAAGCTCTGGTCCTGCCCCGGAAGAGCAAGCCCCAGCGTCCAGGGAAGCTCAACGAGGCGAGCTGAGTCATTCAAAGAAAACAAAGTCCATTCTGGCTACACTCCACCGCTCACAATGTTCTAGGATGCACAATCCAATCATAATTCAAATTAAATTATATATCCCAGAACATTGTGATCCAATTATGCAGGAAACTAAAACATATCATTCACAATAAAGCAAAACATATCATTCAGTGACATTCCCAAATATTGGTTTACGATTCAAATGTGATCCACCCCTAGATCCCAGCCAGATAATCTCTTCAATCAATCATCCCAAAATAATTATTAATAATTCAAATGTCCACCCCTAGATCTTTGTATCCATTACATAGGATCAATAATATCATAACAATAAAACAATATAGCAAGGATAACACAAAATAAGTACACAGAACACTATCATCATCCCCCCCTCAAACAATTGGGGCTCAAAATCTTGGGGTAAGGGGTGAAGGTCTCATTTTCCATAGCTTCTTCTTGCTGAAATTGGATGTAGGGGTGTCCCTGCCCCAAAGAGTCCAATTCCAGAGTTCAGTTCTTTAGCGAGCTGGCAGGAATTCCAAGAATGCTACATGCTTAGGCAGTCACCGGAAACTGCAGGGTGCTTAAACCTGCAGGAGACAGAACTAGCGACAAGGTTAACTAAAACAGAGAACAAAAAGAGTAGGCAAGTATGGGCTGTTATCCTTCAAATAAAATCATCTCCAGTTTAGTTGAAATTTCAGTTATGCAGAGATCCAATATCAGAGCCAAACTCAGATGGGAAATGTTTCTTTTTAAACGGAACACAATGAGGAAACTAAGCCAAGAAGATGCCACCCTAGATGGAGACCAGGATTGTCCTCCCAGCCTTTCCCCAGATGTACAAGGGAAACCAGGAGGATCCCATCCTAGATAGACTAGGATTGTCCTCCCAGCCTTTCCCCAGATGTACAAGGGAAACCAGGAGGATCCCATCCTAGATAGACTAGGATTGTCCTCCCAGCCTTTCCCCAGATGTACAAGCTTTCATCCGTTAATCACACAAAGTCACCTTCCCTCTGAGTGGCTTGTGTCAATTACCAGCATCAGCCATACCTGTGGGGTCCGTGAATCTAATATTATAGCCCTATTCATGGTAAAATATATGGTTCAGGGGTACGATTTGGTAATTATCTTCCCCTGAATAGACAACTGTTACAGTGTTGTTCTTCCCATGGGCTATGACTTCTGCAGCCTTTGGAATATCATCTGGTTTCCGTTTTACCCATACCTTAGCTCCCAACTTTATTCTATCAGTGGAGCAAGCCCCTTTTGCCCCTCTAGTAGTTATTCTGGGAGGAGGGTCAGTTTTCACAAAAGGTATTTTTTCACAGGGGATAATAATCACTTGACCTATCCTATCATTCCTACCAAATTGTACAGGTTTTTCACCCAAATTCTGGAGTGTCACAACAATTTCTTTTTGATAATTCGAATCTATCACTCCAGCCAATACATGTACTCCTTGAGCTGCTAATCCTGGTTTAGGTAATATCTGTCCAAAATGATTCTTGGGGATTCTCATACATACTCCAGTAGGGGTTTTTCTTATCTCTTTCCTATTCAGCCTAAAATTCTCTATACAATGTAAATCATATCCTGCCGAACCAGGTGTTCCTGGACATGGTAGGGGGACATCTTCCCTCACAGTCCAAAATTCAATATTTTGGATCTCACATGTTTGCTGTTCTCTAATCTGCAAATTTGGGGTCATCATTCTGGCTAGAGGTGTACTCCCCCCTAAGGGCCTATTATTCAAATTACGTAAGGCAATAGACAAATTATCCTTCCAATGTAGATATGAATTATTAGAGCTTAATTTTCTCAGCTGTTCTTTCAACAATCCATTCATTCTTTCAATCAGCCCAGATGCTTGTGGGTAATATGGAATATGATATATCCATTCTATATTATTCAACAGACAATATCTTTTCACTTCTTTGCCCTTGAAATGTGACCCATTGTCACTTTGAATCTGCATTGGGGTTCCATAGTATAAACTTACGATATCTAGGGTTTTACAGGTGTTTTTCTGAGTTGCATCCTTATAAGGACAAGCCACTAGGACACCTGAATAGGTGTCAACACACGTACATACATATTTACATCCTTTATCCTGGGGTAGTGGGCCAATATAATCTATCTGCCAAATTTGGGCTGGAACTTTTCCCCTTGCTATTTCTCCAGTTACTATCCTAGGAAGAGTTCGTTCTTTTTCTAATTGGCATATACAACACCCCTCTGTTATTTGTTTTAACAATGCATGAGAGATACTGATACCTCGATCTTGTGCCCATCGGTGGGTGGCCTGGACCCCTAAATGGCCGGCGGTCTGGTGGACCCATCTCGCTAAGGCTAAGTCATCAGTTGGAGTTGGAGTAGGGACAATACATTCAGTGGCAATCTTTGCTAGTCGATCCGCGTGTGCATTGTACTCACGCTCTGGTGTGGTCAGGGTCGCGTGAGCATCAACATGAAAAACTGACAAATCCGTAACCAAAGACATGTCCCATATATTTTCCCATAACTCTTTACCCCAAACTTGTTTGCCATGAATCTCCCAATTCTGATTCCTCCATATAGGCATCCAAGTAGCTAATCCATTAGCTACCGCCCATGAATCAGTAAATATATGACACTGTCCTCCCTTCTCCATTCTGATGGCCTGATGTACTGCCATCAGTTCAGCATATTGGCTACTTCCCCCTATCCCAGAACTTTCCAGAGTTCGCCTAGTACAGGGGTTATAGGCTACTGCTTTCCAATGTCTCTTCTGTCCTAAATATTTTGCTGTCCCGTCAGTAAACCAAGCGTGTTTCTTCTGTTCTACACTTAGTCCATCATACCCATTATTCCATTTCACTAAGGATGGCACCATTTGTTGCTTAGATTCAATGGGTTTTTCATTTCTCTCAGTGCCAATGTTCGCCACCGACTCATGTAAAGGAGAAACTCCACTTTTGCCTGCTCTGGACCTATTCTGAATATACCACTTCCATTTGATTATGCTCGCCTCTTGTGCATGTCCAATTCTGTGAGAAGCTGGGGTACTCATTACCCAAGTCATAATTGGAATTCCAGGCCTTAATATCACTTCATGACCCAGGGTTAGTTGCTCAGTTTCTACTAAAGCCCAATATACAGCTAACAGCTGCTTCTCAAAAGGTGTATACTGCACTCCAGATGAGGGCAGTTTCCTTGACCAAAAGCCTAAAGGTACACTTTGGCTCTGTTGTTTTTGCCACAGACTCCAATTTGCATAGTCATCTTGTACAGTCACTTGTAACTCCACTGGCCCATTTTGCATAAGCCATAAGTCCAGAGCTAATTGTATAGCAGCCTTTGCTTCCTCAAAAGCTCTACTTTGTTCAAGGCCCCAATCGAATTCATATTTCTTTCTGGTGACTTTATGCAAGGGTTTTAAAATTTGTCCCAAATGTGGGATGTGGTGTCTCCAATAACCAAATAGCCCTATGAACTTTTGGGCCTCTTTCTTATTAGTAGGGGTGGGAAAATCCTGAATTTTTTGTCGAGCTTGTGGGAGAATTTCTCGCAGTCCTCTATTCCACTGTATCCCCAAGAATTTTACAGTTTGAGCTGGCCCTGGAACCTTTGCGAGGTTGATTTCCCATCCTTTGCTTTTCATATGGTCAATTAATAATGCTAAACTCTCCTCCACTTCTTTTATATTCTTTCCCTGTATCATGATGTCATCTATGTAATGTGTAAGCTGTACACCAGGTAGCTTTAATTCATCCAAATGCTCAGCTACAATCCTGTGGCAAATAGTTGGGCTATGAATATATCCTTGTGGCAGGCATGTAAATGTATACTGTCGGCCTTGCCAAGTAAAAGCAAACTGGTTCCATTGCTTGGGGTCTATTGGGATCGTAAAGAAGGCATTGGCCAAATCAATAACTGCATACCAAGTCCCTTCATGTTTTTGTATTCTCTCTATTAAAGTAACCGTGTCTGGAACAGCAGCATACAAGGGAGGAGTCACTTTGTTCAGCTGTCTATAATCTACTGTCATCCTCCATGTCCCATCTGACTTTCGGACTGGCCAGACAGGGTTGTTCCATTGAGTAGTTGTAGGGACTAACACTCCTGCCTCAACACATTCTCTTATAGTGTTGGCAATTTCATCTTGCCCACCTGGCACACGATATTGCCTCAAAGTAATTACTTCAGAAGTTTGGGCAAAGTGATTGGATCCATCTTGATTTTCCCCACTAAGACTGCATTAATGCCTATTTTCCTCACAGCAAATTGGTATTTCCCTTCAGGTAAATTTAAAGTCATACCCTTCAAAATGTCTATTCCAATGATGTATTCAGGAATAGGCACAATAACCACACTATATTCTTTCTTGGGCAACTGTCCAATTTTCATCATCAATTTAACTTGTCTGGCTGATATTTCAGTCCCTCCTAGTCCTGTGATGGTAATAGGAGTTCCATGGCTGAATTTGTCTGGATTCCCATAGATAAGGGTGGCCTCGGCCCCAGTGTCTATTAATGCCCTAGTTACTGTACTTGACCCATTTTTCCAATATATGGTCAAGTTAATGTGAGGTCTGCAATCCAGCTTACGTATTTCCTTAATTTGGGCTGGGGCCTGGCCTGTTTCCTAGTATTCCCTAGCATGTGATTCACTTGGGTATGAAGGTTCAACATCTGTAGCATTTGCAGGAGCAGTTCTGATTTCCCTATCTCTCCTGTTATCGAGTCCTTTATCTCGGTACATCCTGTACAATTCATTGGTTGGAATGCCGTCTATCATTTCGAAACCTACCCCTGCTCTCAATAGAGCAGTGAACATTTCTTTTCTTGTCACTCCATTTTGGCGCCAAATTTGCTGGCTGTTCACCCTTCTCTCTCGAGATCTGTCCCTTCCCCAGTCTCCTAAGTCATGTAACTGTAAAATCTTATTTATCACCTCTGTAAGATGGGTCCCTACTTCCCCAAGTAACAGATTCAAAATTAGTTGTTTATAAGCAGGGGGAGCTGTCCTAATTATTAAATTCCTATGAGGGATTCCTATGGGATCATTGTAATATTTGTCTGCAGTTCCTGTCATAATAGCAGTCTTCATTACCTCCTCCTTTAGTCTCATGATACAATCTTTAAGTGAATACCAGGGTCTGTGCTCAGTGGGCCACATAGAATCATTAGTATATCTCTTATTGCATCCCGCAGCAGCTAATGCCAACAGGGTAGTCCTGCTAGCATCATCTCCTCGCTGATGATGTTCCCTAAAAGCTTGCTGAACTAGAGGATCGTGGCTGATACCTATGAATTTCATACAGTCCCTCTTATCTACTAATATTCCACTGGCCCCTTGATCACTGAGCCTTACCATCCAAGATATTAATGGTTCTCCTACTCTTTGGCTGAATCTACTCAAAATATCTGTCACCTCTTGTGGTGAGAAATCTTCCTGAAATTCCCTCGTAACTAAATTGCCACCTCTGGTTTCTGTCCTCCTCCTCTCTACAGGACGAACGCTTGTCTGAGTATTTAACCATCTCCCATTCTCTGTGCGAGGGATGTCCTGAACCCTAGTAGCGTTTTCTGTCTCAGCCCCTAACACTGTCTCATTTTCCCCCCACTCGCTTCCCCTGCCACCATGGCAAGGACAAAGCAGGCAGTCAGGCTTGGTCTGGGCTGAGTTGGGATGCACTCTTGGCTTATTTGGCCTCCTGTTGCTCCTAGCCACATTAATAGAAAAGTTCTCATCTGAGTCAGTGGGTTCTTGAGCAGCAATTTGTTCTCCCGCTATCTGAGATTCCCCTTCTTGCTGTGGGGTAGGAATGCCCCCATCTCTTTCACTTAATCTCAATCTTTCATATACTAGCCGGTAGGCTGATAACACTATCCAGCTTTGCCTAGATAGTGATGCCCCTGACTGAATCCCAACCTCTTGTAAACACCTTTCCAAATCCTTAGGATCTCCTCTCTGTAGCCTTGGTTCCCAGTTTTCACAGGGTCCGGCATTTTTAGCCAATTCCTTTGCTAAGGAGGAATAAAATGGATCCTCCCACCCTAGGATATTCATCTCTTCCTCTGAAGTTCTTCTGCTTCTGAACAGAGATCTTATATCTAGCGATCCCATCCACCTCGTCGCCAAATATATTAGGAAGGCAGAATTTAGGATTTCAAAGAGAATCTCATATGTGCCTAAAAGGTCCGGAACCGCAAGATACAAGGAATTCTCTAGGCAGAAGGCAGGAGAACTAAAGCATGTATTTACACTCCACAATAACAAGCCCACAAACCAGCGTCCCCATTTTGATATTTTCATCAAAAGCTTCCAGGCCCAATAAGTCCGCCTTATAAGGGTAACCAAAAGGCCACAGAGAAGCGAGATAGTATAAGGCAAAATCGTATACATGCTTCCCCTCTACGGTAAGAAGATTACCCACTAGCCTCTAGTCAGCTCTGCTGCTGGCAGCTCAGCTTCGGCTGTAGGAGTCTCTGGCTCCAACCGGAAAAGGAAAGGAGGATCTTCAAGCTGTCCTCTCCCCTCTTATAGAGTTTTTGACATCATCAAGCGCCGCCTGAACAACCAGGGCCGATTGGTTCTTGACTTGGCCCCTCCCCCAGCGTAGACCACGTTAACACACCTCCCCTCAGCCAGCGCCACGACTCATCACACAGGAAGCTCTGGTCCTGCCCTGGAAGAGCAAGCCCCAGCGTCCAGGGAAGCTCAACGAGGCGAGCTGAGTCATTCAAAGAAAACAAAGTCCATTCTGGCTACACTGATTCAGCTTGGCTCTACCATGTGTGGAGTTGATGGAATCCTAATAAAGCTGCCCCCAGCCCCAATATTCTAATTTCCTTATGGGCCCCATGGAACAGCAGGCCCACTGCCCCTACCTAGACACTCATCCCCCACCCCGTATCCTAACTTTTTCATATATGCCTCGCTGCTCACTAGAGCAACAGGTGTGTCCATGAACTAATTTCTCACACAAACAGCAGTCTTGTCCTTATGATGGGATCCCAGCCACTGCCCCTACCCAGCCATTACCCCCAGATTCATTCTTCATATTCCCCACAGCAGGTGTGTCCATGCACTCAACCACAACCACATCCACCTAGTCTCAGACAGGACCACAATACTCAGTCAAGCAGAAAGCAGCACAACCAGGATGCTAACCCCAAAACAACAGAAGGAACTCTCCCTAAGCAGGAACCTGTGCAGTAATAGAAAAAGCTACCCTTTAGGTGAACTTGTGACATAGAGAGGCATATACCATCTTTCTCATACATATATACTCCCCCCACTGGGTTTTTCTGTATGCATTACAGGTGGCCACTTGTGCAGTTCCACTGAGGCTGGGACCCCTCCCCTACTACCTAATCCCTCAACAAACCCCTCCTGCCTTTTTAATATTCATAATTTCTGTTCTGTAATTGAAACTTTATCCTATAAAAATCCATCTTGCTTTCTCTGAAGTTGCTGGTTCCTCTTGGAACTTAGCCCACTTTATGAGAGGTGTCAATCTCAATAAATGCCTATACTTGGATTAGAGGTGGTCTGACTGAATTCTTTGAGATGGTTCCCCCAGAACACATCATGAAACTGCAACACAGTAATGTGTAAGAAGGGGCCCAGGATTGGCTCGATTGAAATTGTGAAGAGCCTTCAAGGCTGAACAGAGGGATTCACCTTTTATCCTGGGGACAGTAGGGAGCCATGGTGGCTCCTTAAGCAAATGATGTGGTTTAAGCACTAGCATTTTGACAGCTCTGTGGAAGAGGGTTAAAACAGGGTTGGGGAACATGTGGCCTTCTAGGTCCTTGGATGCAACCTTTTAACTGAGTCCAAATTTCACAGAACAAATCTTTTTATTAAGGGGATTTGTTCTGTGAAGTTTGGATTCAGTTAAAGGACCACACTTGAGGAACCAGAGGGACACCTGTGGCCCCGAGGCCGCAGGTTCCCACACCTGGTTTAGATTGTTCCTTTCCCTTCCTTCTCACTCAGTTCTTAAATTCTTATTCTGGCTTCTATCTCCACCATCAGAACTGCTCTTCCCTGCGGGTGGAGCCAAGATGGCAGCTGGAAAGCAGGGACTTGCGTAAGCTTCCCTTCAGGTTCCTCCAAACACCTATAAAAAATGGCTCTGAACAAATTCTAGAGCTGCAGAACTCACAAAATAGCAAAGGGAAACAGGACTCCAGCCCAGGACAGCCTGGATGGTCACTGGGAAGGGTCTATCATACGGATCTTGGAGGCAAGGGGAGCAGAGCCCAGCATGGACCGTGCCACGACCAACCAGACCAGGAGCCAGGCAACACAGGCCATTGTGCCCTGAATCAGTAAGCTGTGGCAGTTACCAGACTTCTCAACCCACAAACACCAAAGACAGCAGAGCAGGTTAGTGGGAAAAGCTGCTGGGAGAGAATGAAAGGAGTTGGCAGTTTGCCCACTGCCCCGAGGACTGAGGAGGTGGCACAGCTATGAGGTTGCTTCCAGAGCTACAGCTGCAGTTGCTTCCAACCCCAGGCCCACCAGGTGGGAGGAATTAAGTGGCAGATTAGAGCAGGAGTGCAAAGCCCTGCCTGAATCTGGGCCACAATCCTGGTTGGTGGTTCTTGGGGGAGATGGAGCACTGGTGTGGCAGAGCTTGCTGTGTAGAAGTAGCTCTGAAAATAGTAGCACAGCCCCTCAAGCTTGGGACAAAGTACTCTCTACTCTACAAGCAGTCATACCCCAACAAAAAGCTCAAGGGTCAAGTAGTTGGCTGGGAACAAGAACAGGCAGAAAAAACTCTCAGATTCAGACTCAGACTTTGGAATCTTTTTTTTGGTGACAAAGAAGACCAAAACATACAGCCAGAAGAAGTCAACAAAGTCAAAGAGCCTACATCAAAAGCCTCTAAAAAAATACGAATTGGTCTCAGGCCATGGAAGAGCTCGAAAAGGATTTGGAAAAGCAAGTTAGAGAAGTAGAGGAAAAATTGGGAAGAGAAATGAGAGTGATGAGAGAAAACCATGAAAAAAAAGTCAATGACTTGCTAAAGGAGACCCAAAAAATACTGAAGAAAATAACACCTTAAAAAGTAGACTAACTCAAATGGGAAAAGAGCTCCAAAAAGCCAATGAGGAGAAGAATGCCTTGAAAGGCAGAATTAGCCAGATGGAAAAGGAGGTCCAAAAGACCACTGGAGAAAATACTACCTTAAAAATTAGATTGGAGCAAGTGGAAGCTAGTGACTTTATGAGAAATCAAGATATTGTAAAACAATACCAAAGGAATGAAAAAATGGAAGACAATGTGAAATATCTCATTGGAAAAACCACTGACCTGGAAAATAGATCCAGGAGAGATAATTTTAAAATTATTGGACTACCTGAAAGCCATGATCATAAAAAGACCCTAGATATCATCTTTCAAGAAATTATCAAGGAGAACTGCCCTGATATTCTAGAGCCAGAAATTGAAAGAATTCACCGACTGGTCCTGAAAAAGATCCCAAAAAGAAAACTCCTAGGAATATTGTCGCCAGATTCCAGAGCTCCCAGATCAAGGAGAATATACTGCAAGCAGCCAGAAAGAAACCATTTGAGTACTGTGGAAACACAATCAGGATAACACAAGATCTTGCAGCTTCTAAATTAAGGGATCGAAGGACTTGGAATACGATATTCTGGAGGTCAGTGGAGCTAGGATTAAAATCAAGAATCACCTACCCAGCAAAACTGAGTATCATGCTCCAAGGCAAAATATAGATTTTCAATGAGATAGAGGACTTTCAAGCTTTCTCAGTGAAAAGACCAGAGTTGAATAGAAAATGTGACTTTCAAACACAAGAATCAAGAGAAGCATGAAAAGGTAAACAAGAAAGAGAAAGCATAAGGGACTTACTAAAGTTGAACTGTTTTGTTTACATTCCTACAGGGGAAGATGATGTGTGTAATTCATGAGACCTCAGTATTAGGGTAGCTGAAGGGAAAATATATACATATATATATATATATATATATAGACACAGGGTGAGTTGAATATGAAGGGATGATAAATTAAGGGATGAGAGAGGAATATATTGAGAGAGGGAGAAATGGAGAGATAGAATGGGATAAATTATCTCACATAAAAGTGTCAAGAAAAATCAGTTCTGTTGGAAGGGAAGAGGGGGCAGGTGAGAGGGAATGAGTCAATCTTGCTGTCATGGGATTTGACTTGAGGAGGGAATAACATACACACTCAATTGGGTATCTTACCCCACAGGAAAGGAGGAAGGAGATAAAAAAGGTGGGACGATAGAAGGTAGGGCAGATGGGGGAGGAGATAATCAAAAGGAAACACTTTTGAAAAGGGACAGGGTCAAGAGAGAAAATTGAATTAAGGGGGACTGGATAGGAGAGAGCAAAATATATTCTTTCACAACATGAGTATTATGGAAGGGTTTTACATAATGATTCATGTGTGACCTATGTTGAATTGCTTGTATTCTTAGGGAGGGTGGGTGGGGAGGGAAGAGGGGAGAGAATTTGGAACTCAAAGTTTTAAAAGCAGATGTTCAAAAAAAAAAGTTTTTTTCATGAAAGCGGGAAATAAGATATACAGGCAATGGGGCATAGAAATCTATCTTGCCCTACAAGAAAGGAAGGGAAAAGGGGATGGGGGGGAGTGGGGTGACAGAAGGGAGGGTTGACTGGGTAACAGGGCAATCAGAATATATGCCATCTTGGAGTGGGGGGGAGGGTAGAAATGGGGAGAAAATTCGTAACTCAAAATCTTGTGGAAATCAATAAATAATAAAACTGCTCTTCCCAAGAACACGAGTTTTCTATTAATTGCAACGAATAGGCCCCGTGCCTGAGGTTAGAAGACCTGAGTTCAAATACTACCTGACACTAGCTGTGTAACCCTGAGGAAGTCACTTAACTTCTGCCTCCCAGAAGTCATAATAGCGCCTGGTGCAGAGGGCTGCTGTGGGGATTAATGGATATCTGTAAAACAGCAAAGCGCCTGGCATGGTCCAGGCCCTGACTAGCTCCTTCCTTCCTTCCTGGCGCCACCCCCTTGTGTCCTCGGGTTCCGTGTTCCTGTATCATCTCTAAGCAGGTGCCCCCCACACTGACGCCTCCCCTGAGCTCTAGGGCTGCCTTTCCCAGTGCCCGCTGGACATCTCCCCCAGCTGTCCCAGGGCATCCGAGCAAACACCGTCTCCTGGCTTCCTCCTTCCACTGAGGGCACCACCATCACTCCGGCTGACTGCCCCCGGACAGCTCCTCTCTGAGGAAGGCGCCCCCCGCCGCCAGTCGTCTCTTCATTCCCTGCCCATCGTGCCGCATCTTCCCTCATGCTCGGCATACGACCCCATTGGGGGTTTCCTTGGCAAAGGTACTGTCTTTTCTCCAGCTCATTTTACAGATAAGTAAACTGAGGCAAACAGTTGCGTGACAAGAGAAATTAATATCCTACTCTCTCGATACCTAACTGTTCCTTTTTGATGCCCCCTCTCTCCTTGCTGTTTCCCCGGAACATCCTCCAGTCAGTCTCTGATGGGATGGATTGCCTAGCCCCCCGGCGCAGGCTCATCAAGTGGAGGCGGCCGGACCCCACCAAACCAGGCTCCGTCTTTAGACTCTAAGCCAAGCCTTCTCCGGGAGGAGGAGCCCTCTGTCCCCGGCCCCCTTTAGAGTCTGAGCTAGCCCAGCTCAGGAAGGAGAAAAGTGGCTGGATGTGGCTTCCGTGGTCCGGACTCTGGAGGCCGCCGAGTCTCCCGATGCAGCCCCATTCTCACGAGAGGCACTGAGGACCCCTAGTCCCTCTCCTCACATTCATGCGGCCCACCGAGGGGAGCTTCACTTTGAGGGGGGTTACTTTGCTATCAGAAGGCACAAGCCCGATTCAAGGTGGTTAGGTCTCCCTTACCATGGCGTCATGGATTATTGCCTCATTAGCTAGCCTAGGTGTCCCCGTGGTTTCCCGCAGATAATGGGCAGCAGGCGCCTTCGGGGATGGGGGAGGATCCTTGGAGAAGGCGGGGCGTGGGGCGTGGAGGTCAGTCCCGGGGTTAAAGCCCCATAGAGCCTCCCGCCGGCCCTCTGGGCCCTTGCCTCCCCCTTCCGCGCCTTTGCACAGGCCGTGCTCCCGCATCCCTGTCTCCAGCCGCCTGCCTGTCTCCATAGGTCAGGGTTTGGGTGTTGGCTGACTCATACTTTTTAAACTGTCCCACTTTTAACCCTTTTCCCCTCAAAGCCGTCGCTGGGACGTCGTAGGTTAGCAGGGTGGTCAGGGTCCCGGAAGTACTGTCCACTGGACCGAGCCGGCCTCTAACCTGCGCATGGCCGGGCTACCGGCACGTGATCCAGCGATCAAACCGAAGCTGGGCTTCCGGCTGAGGGAACCGCCTTTCGGTGACGTCCTCCTCCCTAAAAAGGGGGTCTCATTCTTTTATGGCGGGGAAAGGCCTGACACCCCGTCTCTGGGAATGCAGGGTCGGAATCCCTCAGGCGGGTGCCATAGAGATGAGAGATCCTCCCGCACGGGCATCTAGGGGAGAGAAGGATGGCCATTGATTGGCTGAGAACTGGCTGGAGACTCCCCTATGGACATGCGCAGTGGAACCTGAATGGGAGCCCTCTAGGTGCTCTCTAATCTCTGTACCGGAAGGAAGCGGAGGGGGAGTGTCGGCACAAGCACTTCCTGAGGCATACTGGGATGTGTAGTCCGACGATGAAAGGCGCGCAGGCGCACTGAGCGCCCGAGGCTGGACATGCGCGTGCTGCCGCGTCCACCATTGCAGGCCGAGTCCGCCCGCTCGGCGGTGGTGTTTTCGCGGCCTCTTCCCCGCGCCCCGTCATCGAGGTGTGTACGTGCGGACCCCAGCGCCCGAGTCCCCTGACTCCTCCCGGCGAGCCGTTATGCGCGCCGACACGGGAAGGGGCGGGGTCCCGAGGGCAGGGCGGGGAGGGGGAGGGAAATGTCGACGGGAGGAAGAAGAGGCGCGGCTTGTGACATCATCTGTTGCTGGGTCCTCGGGCCAGGAAAGGGGCGTGGCCTGATGAGTGACGCTGGGGCTTGAGTGGGCGGGCCGAATAAGGGGCGGGGTCAGATATAGGCCGGATTTCAGGCTTCTCCTGGGACACTTGGTCCCCTGTTCATGTTCTCACGGGAGGGGCCTGGGTGCGGGCATCTCGGAAACCCGGGCTCCTCCTCTGCCAGGGCGTCCTGGCGGGGGGAGTGGGAGGGCGTGGGCGCCTGGGGACAAGTGAGGAAACTGAGACCCAGGGAAGGGACCTGGCCAAGGTCACACACCGGCGGGAAGTGACCCACCCACTGCCCCTCGCTCCCATCCGAGCTAGGTGGCGCTGCCCATGACAGGTGGGGAAACTGAGCCCCAGGCACCTGGCCAGGGTGGCACACCAGGACGTGACCCCAGCCCAGTGACTCTCGGTCCCCAGCAGAGCTCCCCCCCTTCCGTATGCCCAGTGGGGATCGTGGGTAGAGAGAGCAGGAAATCATTTCCTGGGGGGGCTGGGGGCGGGGGAGGGGATTCGCCAGCTCCCTGGAGCCCCTGAAATAGTCTTTGGGGGAGGGTCTCTTTGGGGCCCTGGGGCTGCTCCCTCCCGCTGACGCCCCTCTCCTGCCCACAGGGGCCCCCCTAGAAGGGACGGGCCCCAGGGCTCCAGGCTGGGCCCTTGGAGGGTGACTCCCTGTGCGCACCCCACCCGAGGAAGCCCGGACCCTGGGAACCTCCCCTGAGGACGGCCTAGCCCCGGTGGCTCAGATGCTGGAGGAGGCAGGTGAGAAGGGGCCCGGGTTCGAGTCCCGCCTCTGCCACCTAGGGTACGCTTCCCTTGCCCGAGCCTCAGTTTCCCCTGCTGTAAAAGGAGGGTCCTGGACTCCATGATCTCAGAGGCCTTTGATCCCCCAGAACCCATCAGGATGGGAAGAGAGGGGGCTGGCAGAGGAGCGTGGGCTCCCCTGGCTGGTGTCCTGCCCCCACCGGCCCTGGGATCTCGGGCTCTTATCTACTGCCCCCCAGCCTGTTTCCCTACCTCTATAATGGCCAGCTGCTGATCATCCGTCCCCTCCCCCTCCTGGGACATCTTGTCCACTTCTACCCCCCAGAGGAGGGGGAGGCCTGTTGGGCCTGGGGCTGCTCTCCCTCAGGGCCCCTTTGTCCTCCCCCAGCTCTGCCATCTGAGGGCGCAGCCCACACCAGTACCCCCGGGGACCAGGTGGATGAAAGCATGGCCCACACTGGGCCCCCCGCGTACACTTCCAAGGTGAGTTGGGGTTTCCTCCTCCCTTCCTGAAATGCTGTCAGGTCTCAGGGCCCCTCCTCGTGCCAGTAGCAGCCCCTGCTGTGCCCCGGGGACCCCGGACCCCCCCAGAGGGTGCTGGATGTCTCCCTGCCCTGCTTCCTGGATGCTCATCATAGGCGGGGGAGGGGCCCAAGTCTTCTGCTCGGGGGTCTGCAGAGAGACCAGAAACCATGGTGTGTCCACGTGGTTGGCGGCCAGGGGAAGCTTCCTCTTAAATCCTTTAGTGCCCCTTCCATCTGCCAGCTCACCCCAGCCCTGGCTCCCCGCGCTGACCACCCAGCCTCCCATGGTCGCTTCCAGCTTCTCCCCCTTCCTCCACCAGTCCATGCCCTCTGAGATCCGAGCTGGGGGTCACACAGGACGCGCCCCTTCCTCCCTCTGGGAGCTCAGTACGAGCTCCTGCCCTCCCACCTGGGGACTCCCACGTAGACACTGGCTCTCCCTCAGACCTCTCACCTCCACCCCCTCGGCCACATCCTGGATCTTGCATCACCCACAAATGTAGGACCTCCATGGCTACTCACCTCCATGGTCTAGAATTCCGGAATCCCCTTATCCAACCATGATCTACTGGCTTTCCCCTCTCCCTCTGGCTCCCCTTACATACCCCTCCCCTCCCTGACCCCTCAGCCTTCCCTGCACCAGCTGCTGCCTCCTCTTCTCCCCATCTGGACCCCTTGGGGAACCAGCTCAGCACTACACTGTCCTCCTCTTGTGAATCCCTTGACCTCTCATAGCCTCCCAGGCCTCAGCCTTGGCTCACTCCACTATTCACCTCCTTCACACATACACACATGGTGGTGAATGAAGGTGGAGAAAGCCGGGCTCTGACACCCCCCGATGGGCCCTCCCTGCTGCCAAGCAATCCCACACTACCTCCTTCATCAGCTTCCTCTTCTCTCCCCACTCTCAAATGAGACCCTGCCTCCTAAATGGAGGCCATTCACCGGGAGCTGCCTCTCCTCCTCTCTACCTCCCCTCCCATCATGATGAGGCAGGGCTGACCCCTGACCAAGACTGACCCCTCCATCTGCCCAAGTGACCCCCTTCCATGCCATCTCCTCCCACAGATGGCCACCTGTCCTCTCCCTCTCTCAGTTATCTTTAATCTCTTCCATCCTGTAAAAACCCTCCCATCCCCAGAAGAGACCCTTCCCATGTCTCTTCTGCCCTTTGTGGCTAAACTCCCCCTAAAGGCTGTCCACAATCAGTGCCTTCACCTTCTCTTCTCCCTTTTCTTCCTTCTCTGTAGTTGGGTCATTGAAATCACTGCTCACACTGCTCCCAGTACCCAGGTGCCTCAAGGGGGGGGGCGGGGGGGAAGGGTGGCAGGTTCATCCCCCAATGCTCTCGATCAGAGAAGGGAGCAAAGTGAGGGCAGGTGACACAGCCAGGAGGGGCAGCGTCCTGGGTCCTGCCAGCCCAATTCAGAGGTCAGGATCACAGGGGCCTTGGAGGTAACAGGTCCAGGGATTGCCCCCAGGTCACACAGATAGTAGCTAGCAGAGTCCAGGTGAATAACAGGATCTTGCGGTTGAATGTCCAGTGCCTGGCCCCTGGCACCGCGTGGCCTCCCCGGTCTGTGTATCCATCCTGGTCTGGTCTTTTCCACAGCTGAGTCTCCCCTTCCCCAAGAAGACCATCACCTCCTTGAGGCAGAGACTATGGTATCTCCTGCATTTGGACCCCACTCCCCTCCGCAGGAGACCCTTGGTAAAAGCCCTGGGTCCCCAGCCCAGCCTGGCTCTGTCCAGGGCCCCTGGAGGTCTATGTCCATCTGCCCCCCAGCCAGCAGGCTTGTGCCCCGTGTTTCAGGAGCCCGTGACCTTTAAGGACGTGGCTGTGGACTTCACCCCTGAGGAGTGGGGGCGGCTGGGCCCCTCCCAGAGGCAGCTGTACCGGGACGTGATGCTGGAGACCTACCGGAACCTGGTCTCCCTGGGTAAGGAGGCTTCTCCCTGCATCTCAACAGTCCCGTAATCCAGTATCTGTCTGGGGAGGGAGGAAGGAAGGAGACAGTGTTGGGGTCTCTGGGGCCTGAAAGGTCAAAGTCCTAGGGGAGGTCAGGGCTCCTGATAGCTTTCATTGGATTCATTCCCTTCCCTTGGTCTTAGGTTCTTCATCCGTAGAGTGGGGAGCTTGGGTGAGGCTCAGAACCCGTGACTTATAAGATGGGTCAGTAGCCCACAGCTGTCCCGCGCCGGGGCTGTCCCATGGAGGCACTGGGCCTGCTCCTCCTGACTCCGGCACACATCATGGCTTCTCTTTCTCCCTGTGAATAGGGCTTTCCATTCCCAAACCGGCTGCCATCTCTCACCTAGGGCAAGAAGAGCCATGGATGGTGGAGGGAGAGGTCCTGAGCGGCCCGCATCCAGGTGCGTAGGTGGGGAGAAAGGGTCTCAGGGTGGCTCTGGCTCTCACTCCCTCCCCTTTGGCTCACTCTTCTGCATCCTGCCCCTGTTGTGGGTGATCTCTGGCCCTTGGCCCAGCCACTTCTCCTAGGTTGCCCCAGGGTGAGAAGGCCCAGGTTCAAGACCAGACCTCTGAAAACCATCACCCCTTCAGTATGGGACTGTGGCCTCAGAGGCCTCCCCTTTCCCGGGGGGGTGGGGGCGTGCAGTTCTCATCGTACAGATGAGAGGCTGGGGCAGGGAGGGGAAGGGGATTGGCCCAACCCAGGGCAGGCCTGGAGCGCCTAGCATTCTCTGCAGGGACCTTGCCTTTCCTTCAAACCTGTGCAACCTGGACCAGGTGGATCCCATTTTCTGGCTTCTTGTGGCCCGCCCAGGGCTGGCGTCAGGCTCCTCCTTTGCTTGGTTATCAGCACCCCATGGGTCATCTTTATTTTTTAGCTGAGACATCTTTTTTCTCAGCAGAAGAAATCAGCGTCCATGTCCTGCCCCTTCCTCCCCTTTCCAGATGAGGCTCATCCCCACAGAACAGGCATGAGAGGCCTGGGCCAGGGCCGTGAGGAGGAGCTCAGTGCTCTGGTGCTGGCCTGGTTGTCTCACCTTCTTCCCCCAGGCAGAGGGGCTTCATGCTGGGATTCCTTGCAGCTGCTGAGCTAGTACCTGTCCAGCTATCCTTGGAGGCCTTTTCAGTTTGAGCTACTCAGGGAGCTCCTTGGGCTGTCCCCCTCCCCCCAGGGCAGCTCCCCTTTGTCCTCCTTCCTGGACAGCCAGTAGCCTTTGCATCCTGGGTGGGGTCTTCTTGTACTTCCTCATTCTCTGCACATCCACCAAGGCATGTCACGTGATGCACAGGTTTCCTCTAGTCACTTTCCTTTGGGATTCCTGCCATTCCCCCCCCCCACCCCCGCTTTCCCCGTAACACTCTCCCAAAATGCCAAAGCTGGAGACACCCAGGCATGGTCCCATGTCCTGGTTTCACACTCAATGAGGTAGCGGGATCATTAAGTCCAATCTGGGCTCTGCTCTGACAGAGGGTCACCTCGGAATTGCTTAGATGCAGCATGGGATTTCTTACCCAAAGAGCCCAGAAAGGGGACAGAGCCTGCAGGGGGTGGGGGGTGCCTTGTTAGGCACCTGTTGGGGGCATGCTGGCCCTACAACAGTCTCCTGGATCCCCTTCTCCTCCGTCTGTACTTGGCACCTCCTCCTCCCAAGTTTGAATCCCTTCTCTCCTTCTTGTGCCACCTGAGCCTTAACTGTGTCAGCTGTGAGCTGAGGGGCTTGTACCCAAGGTGATTCAGAGGCTCCTTCCAGTGTTAGCCTCCTTCACCCCACCCCAAGCCTTCCTCACTTGTCCGCACTGCCTGAGGCTGGAAAGATGGATCACTCCTTTTGTATTCCACAGTTTCATACTTCCCAAGTTCCTACTGGCTAGTTTTTAGAGTCATATTCAGCCAGCATTGATTAAACAATTAATGTGTTCTGGGCCCAGACAAGCAGCCCTCACCCACACAAGTCCCGGGGTCTACTAAGGTGATCACATGTGGACACAGACAGTCATTCCTTGTAGATATTACTAACAGCTTGTATCTGATCCTCACTGCAGCAATTACCGACCATGGGGTCAGTCATCCAGTTGGCAATCATTTGTTTTTATTAAGGGCCTGATATGTGTTAGGTACTTGTGATACCAAAGCAAAAATGAATCCAATTCTGCTTTCAGCATTCTTACATTCTATCAGAAGAATGGGGATGTTTCCATTTCTATATGAGGTGTGAGAGCCCTGAGTGGGAAGGTGCTGGCAGGGAGAGGATCAAGAGTCTTTGTGGGCTCTGGAGGGGCCCCTTGGGCTCAGTCCTGAATGAAGCCAGGGATTCTAAGATGCTGAGGGGGGAGGGAGAGCATTGGAGGCCTCAGTAAAATGCAGAGGCAGAGAAAAGATGATCTGTGGGCTGATATGGCCCGACTGTGGATTGGGAAGGAACAAGATACAGCCAGAGGCTGGAGAAGTCAGGAGAACCTTACGTGCTAAATAGGAGAGGTTATATCTGACCCTGGTGCTGGCACTTGGTGGGTAGGAGGGTGACATGCTCAGATCTGGGCATATTAGTTTTGTGTTAAATTGATTTCAGATCGGAAGACTATACCTGAAACCAAAGAGTCAGCCCCAGGTTGGGATGTTCCTGAAGGAGGAATATCCCTTGGGATGATGATGGGAAGATTTGCCCAGGATGGCTCTTGGAACCCCACTTTGGGGAAAGCTTGGACGTGTGATGGACAGTTAGAAGAGCAGCAGGAGAGACATTGGAGGCAAAGGAGTGTCACCAGTAAGGAAAGCCAATCTGGGGACACAGGCTCTGAGTGGGATGAATGTGAGAAAAGCATCAGTCTGAGACCACTGCTGATTCTCCACCAGAATCTCTCCTTGGCTGGAGAGAGGGCCCATAAACACGATGGGAGTGGGAAAAGCTTCAAGCAGCTTTCTCACTTGTTTGAACATCAGATCATCTGTGCAGAGAAGAGAGCTGACAAGTACAATGAATGTAGGGAAGACCTTCTGTGTGGCTCACCTGGGGTGGCCCCTCCCAGAAGCCATCCCAGAGGGAAGCCCTACAAGTGTAAAGAATGTGGGAAAGCCTTCAGCCAAACTGCACTTCTTACCAAACACCTGAGGGTTCACACCGGAGACAAGCCCTATGAATGCAGTGATTGTGGCAAAGCCTTCAACCAGACGTCACACCTGAGACAGCATCGGAGAATTCATAATGAAGAAAAACCCTTTGAATGCAATGAATGTGGGAAAGCCTTCAGGGTGAGCTCCTCCCTTACTGAGCATTGGAGGACTCACACTGGAGAAAAACCCTATCAGTGCAATGAATGTGGGAAAGCTTTTAACCGGAGTACCCACCTTACACAGCACCAGAGGATTCACACTGGAGAGAAGCCCTTTGCATGTAATGAATGTGGGAAGGCCTTCAACCGGAGCACACTCCTTACTCAGCATCAGAGAATCCACACTGGAAAGAAACCCTATGAATGTGATGAATGTGGGAAGGCCTTCCGAGTGAGCTCATCCCTCACTGAACATCGGAGAATTCACACTGGAGAAAAGCCTTATGAATGTAATGAATGTGGGAAGGCCTTCAACTGTAGTAAACTACTTACTCAGCACCAAAGGATTCACACTGGAGAGAAGCCCTATGAATGTAGCCAGTGTGGAAAAGCCTTCAACAAGAGCCCAAACCTTACTCGACATCAAAGAATTCACACTGGAGAGAAACCCTACATATGCAGTGAATGCGGTAAAACCTTCAACCAGAGTACCCACCTCATTCAACACCAGAGAATTCATACTGGAGAGATTTTCTATGATCCTGTAACCAACACATATCTGTGAAGGTCCCCTGGTACTTGAAGCCTGCTGTGGTTGCCTACTGAGTTTGCCCTTGGGCTGACGAAAAGAGAGGTCCCTCAGTCTGTCCAGTTGGCATGGCGCTTTGAGGGGAAGTGTTAGTTGGCCACAAGTGTGGTTTTCCCCTTGGCATTCCCTTTTAGGGAGTCATACTGCCATACTCCATGTTCATTGAGAGTGAACCTCTTAATTCCCCCAGGCCAGCCAGAGAATTCCTTAGACCGTATTGATACCAGATTTCTTCTCCAGAGTTAGTGGGAGAGCAGAGAAGAGTTTTAGACCAGATGGGAGTAGTGAATGTGCATTACTACTGGCTTGTTCCATGAAAAAGCAGGTGAAGTAGCCACAGGGGTCTTTCGCCCAGCCTTTGTGGGCTTGGCTGCTGGAGATCCAGGGATGATAATGTCCCCAGGTAGCGGCATTTTCATTTCTCTCCTGTATACATTTCATTTTCTCCTCTTCACCTCACTCTTTACTCTCCCTCCGTTTTTCTCTAACCTCATATCATGGGGGTGGGTGAGAGAGGGGAGCAGGAAGTCAGAGAGAGTGATCAGGGCCCTTAGGAGAGATGCTTTCTCCTAATACAAGTTATCCATAGGCCATTGCTGTGATGGGGAAGTAATTCTCGGCTGCCTTTTCTGGGGTTTGTCTCCCATGTGCGTAGACTGGTTGGGGGGTGAGGTGGGAAATGAAAGTATAGACTTTGGTTGGCTGACTTGCACCTGGACAGAGGGTCAAAATCCTCTCTGTCCTGTTCCCCAACCTCACATTCCTAGGGGCATCCTGGGGGAGGGCCTCTGCCCCCTGCCTCCTGTATCCCCTCATGCACATGCTACTGTGTGCATTAAGGATGGTCAATAAATACTCATCCCTTCATCTTACATAACTGTCATTACTATGGCATTCCTACTGCCATTTTGTGGTCCCTAGGCTGCCACCAGGTGATGGCAGTGAATTTTGGATTCATGTATCCCAGAGAGAGGCCTCCTTTCCCTGACCACCAGCCCTATACTCCACCGTGTGTTCTCACCCCAGAGCGCTACCAAAATCCTGGGGACTGAAGGGGGAGTCCTCAGATGAGACCAGATTTCAGTCCAGGCCTTAGCTGGGTGGGGGTAGTGGGTTCATCCCACCCTAGTACCCTCTCAGCCTGTAACATACTGGGATCACAAAACAGACTCTCAGTGAAATGATTCACCTGCCTCACAGCAAACACAAACATGGTTTCCTGTTCTTAATCAGATTTCAAACTAGAAGAGACCTCAGAGATCACAGACTCTCGCCCTGTCATTTCCAAGAGGAGGAAATGAAGGCGGAGCAGAGAAGGGAAGACACTTGCCCAAGGTCACGCCTGTGGGGCAGAACCAGGATTTAGAGGTCCTCAACTCCACTAACTAGAAGCAAAACCTTGATCAGTCATGGCTACTTCGTGGCCTCATTTGGGGTTTTCTTGGCAGAGATACTAGAGTGGTTTGCCATGTCCTTCTCCAGCTTATTTGACAGGTGAGGAAACTGAGGCAAACATGGTGAAGTGACTTGTCCAGGGTCACGGTGTCTGAGACTGCATTTGAACTCATGAACACTAATCTTCCTGCTTCCAAGCCCCATACTCTATCCGCTGTGCCACCTAGCTGCCACTTTGCTAGAAGCAAACACTACTTATCCTTGAATTTGGGGGCCCTGCAGGGCTCTCTCCAGCTTCCCAGTGCATTCCAAGGGAGAATATGATAGTTCTGGAGTTAGGCTGCCTGTGTTGGCGTCCTGGCTCAGCCCCTTGCTAGCTATGTCCTTTGACCCATGGACCAATGTCTGTTTACTTGTCTGACCCTCTGTCAGTGGCATGGTTTGGACTAGGTCACCTCTGAGCTGATGCCCACCACCTGCCATTATTTGGGGAAACCTGGCCCCTTCTTCCACCTTGCAAGAGTCAACAGGACACTGTCGTTGAGCCCCTACCAGGGGCAGGATTTTCATTTGGGCAGCAATGGGAGAGATGAAAAGATGGCTTTCTGCTGGGTAAGTGCCACTGCCCCTGCATCAGAACCCCAGGAGGATGGGCCCAACACAGACATCATCCACCCCTTGCTCCATTTCAAAGTCTGACTGTCTTGACGCTGCCATGCTTCAGTCCTAAGTCTGAAACCTTGGGTCCACTGGGACCCCTCCCTCACTGCCCAGTTTGAAACTTTCCGCTTCCCACCTCAGATTGATGTGGGCTCCCCAGGTCTCAAAGGTTCCTTAGGCTACTGCACTAGCCTTTTCCTTGATCTCTCTGCTATGGTTCCCCACCCCCACCCCATTCACAATCTTACAACTGCCAAAGTAATTTTCCCCAGACAAAGATCTCCCCCAGCTATTCTGTGCTCAAGGAGCTCCCCGTTACCTCTAAAACAGAAGTGTCTGTGACCTTAACTCGACCTCCCCGGGCCTCAATTTCCCCCATTGGGGGGAGGGTTTGATAATAAAATGTGGAAGTGCAGGAAGTGCAGTGCATTGGGAGTTGGGGACCTGGGTTATTAAATCGCTTCAAAATGTGCTTCATCTTAAGCTCCTGTTTCCACCCTCTGAGCCCCAGGGAATTCTGTAGTCTCTGCTCATGATCTTAGTGAGGGGTCTTCTGGGTATCAGCCTTTTGAGTGAGGTGGCAGGAAGCATTGCCCCCATTCTCAAGAGGTGGAGACTGAGGCTGGATGGACCTCAGAGCTGCTGGGCTGGGCCCTAAGGTGTCTCCCAGCTCCAAATCTAGGGTTCTGTGGGCCTGTAGAGAGCCCTGAAAGTGAGAGCTGGGCAGCTCCTTCAGTCACTTAGGAACACAGCTGAACAGTGTCCCTGGCACTTAGTGGCTCCAAACCCAGGGTTTCCACAGAGGGTACAGAAGGGAAAATGAGGAAGGTGGAGACCTTCTAAAGTCAACAGAAACAGTCCTCAGGCCAGGTCATCTCCTGGTGGGAGAGGCCAGCTAGGGCAGGAAGTGGAGGGGGGAGACATCTAGAAAAAGGCCTTCTAGACTATGCAGTGATGCCCTCTCCCCCACAGTTCTAATAAAGCCAGAGGCTCTTATCACTATTTGCATAATAAGGCCAATGTCACCCACATGCCTTGGTGAAGCTGAAATCAAAGATAGAGAGTGCATGACCAGCTACAAGGGGCCTGGGGGGAAACACTAGAGACGGGCTTAGCCAACCCCCCGGGCCAGAAGGACTGGAACCCAGCCCTTTCTCACACACGCTGAGAATGGTGGCATGGTGCTTTTCTGCAAGGGGCACTTGTGCAGTCCTGAATCTGCTCCTTTGGGGTTGGTGGTGGCAGATGGCCTCCTCTGGTCCTGAACCCACAGTAAAGAGCCTTGCTTTTTCATCATTTCTCACTCTGGGCCCCAAGACCACTCAGCAAAACTCATGGTCTCTGCCCAGGAATCAGCAGAAAAATATCTTCCCCCTCTCTCCAAGCTTCCTCATGCCAGTTGAGCAGCTCCCAGCTCAAAGGCCTGGAAGCCTTTGCCCTGCTGTCATTCCTTGAGGAGTCTCAACCCCTCCTTACTGGATTAGTGGCTGTTGAGGTCCAGAGAGGACATCTCTTACAATGAGCAAAGCCACCAGGGACCAAGCCATCATTCCTAGGTCCTCATGGGTGAGGGTCCTTTGGATAACAGAACGGAACAAGCATTGTGGCTGCTCCACAGCCTGTCTGTGAAGGGCACTCACAGTAAGGCAGGTGATTTGGGGTCTACCATTTCCATTACACAATGCAAGTCTCATGACCTACTTGGCTTGTTAGAGGGATGATCTCACATCAACTCCTAGGGGACAACCCTGGATCGAGGCTATGACCCTGCCTTTTCCACTCAGCAGCTATTAGAACAGCAGCAGAAAGCAACTACTTCTAAAATGTGCATCCAGCAGCCACTTTAAGGAGTTTAGAGGCCCTTTATTCTGTCTGTTCCCTGGCACCTGCCAACGGCCTCATAGAGCCTAGCCTTTATGGACAGAGACCTCCAAAAACACGGGCTCCACAGGATCCTGGAGACACAGGGAGAGCTTGCTGGCATTTTGCTTGAGATCCTCCAAGGTATAGTTGGACTCTGCTCTCCCACCTCTTGAGTGGTCAGTGGCAGGGCCCCGAGCTGAACTCTGGAGGGTGCAGACTGGGGAAGTGTTCATCAGCAGTAGGCTAAGGGTCCCTGCTCTTGAGCCAGGATTGGAAGCCATGTGGGCATGGGAAAGCAAAGCAGAGGCAGGGTGTCCACCAAAAAGGTGAGGCCAGCACTGTGGCGGTGATAGCCTTTGCTAGTAAGTAGGATGGGGGCTGTGCTACTGACATGGCTTTGACAGTTACCAAAGCCATAATTCCCTTTCTCATTCTCTCCTTGGACTCTAGAAAGCTTGAAGACTTTCCTGGACAAGGGGAAACTGTTTATCTTTGTTTGAAAATGTATTTTGTGCGTATAGACATCCTTAATGCCAGGTACCTGCTTGTCTGGATCATTTTACTGGGAATGCACATGGGTAGAGGCAATTGAGGGGGAAGATCCCTGGAGCAGCCAGCTGGCAGGGCCTGGAGTCTGGAGGACCCGATTTCAAATGCAGCCTCAGACACTTCCCAACTGGGTGACTCTGGGCAAGCTACTTTATCCTGTTTGCCTCAATTTCCTCACCTGGAAAATGAGCTGGAGAGGGAAATGTCAAACACTCCACTATCTTTACCAAGAAAACCCCAAATGGGGTCACAGAGAGTTGTAAGACTGAAAAACGACCACACAACAACAAATGCCATCCTTGGAGAAGGGGGAAGGGTTTATGCTGTATGTAGTGTTTAGCCAGGCACCTTTTCCTGGTGGGGGCTCAGACCTAATTGAAATGGAGAGAAATATTCATCCTTTTACCTTGCCAAGGCAGAAGATTGAGCATTTGAGCTAGGAACCCATGTAAATGAAGTCCTGTTAGGGTGGGGGTGGGGTGAATGACCAAACCAGCTCACCTCCCCATCCCCAAGTAAACTTCACAGGACCCCTAGGAGTCAGTCAGCAGGTGAACTCTGTTTAGCACTTACAGGCTTCCACCTGATTTCACATCCCTTTTCTCAGGCAATCAAGCATTCCTAACCAATTCATATGAACACACACTGACCTTTGGGTTGCAAGCAACCTGTCTTATTCTGTGGTTGCCGTGGCATCGCCAGACTCTGTACCTTTAATCATGCTGTATGTCCTCAAACCCAGAATGTGCACCCCTCAAGGCCCACCTCAAGTACCACCTCCTCCAAGAGGCCTTCCCTGGTGCCTCCAGTGGTCAGCACCTGGTTCCTCCCCCATACCTGTTTGTTTTGGTCATAATGTCCTAGATCCAGAGCTAGAAGGGACCTTGAGTCACTAAAGACATTTCCTTCCCAGCTCAGGGGTGGTTCTGCCTGGACACTTGTAACAGCAGTGTGGATAGCAGCTGCTGTAGGGTGTAAGGCCCAACACCACCAGCTCATAGAAGGCTGCCAGCACAGATTCTTTGGTCTGCTTTTCTAAGGAAAGCAACTTTATGGGCTTAACAATCTCACTTTAATCAAACATACACACATCATTCACTTAGTTCAGGTGGAAAAGCTAGCCCCCTGAGCTTAAGAGCGAATACAAACAGAAATTACAAACAGAGACAATGTAAGCAGAGCAAATAACACAATTCAATAGACAGGCTTTGTCTGATCAAGACATCACTTACATAGTTACCAAAAAGAGAAGCGCCAACATCAGGATTTCTTCAAAGCCGGGGGGACTCCAGTGGCTACCCAGACTCTCCACATCAACACTCTTCCAGTGAATGACAGCCCCAAACAAAACGCTAACCTCTGAATTTATATACCCTGTTCAGGGTCAAAGGGCATCACAGCCATGCTACCCAAAACCTAAGTGAACTAGGCTTTCCTTTGACATAAGCAGGTCATCAAAGACTCCTGATTTAATCAAAAAAAACATAGAGCAGGCTCATCAAAGGCACTTGAATTATCTAAGGGCTCCCAAAAAGAAAACGGTAAAAAAGTCTCACTTTAATTACCAATACAACACTGCCCTGAGCATCCAAGCATGGGGCACACAGGAGCACAGAGACGTGTTGGCAGAGGACACACAGCTGTGTCCAGAGAAAAACACATGTGGACAGGGGCATGGACAGGTGGCTACAGGGGTGCCCATGGGCATCCAGGTATGTCTAGAGGCATCCCAGGAGTTCACAGGTGCAGCAAGGCAGCCCTTAAAAGCGCTTCATCAAAGAAGGGTGGCTTCGGTGAGATTTAGCACTTCAAGATCTTTAAGCACCTTCCTATTTCGGACCCCTAAACCACCCCTGAGCTCTCCTCCTCTTCCCCCCCTCCCCCGTTGTCATGGAACCTCAGTGTGACGCCAGCAGGCTGATGCCAGATCCTTCAGATGCTCCTCAGTTACCATGGGGACCTAGGGCTCACCGTTCCCCAAACGTTACCATGGAAACCCCTCCGCACCCTAGGTCCAGATCCATCAGAAGAGCGGACTCTTGGGAGCCTGGGCCGGGTCGGGGACAGGGGGTCAGTGGGAAGAGACGGGGGTGGGGGGTGGGGGGTGGGGTGGGAAGGCGGTGGGCGCCTGCGCAATGCGAAGCGCGCGCCTGGGAGGACTAGGTTTTCCTCAATGCATTTTCATTCGTGGACTTCATTTCCCAGAGAACCCCGCGAGAGGACGAAAGGCAGGCCCGAAGCTTCCGCCTTTAGACAGCGACAGCGTGAG
This sequence comes from Trichosurus vulpecula, assembly GCF_011100635.1. Lineage (NCBI taxonomy): Eukaryota > Metazoa > Chordata > Mammalia > Diprotodontia > Phalangeridae > Trichosurus > Trichosurus vulpecula. The sequence continues at coordinate 1,387,356 of NC_050574.1, forward strand.
GCCCGGGCGCGGGGTGTCGCTCTCCCGTCTCGGGGCCCCGTCGCTAAGGCAAGCCTACGCGGGGCATCGCCCCAGGTTCAAGGATTCTGAGGCCTGGTTCTCCTTTGAATCGAGGAGGATTGTGGGAGTAGTAGTCCACAGGTCTGACCTTGCGCAGGCGCGCTTGCCGCAGAGGGAGACACCGCCGAGTGCGTAAGAACAGCATGAAGAGCGTGAGGTGACCTTGAACCTTTGGCCCAGAAGTACAAACACCCAGTCCCGAATGTTTCTGGGATTTGTAGTCTGGTGGGCCCTGGGCATCTCGAGGCGCAGGCGCAGTCTATTGCGAGGCTTAGCCGCAAGCGCTCTTGTCCCGCTCTGCCGGGTGAGTCTGGCCCCCGAGCGGGAGGCGGAGGGCGGGGAGGGGGGGCGGGGGGGCACGGGTCTCCATGGCAACGACGGGGGGGGCCGAGGTATTGCTGCTGGTCTCCCATGGTTATGGCCTGCGCGGGAGGTGGGAAAGGGTTCTGTGTCTCCATGGCGATGACCCGTTGGGCGGGGCCCTAACGCCTGCTGTGGGCGGGGCCTGGAAGGGGACGCTCCTTAGAGAGTCTGTTACCCCAAACCTCCGTAGTTCTTACGCACAGCCGGAGCCTACTAAGTGTCGATTGATTAACTGGGGGTGGGGGGCGGAGAAGCCAGAGCCTAAAGGTGCTTAGAGATCCCCTCCAGCGCCTGCGCACTGTAGGCACTTGCCCACCCCTCCTTCTGCACACAGCAGGTGCCTACTAAGTGCTGGCTGACAGACGGGGTGGGGGACCCTAGTCAGAAGGTGTTTACACCCGGCCCCCTCCCAACACCTACAGCCTACAGCGGTGCTTATTGTGGAGAATCCGGGGCTGGAAGGAAGGTGCTTGGAGAGGCCCCGCCCCGGAAGGTCTGACTCTTGAGGCTAGGAGCCTGAGGCTGGGCCCTGGGGGCGCCCCCTGCAGTGACAGGAAGGTGGAGGCTGGGGAGGGCTGCAGGGGCCTCAAGTGCTGCCCGGACCCAAGCCGAACCTCCCAAATCCCTGTTAAAGGATCTGTTTGTAAAAGTAGGGCTCAGCCGAAAGGCCGCCCCCGAGGACCTAGAAGGCCACCTGGGGCCCTCTAGGCCCTCAAGTGCATCCCTTAGACTGAATCCAAACTTCCCAAATCACTGTTAAAGCATCTGTTTGTAAAAGTAGGGCTCAGTCGAAAGGCCGCCCCCGAGGACCTAGACAGCCACGTGTGGCCTCCAGACCACAGGTCCCACCCCCTGGTTTAGGGCAAAGGAAATGAGTTGTGTTTTGAGCCTCTTGCCTTTACCATGTCTCTGGACATCCAGTTCCAGTCGGAGATTGAGCCTGGAGGTCCGCGGAGACTGGGGCAGGAAGGTGGCCCCTAATGCCACGGGAGCTGATGAGATTCCCCAGGTGAAGTAGTGTAGAAGAAGAAGAGAAGGGGGCCTAGGATGGAGGCCGAGGGACCCTTAGTGGGTGAGCCCCGGCTGAAGACCCAAGAGAGGGGACAGAAGGAGTGATCAGCTCATCAGAGGAACGAGTCCAGGAGGAGAGTGACACGAGCGTCCAGGGAGAATGAGGCCTGAGATGAGGCGCTGGGGTTTGGCCACTAAAGGGCAGCGGTGACCTTGGAGGGGTCAGTTGGAGTGGAATGATGAGAAGTCAGATCGTAAGGGAGCAGAAGAGGAGAGAAAGCGGGGTCCCTGCTCGTAGACTGCCTTCTGGAGGAGGAGAGATTGAGCGTGAGAGTTAGCCAGGACAGACGCGGGCACCTTTGTGGGCAGAGACTCAGGATGGCAGATTCGGATCGATCCTGCACTCAGCTGCCATATCAAGAAGCATCTTTGTGTCCCAGGGTAAGAGGATTTAGATTTAGGAATCCTGGGCTCTGTTGTTTCATGGGGAGCCCCACCCCCCCATCTCCTGGACAGAAAACTGCGGCCCGAAGAGGAACAATGAGATTTGGTTGCAGAATCAGAAACACTGCCACAGGATTTAAATCTGAGAGACACTTAGGCATGTTTGAGGCCATTTCAACTCTTGTTTGGAAGATGGGCAAGCTGAGGCCCATGAGGAAGAATGATCCAAGAGCCCGTTGATTGGGTCGTGTGGTCATTCACCCCATCGATGAGACAGAGAGTTCTCTAAGGTTTGTTATGTTCAGAGAGCAGACGCACCTATGTGAAGGTCAGAGCCCAGAGCATGGACATCAGCCACCTTCTGGTGCAGTGTGCCTACGGAGCTGCATGGAGCTGCACGAGAAGTGGGATTTTACAGAGAATAGGCAGGGAAGAGAAGGGGGTACTGGTCAGGAGGGGGAGAGCAAGGCCAGCCAGTCAGGAGGGGCCAGCCAGTCAGGAGCGGAGCTGGGCGGTCCTCTCCAGCCAGGTTTCTGCAGCTGTTGGACCTTTGAGCTTGGACATCTGGAAGCTCGGACTGGAGCCTGGGGCAGTGATCAGAGGATCACTGATCATGGTGGGGACAGAAGTCCTTCAGGAGAGGCCCCCAGTCAGGGAAATGAGCTGGAGTTGCCTGGAGGCCTCGAGATGGGCCTCATCTGACCCCGGCCTTCTCTACAGGCACTTCCCAGTTTGCAAACAGTCGCTGGAGAAAATGTGGGCGACAGGGTCCCTGGGGAACCAGCTCCTCAAGACTGATGTTGAAGAGGCCACAGAAGGTGCTGAGCCTCCTGCCAGCGACTTCTTCACCAAGGGGAAGCCACTTCAGGCAGAGGCCCTCAGGGCCTGGCTCTCCATCGAGGGCCTGCCCCCGGAGCAGGGGGTGCGAGATGAGGGGGCCCTGGGTGGGGAGGGAGGCCCTGTGCTACGTTCCCTCCTCTCTGAACACCCCTGCCTGCTAGGCCCCTCTCCATGGGGTTCATCCTGTACCCTTCCAGGACAGATTGCCATGATGGTGGGAGCTATGGCCTTTGCCCCCAGTGACAAAGAAATGCTGAGGGACAGGACCCTGGAGTCCGGGAGAGCCAGGCAGCCCCGGTTGGCCAAAGGTACCCGGGGGCCATGCCACAGGCTCAGGCTCCCTCCAGCTTTGTGGAGGAGAAAGCTGAAGGCCAGAGGGATGGGGTCCTCAGAGCAGCCCTGGGGGCCAGGCCCAAGGGGTTCCCCCTCGCCATTATGCAGGGGAGGGAGCAGGCCTGGGGCAGAGCATGAAGGAGAGTTGGGTGGGGCCTTCTATTCTGGAGCCCTGGCAGCTAGAGGAGAAAGGAGAGGCCTGCTTCAGCTTAGCCTGGTCTGAGGATCCTGTGGAGCCCCTGCCTCCTGCCTCTGGGGCTTCAGCACTAGGGCCTGAGGTAGCTGCTGAAGACAGACAGGGCTGGGTCTTGGGAGCCTCCACAGCTTGGCTCTGGGTCTCAGTTTCCTCCACTGTCAGCTCCAAACCCCTGGCTGAGCCAAGCCAAGCACTCACGTGGAGCCATCTAGGCACTGTGTCCGAGGACACAGGCCAGAGCTCAGGCCCTCCTGGGCCTTGGGGAGCAGTGTCAGAGCTCCTGCTTCTCCTGGGTGCTGGCTGCCCCCTGGGGAGGGGGCCTGGCCTGGAGGTTCTCCACCTCATAGCTGCTTTCCCTTCCCCAGCTCTGCATTCTCAGGACTTGGCCCTTCCCACAGCAGGCACTCCACAGGAGATGGGAGAGACCCCAGGGCTGCTGACAGCCACGCCCCAGGTGAGCGGGCTTCCTCTCTTCTGGTGCCCCCAGTGGCCATGGTCAGTGGCCTGAGCTTTGGCTGCTTTGCCTCAGTGGAGATAATGGTCCTGTCTCTTCCCAGCGAGCACCTGGGTAATCAAAAGCTGCTGGGGGCTGTGTGTCTGACCCAGGCCCCCAGGTCCGACTTCCTCCAGAGGTGCTAGGGTGGGGGGGTAAGCCTGAGGTTTGGAGACCTGAGGGAACCCAGGTCCAAGCCCCTCATTCCCATCCTCTACATGGGAAAGACAGCTCCAGCATCCTATTGGTGGTATGGTCAGCAGATGGAAGAGGGTCAGAAGCTTGGGAGGAGAGGCAGGGGCTCGGTGAGGATGGGAACCCCTGGCCAGCTGAGGCTGGCCCGAGGGTCTGGACTGAACCAAGATCCTTCACCTGGAAAAAAGAGGCTGCTCGGGGGTCTGAGGAAAGGGATATGAAAGCTGTCCTCAAATCTCTGAAGGGTAGTTATACAGTGGGCACGGTGACTCTGGGCAGACCGAAGGGCAGCAGGTGAACCTTGCAGGCTGGATGTCAGGAGGGCCTTCCTGAGGAGGGTGGTCTGCTGTGGGGCAGCCAAGTCCCCAGCCAAGGTCTATGAGGCAGCTGCTCTCTGGTGGGATGGGTCAGGAGTGGTAGCGGCACCGCTGGGTCGCCCAAGAGCAAATGCCATTTTTTTCTCTCTGTCATTGTGTTACAAGGGATGGCTGGCAGGGGCAGGGAATGACCTCTTGGGAAGGAATTGATACAAGAAGGAAAGATATCAAAAAGTAGGATTGTGTACAAATGTGAGCAGAGCCCAGGCAGTGACTGGCCTGGCCAGGGTGGAGGAGCTGCAGGAGCCCACTGGGCAGAGGAGGAAGCGAGGCCCAAATGCAGTGGATTTGAGTTAGGGTTAGTGTCAGAGGTGGGATTTGAGCCACCGACTTGAAAGCCCATTTCTTTTAAAAATTTTAACAGATTTTATTCATTTTAAATTACACTGAATATGTATCCACATCCCTGCCTCATTCTGCACACTGAGACCCGAAATCCTCCTCCTCCTCTTTGTCAGAAGCGGGTGAGGGTGGGATGTGTCATCTTGAGTCTTTGTGGGTCCCGTGGCTGCCCCTGCGTGTCTCAGACCCAACCGTCTCTGGCACGTGGTCGTTGTCGTCCGCCTCCTTCCCCATGTTCTGTCCCCTCCCTCTGCTTCAGTTGGTGCCCATCTTCCTGGGCTTCTCTGACACTGTTCCCTGCGTCTGCCCTCGTGTTGATGACCTGAAAGCTGCCTGGCCCAGCCCCATGGATGGGACTCCTGGTCCCTGTTCTTTGTCACCTCAGGAGGAGCCGTGCGTGCCTTCATCCATCGTCAGAGCTGGTTTTGGTTAATACCAGACCCTCCCTTAGGAGGCCCTCCTTATCCCCCCTTTTCCTTTTTCCTCCTCTTTCCCTGTTGAGTGAAATGTATTTTTATACACAGCTCTGCGTGTGTGTGTGTGTGTGTGTGTGTGTGTCTGCGCGCATGTGTGTGTGTGTGTGTGTGTGTGTTTTCTTCCTTCCTTTGATTAGTTCAGATGAGAGTGAGGTTAGCTTTGTGACCCTGGGCCAGTCACTTTACCTCTCTGCCTCAGTTTCCCTGTCTGTATAATGGTGATACTAGCAAAATAGCACCTACCTTGTGTGACTGTTGTTGTCAAGCTCTTGGTGCACAGCAGGTGCTGCCTAAATGCTTGCTTCCTTCTTCCTGGAAAGCTGGCTCCGTGCCTGGCCCTTTCTTGGCAGCCATGGTGGTCCTCAGGCAGGGGTGCAGGAGGCAAAGGTCTGCCCAGAGAGGCCTTGGGATTTGAAGGTTGGGGCACAGAAGCTAAGCTCAGAGGGCCTGGCCTGGCCACATCTCAGCTTAGAGACTCCAGCAAAGGTGGCCCAGCCCACAGCTATGGAGGGAGTCCTGCCCTTCCGGGCCTGCCTGCTGGCACCAGACTGAGGCATCATTCTGAGGCTCAGGCCACAACTTCCCCCAGCAACTCCACCATGGTCAGGCCCCTCCCTGTACACCTTCCCCAGCCCCATCGCGGGGCTTCACTTGACAGACCATCTTTGGTTGGGTCATACTCGCTGCAGATTCTTTATTTCAGGAGCCTGTGACCTTCAGGGATGTAGCTGTAGACTTCACCCCTGAGGAGTGGGGAAGTCTGGGCCTCGCTCAGAGGGAGCTGTACCGGGACGTGATGCTGGAGACCTACCAGAACCTGGTGTCCCTGGGTAAGGTGGCTCCCATCTACCTCTCACCCTGTTCAGCCTGCTGCTTGGGACCATCACGCTTTCCTCTCCTGTCATCCTTGGGATGCTGTGTGGCTCCTGAGGCTGGATCTCCCAGGCCTCTTTCCACCCTCAAGGCCTAGCCTGGCCCCCACACATGTTGCCCCATCAGCCCTGTGACAGCCTGTGGTGCCCTGATGCTCTTCACCGCTTTCCCAGGCATAACACTCGGGTGCTGGCAGAGGTCCCATGCCCCCTCCTCTGGGCTTCCACACTGGGGCTTCTCTTCCTTCCCAAATAAGGGCTGGGGCTTGGATTGGGGAGAGCTCTATCCCTTGCCCAAACACCCAGGTCCTCTTTTCTCCCTCCATATGCAGGGCTTCCCATTTCCAAACCAAAGGTGGTCTCCCAGCTGGAGCCCAGGGATAAGGCACAGAGGGCCCAGAGAGCAGCCCCTCTCAGCACCTGGTCAGGTAAGGGAGAGAGGCCACCCTTCTTCCTAGACCCCTACCTAGAAGAGACCTTAGGCTTCCTCTGGTCCAACCCAGGGGCTCTGGAGAGTCTTAGGGGGAGACACGATAGCAGCCCTACAGAAGCTGACATGCCGTTCATGTGGAGCCAGTCACTCGGCCATTCCCCGGAGCCATTCGGCAGTGTCTTAGTCACTCCCTCCTTCCCTTCAGCATTGCCTCCCCATCCACCTCTTCATTCCATTCTGTGCAGGGCTTGGGTTTTTTTCCTAGGCAGATTGGGAGGTTTGTTCCACTTCTACCCTGATTTTTTGTTTTGTTTTTTATTAATTTATTTTAAGCTTAAATATACAATAAGAAAAGAAAAAGAAACATTATAAACTTAAATGTTAAAACTTAAATACAAAATAATAAAAAACATCGCCATGTGCATAGCAGAACATGAGAGAGGATTCAAAATAGACAGCAAGAAATTTCCATTTCCAGAAAGCCATATGATAAATACTGCCCTTGTGTTCAGAGCTGTCCAGCTTTCCTTTGCTCCCTCATACATTTTCTTTTGTTCTCTGCTGTGCGTTGTTTTTTTCCCTTCTTCCTTCCTGCCCCCCAAGACGGCTACAAATAAACTTGGATATATTTATATATACACACATATGCATACATACAAACACACACATGCATATATATACGTGCACACAAACACACACATACATATACGTGTACTGCATACGAACACACACAAACATACACATGTGCATATAAATATACATACATGCAAACACACATGCATACATAGAAACCTATACAATGCATATACACACACAATGCATATACATATACATGCACACATGCATATGCTGCATACGAACACATACACAGAAACATACACACATGCACATAAATGCACATGCATACAAACACATACATGCATGCATAAACACATGCATATATACACACATATACATACATACATACACATACAAAGATATAATACATACATATACACAAGTACACTTCCATACACATACATGCCCTTAGATATCTATAATAATACTCATATATAGACATATACGTTCCTATGCATCTATGTAAGACTGTACCACACTTATTTGTCTTCTGTTTCTCTGAGGATGGATGACCTCTTCTTTCATAGTTCCATGTTTCTCCTTATTTTTCTAAGCCCACCAACTTGCCATTTCCTACACCACAACAATATTCCAACCTTATACTGGCTAGTTATTTTAACTAGTCTCAAACAATATTGATTAATATGGCTGATGTAGTTTCCCTGTTTCTCTCTTTTTATTAAACCTATTTTAGCTTTCACTTTGTTTGAGATCATGATTACTATCCTTGCTCTTTTTTTCCCTAATAAATTCTGTTCCTGATCTTTATTTTATGTTTGTGTGTATATCTTATTTCCTATTCCTCCTAACTCCCCTACTTTACTTCAACCCACTACCTTGCCCTCCTATTACTTAACCTAGCCACACTCCAAGGATCCCTCTCTTATCCTCTCATTCCTGTTAATCTAAACACTCTTCTGTTACCCTCCCTTTATCCTATTCCCTCAACCTCCCCTCTAAAAATCCCTCCTTTATCCTCTCCTCTCTCTCTATCCCCTTAGCCTTTTATTTCTTTCTGAATTTAGAAGACTTGTACCCTTCTAGATATATATGCATTGTTCGCTCTTTAACCCATTCCTGATGAGAGTAGGGTTCCAGAGCTACCAGCCCTTCTTCCCATCAAATGCCTCTATGTCAGTTCTTCCTCTCACATCTTATTTGTATAAGATAATTACTATTTGTAACTTTTCCTAAATGGTTTTACTTTTTAGAATCACATCATACTCAGGTCTACCCCAATCTTTCTTTTGAACTACCCCATTACTAATAACATTCTTAGACACATGGTTTACATTTCCTCATATAAAAAGTAAATAGTCTATTGAGTCCCTTCTAATTAGTCTTTGATATGTACCTTATATTTCTCTTGGATCTTATATGTCACATCTTCTATTAAGTTCAGAGTACTTTTATTTTTATTTTTTTAATCAAAATCCGGAAAGTCTGGAAATTCATTAAATATCCTTTTTAAAAAATTCAGGATTATCCTTAACTTTGCTGGATATGTCACAACCCCAGTTATTTTGCTCTTCATTATATATAGTATTCCAAAACCTGTGGTCTTTTAGTGTTGCTGCTGCTAGGTCTTGTGTGATTCTCATTGTGGCATCACCATATTTAAATTGTTTTTTTCTTGTTACTCATAATATTTTCTCCTTGGGCTGGGGGTTTTGGAATTTGACTATGATATTCCTGTAGGTTTTCCTCATAGGATCTCTTTCAAGTGGTGATCAATGGATTTTTTCTATTTCTACTTTCCCCTCTTGTTCTAACTCTTCAGGATAGTTTTCTTTAATTATTTCTTGTGTTAAACCTGAAAATTTGGTTGAAGGAAACAACGGAGCTAGGTGATAGAAAAATCCATGTTGTTTATTATTTTCCCTTAAAGCATAGCTAAGCTAGCTTACTTGTACGTACAAGGAGTCAGAGCATAAGCTCTGGCTGCCTGAACAAAGCAATGAGAAAACTTATACGTTATTTTAGCAGACCTAGCAAGCCTGTATGACCTCATTTTTATGACCCCCATGTATGTTTAACCATGATACAAGAAGAGGATTTTCCTTAATGGAAAGAATGTTGACAAAGGTCAGTTAATATTAAGTGAGGTAGTCTCTCTTGGTTTAGGGTCTCATCCTTTAATGGCTAACAGGTATCTGGCCTTGTTGACAGAGGTAAGGGTATTTCCTGAGCAAACTTTAGAGAACAAAGAAGCCCAGGTCCTGGATCTTCTTCCAGTTACTCATTAATTCAGGCTCTGGGTCTAGTTGAAATTAGAAATGATATAAAATAGTATAATATTTTCCACACTTGTATTATTGTATCAATATTCTTTTTTTTTTTGATTGTAGCTTTCAGGTAATCCGATTATTCTTATGTTTTCTCTTCTTAATCTGTTCTCCAGATTGGTTGTTTTTCTTATGTGATGCTTTACATTTTCTTCTATTTTTCATTCTTTATATTTTGTTTTATTATTTCTTTGTCTTTTACAACTTCACTGGCTTCCCCTTGCCCAATTCTAATTTTCAAAGAGTCGTTTTCTTCCTTAAGATTCTGGGTCTCTTTTTCTAATTGGTTGATTTTCATAATCTTGTTTTTCTTGGGTTGTTCTTTTTAAAAAAATTTTCTCATTCTCCCTCATTTTATTTTTGAAGTCTTTTTTAATTTCTTCTATGAATTCTTTTTGGAGAGGTGACCATTTGACATTACACTTTAGGGTAGGAGAGGCTTTTTTTTTTTTGCTTCAGTATCCTCCTCTGAAGATGAAGCCCAGTCTTCTCTATTCCCATAGTAACTTTCTGTAGATTTTTTTCTCCTTTGTCTGCTTTTTTTTTTTAAAGGTATAGCATCAGCTTGTTATTGTAATCACCTCTAGTCCTGGAATATGGGAGATCATGCCTCTGGCGTCAGATCCTCCTTCAGTTCTCCCCTCTGGCCTGGAACCAAAACCAAGAACTCTAACCTCATTTAAGTGCCCACAGCCATCCTTCAGTGTTTCTGCATTCACTGGGCATGTTCTGGTTTCCTTCTCACCCAGGGCCACATCTTGGCAGCACAGCTGGGCCTGGTTTCCCTTATCATTAGAAGTTCCCTCAGTCTTCCCTGGCTCAGAGGCAGTCTGGGAGGTGAAAGTTCCTGTGGTTGGGGCTGAGGCTACCTCCCAGCCCAGGTAGCTCCAGGGCTCACTGCTTGCCATTTCAGGGAACTAGCCTGGAGGTGTTTACCAGCCACAGGGACCAAACCTTGTCCTGGGATTTTTCTGTGGATCTTCTCTGATTGTCGCAGGAGGACCACTGTTCTGCCCCAACTCTTGTTTACATTTAACTGCTCTGTGTTTGCATTCAGGCTCTATTTTATCTTGTTTGTGGGGGGAATCTGGAGAGCATGGAATTTTCTGATCTACTCCACCATCTTCCCAGAATCCTCTCTCCTTGATTTTTTTTTAAATCATTGGGGCATACACACTACACAGGCACTTGCCCTTAATTTCCCTCTTTTTTTCTTGGATTATTTGAAAATGACCCCTTTTGGTCATCTTACACTTCTTGCCCTTCTTAGATTTTGTCTCCTGTGAGTTCCTAGGTTTCCACGGGGCTAGCTGACTTGGTCTTTTTTAGTGCCCCTCTCATACCTAGCGGGGTGGATATGCATTGGTGACTTTCTTCCTCCCCCCTGGATCTTTTCCATTTAATACTCATTGGAATGGATCCTTATGATTCGAGGCAAGTGCATTCTTACCTAGCTAATCTCCCCTAAAGAAGTCTTTGCCTTTGTTAACCTGTAAGTTTGGTTAAAGGAGGCAAACAAAGTAGGTGATAAAAAAATCCATATTGTTTATTCCCTTGAAGCTAGCTAAGCTAGCTTACTTGTACGTACAAGGAGCCAGAACATAAGTTCTGACTGACTTATACAGAAGAATGAACAGGTTTTTATATTTTTAGAACAGTCACAATTCAGCATGTTTTTGTGTTACTCAATTTTATGATCCCCATGTATGTTTTACCATGATACAAGACAAAGATTTTCCTTAATGCAATAGGTTGTAAATACGATAAGAGTGTTGACAAGTGTCAGTTAAAATTACAACCCAGCATTTCTGTGTTTAATTTACCATTAACATTCCATAGCATAGTGTGTGGGATGGATTTTACGAATCCAAAAATTAACAACAGAGGCTCAAGGTGAAAGTAGAAAGGAAAATTTATTACGATCCTGCAGGAAAGGGCCACCCGGACATCGAGAGGACTTGGGGGTCCTCTCAGTGTCAGAGCGCACTGGACACAGAAAATTGGGGTGTTTATATAGGTCCCTAATCGCAATTCCCCCTCCCAACCTTCTTCCTCTCAGCTTGCAGATGTAAGCTTTGAGGGTACAATCTAGATGCGATAAATCTACCCAGGGGCAAACAGTATAGTTATTTTTACAAGCAGGCCACAGTCATAAACCTCCCACCATCCTTACTTCATTCTACTATCAATTTCAAGGTAGTAAATCTGTCTTAAATGACAATGACGATTAAACAAACACTTCGGTTATCGGTGACAGGCAGGAATTAGTTGTTAGTTACCTAATCCTGCACATCTATATTGCACCTGGCTTTTCGGCTTTCCATCCATTCTTCCCCAAACAGAGGTTCTCTTATCTTGGGGTCAATGTACAGGGGTGAGTATCCTGTGTCTTATGCTTATCCTCAGAGAATTTTATGGTTGCTGACTTATTCACCTCAACCCTTCTTTCTTCCAGGCCTCTTGCCATTAGGTAAATACACAGGACCTGTTCTTAATCTCGGGGGCCTTATGGTCACTAGCTAGGCTTGTGGAGGGGAAAATATCTAAGTAGAGAAATGGGACTCACTATCCTACTTATTTCTATTTATCTAATTTGTTCCCTTTTATGAGAGGTCTTCACTCATCCCACACAGACCCTCCTCTTTTATTTGCTCAATGAAGACCTCTCACGCCAATCTTGATGTATTTTCTCCTAGAGCCTAATTAGCCTATTGAGGATATAAATTGGGGTTCTACACCCTCGGCTCCCATCTTGAGCCCAAGTAGCTGGTCTATAAGTTTGAATGATCCTTTCTGGGGTTCACTCATTACCCCTTTAAGTAAGTATGGGAAGGACTGATCGACACATGGATAAATCAAAGGGGCAGTCCCCTTTATCAATACAGATACAGACACCCAAAAGAAAATAATGATGCAATTGTCCCTTTAAGATTCAAAAAGTCTTTTCCTATACAGCTGTCTGGCATCATCAATGAAGTCCTCTGGCCCTTGGTATTTGTTCCACCCGTCTCCTGTCAGCATCTTCTTCTTCTTGTCTTCTTGTAGGAACCAGCTTTCTTCCATTCACCTACAAAAGTTACCTCAACACAACTTTGAGTTATCATTTCTATAACCTTTTAGTCATGCCATGTTTCCTTGATGACATTTACAAAATAAACCACAAACCATTCCTTTAACATGACTAATTGTAACAAAACTTTAGACAAGTTTGATATTAACCAAATAATATTCTCACAAGCACTTGATCTACTCCTTCTTTCTTCCAAGAAATTAAAAGACCCCAACTTCTACAAGACCTTATACAAGGCCCTTATAAACTACCCTTAATTTATATGGGACCACACACAGGAACACTAGTCCCAGTCCTATAGTAACCTAAGATGTTCCTTAATCAATTATTTTAATAAATCTGTTACTATACTTACAAAACTTTCTGATTATAGAAATTTGCCACCAAGAGATCAGGAACTTATAGTCTAGTTTCCTGTCAACTCCAGGTAGAAGTTATGTCAAACTGCAAGCTGCATTGAGCCAGGCTCAAAGTCTGCCAAGCTTCAGCTAAGGGATCAAGTCAAGAGGGTCCCACCTCAGCACAGGCTGAACAGTTGCTCTCTTAACTTTACCATGAAATCATACCTGCAGTCCACGCCTGTCCTTCACAGAGCTGCTGCTGCATCATAGATCAGTGGCTCAGACAGCCTTCCTTGATATTCACACCTGGAGTTAGACTCAGAAAAACAGTCAGTTAACAGTCCCATTAAGTCTCTGAATGGCAAGTTTCAAAAATCAGTTTCTTAAGGAACATCTTTAAAGTGAGCCTTAAGTAGCTTGCATGCATTTTCTCCCTTGTTCATAAAATCTTCCCATTAAGATTATAAGTTATTGTTCTAACACATTTGCATCAGTTTCCCAGACTCTTCTATTCTCCTCTAACTGTGCCTGATCTGAAAGAATGAGATATTCTTCAAGAACTGAATCATATAAATATGATAGGTTCAAATATTAACTTCATCTTTACATTTTGGACCATGGAATGAATTCAAATTCAAACAACCACATTTAACTTGTTCATCAATGCAAAAATATTCTACAACTTATCTCTCTTGAAGAGACTTACACATTGAAATTCTTTCTCCCAAACTGGAAATGTCTCTGATTTAATTCCAGTAATTAATTACACCATTTGTCTTAATATCCAACTGCTTTTACATTTAAGGGCCTTACTCCACATAGATACAGAGTAACTTTAAATCCCAGCCTTAATCTATGGGATAATGATTCAACCTTACACTTGTATCTTTATTTTACAAACTTCTAAATTATTCCCATTAATATTTTCAAAGAATATTATCTTTCATATGACTATACAAGAGCACCAATTTACCCAATCATTTGATTATTACTGGATAATTCTTACTTAATATAACTTAGTACAGTCACTCAAATTTGGTTTTCCATTTTTGAAACTTCAGAGAATTTCAGTTTATATATATATATATCACCTGTTGTTTTCTATCCCTACCTAAACCTTGTACCTGGTATAAGAATCTTTAGAAATGAGCTCATCTATCCTTTTTAAACTATCAGACAAATACCTTAATAAAGGAGAAATAATCTTGCTTTTACCATTATCTTATACAATTTGTGCAAAAATCCAAATTTAAAATCTGTTTATCAAAGCATAAACCAATAATATACATCTGTATATAATTCTTAGAGAAATCAATCTGATCCTGTTAATTTTCTCAAATTTTGCTTTCCTATTTAATTAGACATCTATCACATTACATCTTTGTCTAATCATCTCCTCCTTTTGTAGGATGTTATCTCTATATGATATTTATTTGGGGAAATATAGGTCAAAATTGTAAGCTATTCATTCTTGCATCCCATTGTAGTGACTCAGAGATATTCCAGTATCTATCTATTATCTAATAGATATAGCATTGTTTACAAAACTTCTTGATAATATAAATTTGCTATGAAAGGAAAGAGGGACTATGTCATATATCTTAACAGAAGGAAAGAACTTCCTTAGCTCTGTTTGATTCCAGGCATGAGTCATATCTGTTAGCCAATCATATAGCCATTAGATGCTGAAAGCAGGGCTTAGGAGTAATCAGGTGGGGATTTTCCTTTTCAGAAAGGAAATAGCAGAATTGGGAAATAGAGTCAGGAAGATCCTACCTAGGTTGTGTCCAAGGTCATCTTCAAGACTTTCTCCCAGGCATAGACATCCACCTTTAAGAATTCTCAGTCTGTAGTGCCTGCCATTCCACTACTGGCTTCATGTGACCTATACCTGTAATCAGAGCTTAAAATAATAGTAAATCGAAGTCCCATAGAATCTTAAAAAGCAAATGAATGTCCTTCAGATAGTACTGTCCCAAATTTCATTGAGCTAATAATTATCAAATCAATGTACATATCTTTTCTGTCTCCTAAAATACTTCCTCATATTTTCTCAACATAACAACTATGTAGGGGACAGGAAGGGCTTGAATAACTCCCATTTGTCCCCAGACCTCCTTATATGCCTTTTGTATTTCCAATCAAACCTTTATTTATCTTTTCCAAATCTCTCAAACCCATTATTCAGCTTTCCTTTATGTTTCAACCATAAGACAAAATAGCTCGTAAAATAGTACTTCTTACTGACATAACTGTCTATACTGGAATCCCATTCCAGCTTCCTAAACAAAACAAAGAGGTTAATGACCAACCTCACAGGCTGATGGATTTATGTCCCTGCTTACTCATTCTGGAGGAAAGGGACACTTTTAGGAATTAAATCTTATACACACTGGTAAGCTCTAACTTGCTTAAGATCACAAAATACTTTTCATCCTGATGTTAAAAAGAATACTCACTAAACTTTTCTGAAGAAAATTATTTGGAAAGTTTTAAAATGATAACATCTCTTTTTTTTCTTTCCTTAAAGCAAATTAACCCTTAAACATTAGAATTCATTAACTAAGTTGGTGGAAGATGTCCTCATTCTCAAATATTTATACAGAATTCCTAGATATTATAAAGTTCCTTAGTTAAAAAGATGTTGCAATGTGGAGGACACTTAGTTTCTTAAGTTAAGAACATACCCAATTAAATTAGCCTTATCTTTGTTTCAGTTAAACCTCAATTTCAATTCTTAATATAACAACATCCAGATTATAAGAGGAATTGTTTTTTTTTTTTTCTAACAACATAGGTCAAATCAAATCTGGAGTCATAATCACTAGTGGTAACATTTTAATTTCTAAGGCCCAATACTCTTAGCATTGTAAAGATTATAAAATTACATTTCTTAACAGTTTATAATGTATCCTGAATTGACTGAAATTGCAAGAGGAGATTCTTGTTTAAACAGGGCCTGTATAAATACTTGATCTATAGCAAAAACAATTTTAGCTGAACTTCCTTTTAGATAAAGACAAAACTTGGATTTCTTAGGTTATAGCAATTGTCCAGCTTCTTAACCTAATACAATTCTAACAAATTTCAGATTATAGAAACATCAATCTCATTACCAACACATGGAGATTTAAAAGTAATATTACTTGCTCATAACCAGATATAACAGTTTCAAACTATCACATTTTTATCATACCCTTTTTAAAGACCAATTCATATACATGACAAAATTTAGACCTCACAAGGGTTTCTCAAATTTACAGCTTAAGAGAACTATAAAAATACAATTTAGAAATAAGATGACTTCAATTACGTTTTCAGATTATCACATATAGAAATTATTAATCCAATTACTTCTGGTATTTATATATTAATACATTAATATATATAAATACATACATTAATACATCAATACCTTAAATATTAGCTTTAGCCAAATTAAAATGCCCCATGAATTTGAGAGAGGTGTGGCCACGTCCCTTTGTGTGGCGGCAAGAACTTGGGGGCTTGAGAGGAGAGGTTCCTCTGCTTGCCTCCCCCATTTTCCCAATCAGAGGAGGATAATCTCAAATTCCTTACCATTACTTTCTTCCCTTATCTGATCCAGGATGGGAATCTGCTAAAAGGTTTTAGCTGCTCTAACTTTTATCGCAGCCCTGGCTCGGTCAGAGACAGGACAACTAACTTTCACCTGGGTGAATTTCACTCCTGTGTTCACTCCTTAAAAACTTTCTTTATCCAATCAGGAATAACACATTTCCCTTAAATCTGAGGGAAAAGTTTCCCACTCTCTCTTATTTCTCTCCACCCCAAATTTGGCCAGAACTTGGAATGGAGGGAAAAAGAAAGAGCACTTTTCCTACAACTTCCCAAAAGTTTCCAAAACTTTTACTCTCAAAACCTCTATTCACACTGTCCATGCAAATAGATTATATCTTCCTGACACTTCTCTTACTCTCTTTAATGAGTGACTGTTCAGTCTCTCAACCTGTTTCCTTTTCTCCCCAGCCTTCCAGGGACCTTTCTTTTGTTAATTACTTCCTTTTCAACTTCCCTTTTCCACCTAAAAATACTTTTCTCTCTCTTTCTCCCCCTCCCGCTCTCTGATGCTGCCTGCTGCCACAATCAGAGAGGAAGGGGAAAGAAAGGGCTGCACTCTTAGAGATAACACACTCTCTTCACACAGAAACACAGACAGATACAGAGAGAAATCCACAGAAAGAATCCAAAAGCTCAGGGGGGATTGCCAGACATCCCCAGATTCCTTTTTTCTCTTTTTCTATCCCAGCATCTCTAAGCCTACTCCCAGAGAGTAGGGATATTAGCTTCAGGGATATTAGCTGTCTTACACTGTTCCTTTCTCAAGACTTCCCAAAGTCTTATCCGGGGGGGACAGGGACCCTACAGACACCAACTGTCTAGTTTCTCCCTCTCTCGTCCCCTCCCGGTCACCCAAGGCCCCATTGCCCTGGGCCGTGTGCACACCACTTACGGACCGATCAGCAACCCAGCTTCCTCAGCTGTCTCTGCAGTCTCTGCAATCTTCGCTAGCACAATCAGGAGCTCCGTTCTATTTCGTCTCTACTTTCTCCGAGTTCCTCTCTTCGAGATCTTTTGTCCTGCCAGGAAGAGCTCTCCCCCAGGGAAACCCCAGGGCCTCCGGAAAAACGGAGTGGGTACCCTGCCCCCAGGGGTCGCAGCGGGACAGCTTCCTCCCAGGCGAGGACTAAATCTCGGTGGGACCTCCAACTGTGTGGGATGGATCTTACGAATCCAAAAATTAACAACAGAGGCTCAAGGTGAAAGTAGAAAGGAAAATTTATTACGATCCTGCAGGAAAGGGCCACCCGGACATCGAGAGGACTTGGGGGTCCTCTCAGTGTCAGAGCGCACTGGACACAGAAAATTGGGGTGTTTATATAGGTCCCTAATCGCAATTCCCCCTCCCAACCTTCTTCCTCTCAGCTTGCAGACGTAAGCTTTGAGGGTACAATCTAGATGCGATAAATCTACCCAGGGGCAAACAGTATAGTTATTTTTACAAGCAGGCCACAGTCATAAACCTCCCACCATCCTTACTTCATTCTACTATCAATTTCAAGGTAGTAAATCTGTCTTAAATGACAATGACGATTAAACAAACACTTCGGTTATCGGTGACAGGCAGGAATTAGTTGTTAGTTACCTAATCCTGCACATCTATATTGCACCTGGCTTTTCGGCTTTCCATCCATTCTTCCCCAAACAGAGGTTCTCTTATCTTGGGGTCAATGTACAGGGGTGAGTATCCTGTGTCTTATGCTTATCCTCAGAGAATTTTATGGTTGCTGACTTATTCACCTCAACCCTTCTTTCTTCCAGGCCTCTTGCCATTAGGTAAATACACAGGACCTGTTCTTAATCTCGGGGGCCTTATGGTCACTAGCTAGGCTTGTGGAGGGGAAAATATCTAAGTAGAGAAATGGGACTCACTATCCTACTTATTTCTATTTATCTAATTTGTTCCCTTTTATGAGAGGTCTTCACTCATCCCACACAATAGTATATGCCTGTAAAATATTAAGTGAGGTAGTTTCTCGGGATTAGGGTCTCATCCTTTACTGATTAACAGGGGAAGGACTGTTCTTAGGTCAGCCCAATCTGGCCTTATTGAAAGAGAAAAAGGTATTCTCTGAGCAAACTTCAGAGAACAAAGAAGCCCAGGTCCAGGCTCTTCTTCCAGTTGATCATTAATTCAGGCCCTGGCCCTTACTGAAATTACAAAAATGTTATAAAATGGTATAAAATGTTCCTCACCTTTGATCAGCATTTGCAATGAAGACACCACCTTTGTCCTTGAGGACTTCAGTATCCTGTGCAAATTTCTGAGATTCCTTTGGTCAGAGTCATTTGCAGTTGCACTTGAAGAAGGCATTGGGTATCCATTTTGGTGACTCTTGGAATTTGATACATCCTGGTTTTGTCTACCTTCTAGCACCAAACAGAAGCCCAATTTCCCCTCCATTCAGGCTTTGGGATTCATTCCAGCTCTGAAAGTCATAAGCTGTCCCCTCTCCCCTTCTCATATCCCATCTTTATCTTGCTGACATCCTCCCCCCCTCCCTTTTCTGTCTGAGAGCTTTCAAACTTCCATATTCCATCCCATTTTCAGTGCTGCTGTTTTCTTTTTTCTAGCATGAGAAATTTGAATTTTTTTATATCTTTCAGCCTGGAAGTCAAGGCCAGAGACCAGAGTACCAACTCCGAAGGAAGGCTTTACTGAGGAAGAGCCATATAAGTGGATGATAATGGATGGACCTTGGCATAAGTTGGGAAAAACCTGGGAGAAATATGAAGACATGTTGGAGAAGTGTCAGGGAAACAAGGAGAGACTTTGTGAGGAAATGAATGTCCCCTATGAGAAAATTTTTACTGAGGAGAGAGACCAAGAAATTAAAGATTTGACAGGAAGCTTCAGTTTGAGATCACCTCTCAATATGCAACAAAACATTCTTGGTGGAAAAACTCAGATATGGGATAAACATGGAAAGAGACACAAACAAAATTCAGACCTAATTAATCACCTGAAAATCTATTCAGGGAAGAAGTGTCATAAATGTAATGATTGTGGAAAAACCTTTGCCCGGATTTCACACTTTACTGAACATCAGAGAATTCATACTGGAGAGAAACCCTATAAATGTAACGACTGTGAGAAAGCCTTTGCCCGAATTTCTTGCCTTAATAGACATCAAAGAATTCATACTGGAGAGAAACCATATAAGTGTAATGATTGTGGAAAAGCCTTTTTCTATATATCACAACTTACTGGGCATCAGCGAATTCATACTGGAGAGAAACCCTACAAATGTAACAAATGTGGGAAAATGTTTGGCCATAGCAAATCCCTTACAGTACATCAGAGAATTCATACTGGAAAGAAACCCTATAAATGTAATGAATGTGGGAAAGCCTTCAGTCAGGGCTCAACTCTTTCTTTACATCAGAGGACTCACAGTGGGGAGAAGCCCTATAAATGTACTAAATGCGGGAAAGTTTTCAGTCATCGATCATACCTTATTCGGCATCATGTAGTTCACACTGGAGAAAAACCATATGAATGTAAAGAATGTTGGAAATCCTTCCGACTCAGCTCATCCCTTTCACTTCATCAAAGAATTCATACTAGAGAAAAACCTTATGAGTGTAATGAATGTGGAAAAACTTTCAGTCTGGGCTCTTACCTTTTATTGCATCAGAAAACTCATATTACAGAGAAGTCCTATAAATGTGATGAATGTGGAAAAGCCTTCAACAATAGTTCCTCTCTTGCAAAGCATGAGAGGACTCATACTGGAGAGAAACCCTATAAGTGTCATGAATGTGAAAAGGCTTTCAGCCGGAAGTCCTCCCTTCCTAAACATCAGAGACTTCACCACAGTGGGGAGTTACCCTTTAAATGTGATGAATGTGGGAAAGGCTTTATCTGGGTTTCACAACTTACTGAACACCAGAGAGTTCATACTGGAGAGAAACCCTATAAATGCCATGAATGTGGGAAGGCATTCAACATCAGCACATCCCTGATTAAGCATAAGAAATGTCACACTGGAGAGAAGCCTTATAAATGTAATGAATGTGAGAGAGCCTTTTTTGACAGCTCTACTCTTATTGTACATCAGAGGACTCATACTGGAGAAAAACCTTACAAATGTGATGAATGTGGCAAAGCCTTCAGCCACAGCTCTTCCCTTGGTCAGCATCAGAGAATTCACAGTAGAGAAAAATCTTATCACTGTCGTGAGTGTGGGAAGGCCTTTACTCGATTTTCTGGACTCAATATACACCAAAGAATTCATACTGGGGAGAAACCATACAAATGTGAGGAATGTGGCAAAGCCTTCACCAATGGCTCTTCACTTAATCAGCATAAGAAAATTCATACAGGAGAGAATTCCTATAAATGTAGTGAATGTGGAAAAGCCTTTAGACAGAGTTCACGCCTTATACAACACCAAAGAGTTCACACTGGAGAGAAACCCTATACATGTACCAAATGTGGGAAAGCCTTCACCAGTGGTTCATCTCTTGCAAGACATCAGAGAATTCATATAGGAGAGAACCCTTGAAAATGCAGTGAAAGTGGAAGAAAGCATCAATCAGACTTGTCATATTGTAACGCAGAATCATGGTACACCATGGGACACTAAGGACTAGAGTTCTTTTCTCTGTTCTCCTCTGTCATTAAACAGTCCATAAATACTTAGAATCACCTACTATGTTTGAGTTCCTGCCCTCAAGGAGCTTACATACAAAAGGAAGTTGAAAAGGGAGGCTGGGAGGGAGGTCCCTGAAAGTCCAGAGGAGTCTAGCAGGGTGGGAAATTAAGAGATGGCTGCTGGCTTAGGCCCCTTCCTCAAATGGAGGTTCTAGAAAGAAGTCTCTCCTCTCCACCCCACCCCCCAATACCCCAGTGGAGGGTAGTGACAAGGTGTGCATGTGTGAGTTCCGGGACCGAAGTGACCTTTCAGGATGAGGAGATAGAAAAGTTTGTGTGGGTATGCTGAAAAAGTCCAGGCAAGGCAGCTTCTGGATTGAATAGACCCAAGAACCACCAGATGGGGATGGACTTGCTTGAGTCTGAGGATGAGGTGGTGGGTCTGCAATCTGAAGGTGCAGCTGCCAAATACTGATTTTTCCAAAAATTAGTTATTAAATTTTTCATTAAAGTGAAACTTTATTCATGAACAGAACAGTGAAATAAAGTTTGAACTTTCTAGCAAGTAAGAGAAATCATTAGATTTCATCCTTATCATGATTCAACTCTAACCCAGTGCTTGGATTTAGTCAAATAAGAATATAACCAAAAACAAACTTTAAGTTCATCCCTAATTTCACAGAAACTCAGGAGCTGGCAAGGAACCTATGAGCTCAGCTAGTCCAACCCAGTTTTGATTTCAAAACTTCAGCAATCTTTCTGTCTTGTGTTAGCATATTCCTGCCCCTACCCCCCCCCCCACCCAACATACACACATCCCCTGTCCCTCACCCCATGGCCTTTTGAGGTAGTGGAGTGACCCAGAGTAAATTAGAATTTATCTAAGTATCAGCATGTTCCTGGGTAAAAGGTACATGGATTTGGATGCCAAACTCACCCTTTTCACCTAGATAGCACATTGTAAAACACGTCTAGGTAATTAATGATTTAATATTTGTGGATAATCCCATCCCTCTCTCCTTCCAACCCCCTTCCAATGGTGTTGAAAGGTGGTAAGCCCCAGCCTCACCCATCAACTACTACTAAGGGATAACTCCAAAATTACAGAACTGGGTAACCAAAGGATAGTGGTGCCCCCAAAAGAAACGGAGAATTTGAGAGAAGGGGTGGGTAGATAAGTTCTGTTCTGAACTGGAGGAATTTGAAATTTCATTTGGGACATCCAGCTGAAGATGTCTAGCAGGCTGTTGGTGTTGCAGGCCTGGATCTCAAGAAAGACACAGACCTGGAAGTCATTTATACAGAGATGATCATTAAACCCATGCGGGCTCATAAAGGCACTGAAAGAGGATGTATAGGAAGAGAAGAGGGCCCAGGAGAGAGACTTGAGGGATCCAGAGATGAAGAATGGTTAAGGAATGGTCACAGAGGCAGGGAGAGCTGGGAGAGAGCCATGTCCTACAAAGGAAGTATTGGAGGGAGGGGGAAATTAGTCTGTCAGTAAACATTTACTCAGCACCTTCTATGTGCCAGGCATGTGCCAAGCACTGGCTAACTACTAATCAATGACTGACTCTTTTTTTTTTTTAATGAGAGAGTTTAAGTAGAATGAGAAGCCAGAAAAGGACCTTGGAGTGGCAATAAAGAAATCCCTGGTTACATAGGAGAGAGCAGTTTCAGTCAAGTGATGGGATTGGAAGGTGGATGCGGAAAAGTGAGTAAGAAGGAGAGAAACATGAGATAATAGGCATAGATGGCTCTTTCTAGACTAGGAAAGGGAGAAGAGGTTTAGGATGAGAGATTGAGGTGTTAGGGTCATTCTGAGGATGTTTGAGAGGCCAATGCATGTCTTGATTTTCCCAAGTTGGGGGGAAGGGTTTGGGGTAGACAGGAAGGCTATGGGCCAGGCTCTAGATTCCTTGAGGAGGAGGAGGGACCCAGACTTCGGATGGATGACTGGACTAAGGATCTGAAGCTGGTGATGGATGGTTGGGAGCCTGAAGGACTAGGAGGATAGTGTTGCCCTCCACAGTGATAGAGAAGGAGGTGGGCTTAGGGGGAAACACTCTGTGAGGGCTGTCCCTAAGTCAGTTGGGCTACTTGGGCAGGTGGTGAGCTGACTCCAAGATGAGGCTGAATGATCCCTTGTCACAAAGGTTTGAATGGTCAGTCTTTCTGTGCCTGGTTGGACTGGATGGCTGCTGGGGACCCTTTCTGCGATTCTGTTATTTCCGATTCTATTGCTTCCCCCTACACTAGTGGGGGGACAACTCTTCCTTGTAAGAAAGGATGAAAGCAGAGCAGAGAGGCAATTCAGCAAAATAAGGCACTATTCCACCACCACAGGCCTCCACCTACACAATGACTGGAGTCATTGCTTTTTCCCAGGGGTCTTAGACCCTACAGCCTGTCATTCAAAGGCTCCACAGCATGGTTCCATCCACTGGAGAGTCATTCCTTCAGAGTTCAAATTCTAGCTCTGCCCTTTTTCACTCAGTAACCTTCAGCAAGCTAAGCTTCCTCAGTGTCCCCTTCCTTAAAAAAGATATGCAAGGGAGGGTTGGGAAAGTCTGAGTCCCTCCATGGCTGACTTGGCAAGGAGAGACTTGGGCCTGAATTTCTAATTTAATTTCCTCTCCAAAGCCCATCTCTAGCCTCTACTCCACAACATAGGGGCAGGGACCTGTTAACATTTGCCTCCAGGGCTGCTTCTGCTCAGTATTCTGTATTCAGGAAGTGGGTCTGCAGACAAATTCAGGCAAAACCATTACAAATTGCCTCCAATTAACAATCCTGCATGAAGTGTCTACCACATGATGAGCACTGTGCCAAGCACTGGGGACACAAAGGCCTCCCCTCAAGGAGCTCCCACTTAGGGTCCAACAGAAGTGATGCTCATCCAGATCCCAAGCTTGGCCTGCTAAGTGGACGACAGGGCTCTTCCCCTCACCTGCATCCGTACAGCCAAGGCCCAACTTAGCACCAAACGTTTTCTGAATGGATGCATGACTGGGGAGAAGCCCGACGAGGGAGAAATGGAGAAACTCCCACGGGATGGGAGAGTGAGTAGGGATGGCAAACAGGCCACCCTTCACCACCCTCTCCCACGTCCCAGCCAGCCCTGCCCTGTACAATGTACCCAGGACAATCTCTGCTAACTCCAAACTTAGCACTTTCTAATGCACACTGGGGAGGCTTTGGCCAAGGCCTTTCCTTCCCCACATCTCTCTGGGCTTGCTGTTTGTCCAGAGATGATCTCAGTGGGGCTCCCTGGCTAGGAGTGTGTTTGTACATACATACCTGTGATCAGACGGCACATGGTCATGGGTCAACCCTGGACTTAAGAGGATCTGGCTTTAAGTCTTCCACCCACTCTAGCTTACTTTAAGCAAGTCCCTCTCCCAATCTGGGCCTGTTTCCTCATCTGAAGAATGTTGAGGATGGACTAGATCCAGAGATCATCTCATGAGGTCTGTCCCTTCCAGCTCTAACCTTCCTGAATTTGGGAGAATTTTAAAGACACTAGTCGGTGGAGTACCTGCCTGCCTGCCATAGAAGGCAGGGTTCGAGGAGGGAGAACCTGGGAACTACTGAAGTGGGGCTCAGAGGCTTCAGTCCAGAACACAGGCCACAGGCAGAAAGCCCCCCTTCCCAGCCCTTGGTAGGGGGTATTTCTCTCTCCTTGGTCCTGGCTCCTTGAGAGAAACTCCCCTAGAAATCAGAGCCATGCTCCTTTGGCCTGCTGTGGGGGGCGAGGCACTCACTTTGCATCCCTCACAATGAGGGACACCAAGAAGCAAGATGCCCCAAGTTGGGGCAACTCTCCTCTCCTCCCCATGCCTCACTCCACCCCCCAAGGAAGTGCTGGCCTACTGCATTTAGAGGGTTTCTTTGCAAAACTCAGATCACAGAAGCAACCCCTGAGATCTCACTGTCATCTAATCCTTTTGAATTTCATCAACAATGAAGTGGTCTGAAATTGAGGGGCTGACCCAACTGAGCTCTTGCTGGAGCTCACTGGGTGGGGTGATCCCACTGAGGTGGCCAGACTCCAAGGTCAGGTCTTTCCCAACCCTAAATCTTTCTCCTCCCTAAATCTGGGTGCCAGTGCCCATTTCCCCACATGGTCCAAGGGAGAACAAGCACCTCTGCTGTCTTCAGTTAGTGGAGACTTCCTGGGTCACTCAGCAACTGCCACAGAGGACACAGGGGGATGGCCCAGGGGACCAGGGAGGTCGGGGTTGGGGGGGCTGCAGATTGAGGTCACTGACATCACCTGGCCTCGATGTGGATGGGGATTTGAAAACCAAGAACTCTGATCTAGGTTTTGGGAAAGACTAAGAATGAGAGCTCTGGGTCCACATTGCTTTACCTTTCCTGATTTCTCTGGCAGCCCTCCAGAGATGGAGGGAGGGCCTATGAGGGAGCTCTTGGCCCCTGGGCTAACGGCTGAGGACCACGGTCCTTCAGGGACTGGATGTCACTCCCCTCTTTTCTTCAGGCTAAATAACATGCCCAGCTCCTGGAATCATTCTTCCCAGGGCAGGGCTCAGCCAGGACCTGAGGGCTGAGGGGAGCTCTAGCTGTCCGTCTCAGTTCCATCACTGGGGCCTCCGCTCTGCCCACCTGTGGCTGCCCCGTTCTGAACCTGGATAGACAGTGGGACCCGAATCCCCCTTGTTTTAGTGGAACCTTTCAGACTCTTAACATAAGGACACAGCCTAATGGTTTCCAGTTATCTTGCACTTTACCATTTGTAGAACATTTCCTCACAACAGCCCTGTGAGGTAGGCAGGGCAAGTGGAGGAGGACACTGAGACGCAAAGTGGCCACATGACAAATGTCCCAGTGGGACCTGAGCCCAAACTCTGTGCTTTCCAAAGCACCAGACATCATTTACTGCTCCATGTTGAGACCTGCAGGATTAGCTCTCCTTCCTCCTTTGTGGCAACTGTAAGTTTGATTATTCTGCTTTCTATGTCTTACCAGTGCTTTAATAAAGAAATGTAGTTATTTATGGGGAAAAAAGTCCCACTTAAATAGGTGAGCTAGAGCAACAAAGAGTCCCATTCAGCCTCGCCAGGGCCTCTTCCTCTGTCCGAGATGTAACATTCCAATCAGCCCAGCTCAGCTCACGTTACTTTGCCTTTCTGCTTTTCTCTTGCAACCCTCTAAGGAAATCAGTTTTGCCAATCACAGAATTCGATTGATTCTCCATAGCCATCTCCTCCCAGAAGAGTTTCTAAGATGCCCTATGGACCCACACCACCTCCAAGAGGCCTGCACTCTTGAGCTCTTTTACTCGGCGTGATGTCCCAGAGTCAATTCAATACTGCTCTAAGTCAAGGTGAGCCAGACGAATATGAACTCCACAAAGACAAAGCAGATTTTTCCTAACCCCATCTAGTGCCTACCAAGGTGCCTGGCACTTAATGTCTGCTAGGTGAATGAATCACATTGATATTTTCTTTCCACTTACAAGTGACTGAGGCTCAACAGGTATTGAACTGTGGCTGAAGCTTTTGCCACAGTCATTAAGTGAACATGGTTTTTCCTCACTATGAATGCTCTGATGCTGAGTAAGGAGTAAAATTTGACTGTAGGCTTTCCCACATTCACTACACTTATAGGGTTTCTCTTCAGTGTGTGTTCTCTGGTGTCGAATAAGTGCTGAGGAGAAACTGAAGGCCTTCCCACACTCATTACATTCATAGGGTTTTTCTCCGGTGTGAATTATATGATGTTGAATAAGGTATGAACGGTTACTAAATGATTTCCCACATTCATTACATTTATATGGTTTTTCCCCAGTGTGAGTCCTCTGATGTAGAGTCAAGGATGAGCCCTGGCTGAAGGCCTTCCCACATTCATTACATTTATAGGGTTTTTCTCCAGTATGAATTTTCTGATGTTCAATAAGGGATGAGCCATGACTGAAAGTTGTCCCACATTCAATACATTTATAAGGTTTTTCTCCAGTATGAATTAAATGATGTTGAATAAGGTGTGAACGATTACTGAAGGCTTTCCCACATTCATTACATTTGTAAGGTTTCTCCCCAGTATGAATCCTTTGATGCTGAATAAGATGTGAAATCTGAGTGAAAGCTTTTCCACATTCATTGCATTTATAAGGTTTCTCTCCTGTATGAATTCTCTGATGTTCAATAAGGGATGAACTTTGACTGAAGGTGGTACCACACTCATTACATTTATAGGGTTTCTCTCCTGTATGAATTCTTTGGTGTTGAGTAAGGTGTGAAATCTGGGTAAAGGCTTTCCCACATTCACAACATTTGTAGGGTTTCTCTTCTGTATGAATTCGCTGATGTCTAATTAGTGCTGAAGAGAAACGAAAGGACTTCTCACATTCAGTACACTCATAGGGTTTCTCTCCAGTGTGAATTCTTTGATGTTCTATTAAGGATGAACGATTCCTAAAGGATTTCCCACATTCATTGCATTTGTAGGGCTTCTCCCCAGTGTGGGTCCTTTGATGCTGTGTAAGATGTGAAATTCTTGTGAAGGCTTTCCCACAGTCATTACATTTATAGGGTTTCTCTCCAGTGTGTGTTTTCCAATGTGAAATGAGATAGGAACCCTGGCTGAAGGCTTTTCCACACTCATTACATTCATAGGGCTTCTCCCCAGTGTGAATTCTCTGATGCAGGGTAAGGTGTATGCTCTGGCTAAAGGCTTTCCCACATTCTTTACATGCATAGGGCTTCTCCCCAGTATGAACCCTCTGGTGAAGAATAAAGGCTGAGCAGTAGCTGAAGGCTTTCCCACATTCATTACATTTCCAAGGCTTGTTCTCTTCACAAATTCCCTCTGGTTTGATTGGGTTTGAATTCTGTTTTAAACTTTTCCCACGTGGATCAGGCTTCGGGGGTCTCAGCTCCATAGGTCCTCTGACTCTTGGAACCAAGACTGACTTTGTACTTATGGAATTCTTGCTCTCATTGTGCTTGCGGCCATTGTCCTCAGCTGTGGTTTCAGGGGAGCTTAAATGGGTCTCTTGCTTTCCTCTCTTTTCCCTCTTGGCTTCTCCCACTTTGGAGTCCAAGGAAATGTCCCTTGGGAATCTTTCCATTATCTCTGTCTGAGAAGATCTTTCTTCAGCAACACCCTGCTTTCCAGCTGACTTGTTAGCCACCCAGTCTGAAAGAAACAAAAAAACCTATCTCTATAAATGTCCAATTGAATGGTCATCTCTTGTGGTATGTATCCTTCTGCTTTGGTATCCCCAAGGACCACCCCAGCTGTGGGTGTTCCTCAAGCTCCCATGGGGTGAACCAGTCATCCCTTTGCAGAGGACTCCCAGGTCTATCTATCCAGCCTCAGTCTCTTCCTGGACCTTCTATCCCATATCACCAAGTGCTTACTGGACATTCCAAGCTGGATGTCCTGGAGGCTCCCTCACCCTTCCAGCCTCCCAGGCTCATAACCCTGCAGCATCACAGACTACCTGACGTGCACACCTGTCCCTTGGCTTCCTCCTCTCTACACCACCTTAGACCCAAGGCACCTCTCTGCCAGTCTCTTCCCAGGTCAGTTAAGCCTTTGTGTTGCTACCAGAGGGATTTTCCCAAATGCAGATTTGGCCATGGCTTTAAGGCCCTACTTAATCAATCCTTTTCAGTCTCATTAAGTGAGGCTCCCTGCGAGTCTCAGCAACCCAGTCAAAAAGGCCTCCTCTCTGTTCCTTCCTAGAGACAATTCTGGTCCTGTGTGCCCGCCTTTGCCCACCTGCTGTCTGTGCCACTCCCAGCTCCCAGCGCCCTTCTCCTAAGCCAAGGCCCACAACTGATTCTGGGGAGCCCACTAGGCCAGGCCAGCCCCACCTCTTCCCCCTCCCCGCCTCCCTCATCAGAGCAGGGATCAATCCATTCTCAGACTTGTGTCCCATCCCCCCCATATCCAGCACCCTGCCAGGAACCGTGGGGGGCGTCTGCTGGGGGCCTGTGGTGCGGACTCTCTGGGGGTGGCCAGATGGGGGGCCTCCATCTTCCGTCCCCACCCCTCTAGCTGGGCTTCCTGGACCCTCAGGAGGAAGGAGGCCGTCCTTGATGGCCCCCCACTCCATGCACTCCAGCGGCTCCCAACGGTCCCTGGGCCCTGCCACACCCCCAGATACACAGCAGGAGATCACTAAATGAAAGCTTATTGACTGACCGAACTTTTAAGAAATAGCTGCATCTGTGTTTGAGGTTTCCTTTAGCGGGACTTAAAACGGAGGCCCCACAACACCCAACGTACTCCTCCCCCCATGATTGCCCAGGAATCTCCCACGGCTCCCTGGGACTCCGCTCGGGGCCTTTATTATGCACCTACTGTATGCTGGGGGAGGGGGGCCTGGAGTGCCCAATGCACAGGAGTCCAGACCCTGGCCAGGGGTGGCTGAGGGGGTAAGGGGCCTCAATCCGAAGCCTGCCTCAGTTTCCTCCTCTGCACTGTGGGGATCATGAGGGCAAAGCGCCTGCTGAGTCCCTCACCCGTGGGAGCCTGGGAGAGTGGGGGCTGTTCCCCTCTCTCCGCCCCAGAGACCCCGCCTCCAGGATCTCTAAGCGGGTTGTTCCCAACCCAGCTAGGCCGGAAGCCACGCCCTCAGGCCTGCCCCGCCCCACTGTTACCATGGAAACCGCGAACCTCTGCAGCCCCACCCGTAGGCAAAGAAACGCACGGTCCTCCTTCTCCTCCCTCCTTCACTCCGGCGCTGGATGACCCCTGACCCCTCCCTCTCCCCGTCCTGGTCCCCCTCCCGGGCGCCACCGGCCCGGACTCCACGCGTGCCCCCCCCGCCCCTCCCACCGACGCGGCCGCGCGGAGGCGGACAAAGCAGGACGCGTAAAACGCGGTGCGCCTGCGCACAAGAGAGGCGGTGGAATCGGGCTGAGTAGTTGCCACAAGCCCCGGGGCCTGCGCCTGCGCCCGGGCAGCCTTTGGGGCAAGTCCTCAACTCACCGGCGGATGCGCGTGCGCACTCGCGAACCCGCGGTGGTGGCCGCTGGGCTGGACTCAATTTCCCAGCGGCCCTAGCGGCGGGGGCTCGGCTCCCGCGGTCTCTGTAGGGGTCGAGGCCGGGTCCGGGCCGAGGCTTGAGAAGCGATTTCAGTCCGACTCGGACCCACCTGCCGCCCCTCTCGGATTGGGAGCACGGCCCGCGGCGCTCTAGGTTCGACTCGGATACCGACCCCACTTGACCTTGGGCAAGGGCCTCTCTACAGCGACGAGGGCCTCGGCGGCCGCAGTGGAACTAACGCCATCTACGGAGGCGCTGTGGGAATTGTACGCTGTGGCTTTCGATGCGCAGGCGTCATTCTGGTGCATTGTGGGACTCGTAGTCCTAGACCCACCGCGCATGGACGTGGCGCAGGCGCACTCTGACTCGAGGCCCCAGTGTCTCTGGCTTTGTCTGGCTCCGCGCACGCGGTGCGGGGGGTGAGTCTGGCTCCACAGCGGCCCCTGCTGGGCAGGGGAGGAGGATGGGTCATGGGCTCCATAGCTGGAAAGGGCTTAGAGATCCTCCGGTGTTGGGGGTGCTTAGAAATCCTGAGGCCATACTGTCTTAGGCTCTATAGCTGCAAAGCGCTCGGGAATCCTCAAAGTGTAATTAATAACGCTGATAATAATAGTGGAGACTTATCTAGCGCTTTACAAACATCGTTTCGTTTTACCCAGCAGTCCAAGAGGCAGGGCTGTCATGAGCCCCATTTTACAGGTGAGGTGATGAGGTAGGAAGTATCTGAGGCCTTCCTGACTCTAGGCCTAGGGTGCATCCAGTGCATCACCAGGTGCCCCTTGGGCTCAAGCTTAGAGATCCTAGCCTAACCTTATAAGATCTAGCAGGAGCTGTGGAGCTGATGGAGACCCTTGAGTCATCTTGGAAGGTGCTTAGAGATGTTTCCTGGAGGAGAGGCCACTGAGGCTGGGCTCTATAAGACCAGGAGGAGAGTCAGGGCATTCCAGCCTGGGGAACAGCCTGAGCAGAGATGGTCAATGGAGAGGTTAACGAGATCAGGCTGGAAAGAACTCGGGAGTTTGCCCTCACTTGGGAAGTACTACAGAGCCACTAAGGATCATGGAGGAGGGGGAGTGCCTGGATTTGGTTTTGCATAGTATCATTTTAAATGGAGGGGAGCAGCATGTGTTTGGACGGCTGCAGTTAGTAACTGGAGAGAGGAGGTCAAAGAGCTGGGTGCTGGAGGCTGCAGAGAGCTCTGGTGAGGACTCGTCCTTCCTCTGCAGCTTCCACCTCCTGCTCTCTCACTTGCCGGACATTAAGCGGAGGTCTTTGGGGACATAGTTTCCCTTCTTCTGACTCTATCTTCACCTACTTAATTTGTACAGAAGTTTTATCCATTAGTACTTGGTTGCCTCAGAATCCTCCCAATCCCCCTCTCCTCATTTTTCATGGTGTGAGCTCAGTGTTCAGGTCATTTCCCCCCAGGCCCTCCTGGGGCCCCATTGTGGTGGGAAATGCTCCCAATGAATTTCTACCCAACTTTTCCAGCAGTCTTGTCAAAAAAGGAACCCCTCTCTCAGAGATGCCTCAAGTAGGGGGGCAGGGGGAGGAAGAGGAGGGATGTCTAGGGGAGATGGCTCTTCCCCCCTTGGGGATTGGGGAATGGGGGGAAGAGGAGGGAGGCTGGAATCTGATGGCTAGGGGAGGTTCTCCCTTTCCCCCCTTAGGGATGAGGATGGGGCAGGGCAGACTGGGACACTGGCTGTCTTGCTCTTCCAGCTCATCCCCTGGCTCAGGAGGGAGCTCAGCACTGGAGGGATGGCTTCAGGATGCCAGGTGAGTCTGGATTTCCTCTTGGCTTCCAGATGCCCCAGGTCATTCTCAGGAGGCAGTTGTGTGGGCCTCTGTGCCCAGAGCTCCCCTGTTGTTCCCCCACTTCACTCCCCATGCTCCTCCAGACATCTGAGGCCCCCTATTTTCACTTCTGCCTCTAACTCTCCCCCCCCCAACCCCCCCACTGCCTGAGCCAATGTGTTTGATCTGGGCAGTGTGGAAAATATTATGCTATTTTATATCATTTTTGTAATTTCAATAAGACTCAGGGCCTGAACTACTTAACCAGAAGAAAAGCCTGATCCTAACAGTCTCTTTGTTCTCTGAGTAAGCTCAGAGAAATCTCTATCTTGTATCAACAAATCCAGATGGAGCATTTCTTGCTCTGTCCATGGCCATTAAGGGTGAAAACCTTGAGCCCAGACACTATCTTGAATTATGTGACTTTTCCTTATCCTAATATTTCATGGGCATATACTATGTTGTGGAATGTTAATGGCCAATTAAACACAGAGATCCTGGGGTTGTAAATCCAACTGACACTTTGACAACTATCTAATTTGTTGTATTTACAATCTATTCCATTAAGGAAAATCCTCTTCTTGTATCATGGTTAAACATACATGGGGGTCATAAAAATGAGGTCATACAGGCTTGCTAGCTCTGCTAAAATAACGTATATAAGTTTTCTCATTGCTTTGTTCAGGCAGCCAGAGTTTATACTCTGACTCCTTGTACGTACAAGTAAGCTAGCTCCGCTATGCTTTAAGGGAAAATAATAAACAACATGGATTTTTCTATCACCTAGCTCTGTTGTTTCCTTCAACCAAATTTTCAGGTTTAACAGTAGTGTTTGCAGCCAGTGCCCAGAGGGAGGTGGGGTGGGGTTGGGCTGTAGAGCTAGGTCACCAACCTTGGTGGGGGGCAAAGCAAGATGGGCCTCCCAGGCAGGGTGGCTCTAGCCAGGCTCTGCTGGGACCTTGTGGCCCCAGAGGGGCCTCCCTATGGGGGGGGTTGGGCTGTGGAGCAAGGTTTCTGAAGGCCCCCCCCCCCCACTCCCGCCCAGGAGCTGGTTCATCCTGTTGTTTGAGGTGAGGGTCAGATTTCCTCACAGCTTCTGCCATCCCGTTTTTCAGTGGAAGAAACTGAGCCAGGAGGTGACCCTGGAGTTAGGCTGCCCGGGGCAACTCCCCTCTGGACACTCCTCCTTGAAGCTGGGCTCCTCTGACCTCTCCAGACCCCTGGCCCTCATTCCCCCCTCCCCTCCAAGGTGCCTCCAGGGGATAGTGCTACCCTGCCCACCTGCTATTTTGTATCTTTTGTGTTTGCTTTTCTGTGGCCCTCCGCTACTCCTCCCCCCCAGTAGAAAGAAGATAAGCTCCCCGAAGGCAGGCGCTGTTGGGATTTTTGTCTTTGTGCCCTCACCAAATACTGTGTTCACTCGAGCTCCGAGCGGAGTGTGAAGAGGGCTCTGTGGTGATCCTTGAGTGTGGCGCTTGTCCCCTCGTGTGCTCCCTCCCTCGGCAGGTGCAGGACTGGATCCACTCACGTCAAGAGATGACTGCGTGGTGGTGGAGGGAATACCCCCTGGCCTCCCGGGGCGGGAGGGGGGGGGAATCACAGGGGCCCTGGAAGGGTGGGACTTTAGAGGTCATTGAGCTAGGTAGCCACCCCCTCCCTCAGCGGAAGAGGTGCCGAGGTGGCTTCAGTGTTTGCAGGGGGTTTGGTGCTCAGTATCTCATGGGATTCCTACAGCCACCCTGGGAGGCGAACACTTATAAGGAAGCTGAGACTTGCCCAGGGTCATCCCTGTGTCTGAGCCTGAATTTGAACTGGGGGCTTCCTGACTGCAGGCCAGTGCTCCATCTCCCATGCCAGCTGACTCCCCCCACTATGCAAGATGGCAGTGTCAGACTGGCATCAAACCCAGGGCCTCTGACTCTGCACTCAAGGCCTAACAATCCAAACTTTCAGTCTTTGGAAACATTTGTCAAAGGACATCCCAAGGGTGGGCCTCAGGACGAGAGTCCCACAGCCCAGTCCATCTCTTGCCTGCCCCCTCCATGGGCCCCAGAGAGGGAGCAAGCCTAGATCCTGGGCTTAGGGAGCTAGAGGGGAGCCAGCAGTGAAGCCTAGCCTCTCTGCACCCGAAGCCATGGCTCTCCTGCTCCCTGACTTCACTCAAATTGGGCTTGCTGGTTTGGGGGCTACCCATCACCCTGGCCTCGCCCCAAGGTCACAGCCAAGGCTGCTTGGGGGTTCACTTTCCCATCCAAAGGCCCTTTGTGGCTCCCTACCCTACCCAGCAGGGTCCTCCAGCTAGCAGGCTTGTGCTCCATGTTTCAGGAGCCTGTGACCTTCAGGGATGTGGCTGTGGACTTCACACCTGAGGAGTGGGGGCAGCTGGGCCCCTCCCAGAAGCAGCTGTACCGGGACGTGATGCTGGAGACCTACCGGAACCTGGTCTCCCTGGGTAAGGAGGCCCCCATGAATTATCCTGATAGCAACACTCACTGCAGAGACCTCAGATGCTGTAGGGTATTGGGGGGTGGAACTCAGGGGCCAGGGAACCTGAGCTTTGGGGAAGAAAACATGGCTGACTCCTCCATTGTCCCCATAGGCTAGGAGCGGCCCCCCCAGCCATGGAGTGTTCCCACCAGGGCCGGGGGCCTTCCCACTGGGGCAGGGGGCATTCCCACTGTTTCAACAATTTAGCTAGCAGCTGCTGTGGGGGTGAAAGACCAACACAAGCCCAAGAACAAGCATGCTACCAGCATGCTGCAAAAGCCCAGGTTCTTTTGATCTGCTTTACTAAGGAAAGCAATGTTAAAGGGTTGACAAGTTTACTTTAATCCAGCATACAAATACCGTCCACTTAGTTCAGGGGAAAAAGCCAGCACCCTGAATTTTGGAGCAAATACAAACAAATTACAGACATTGACAGACAGACCAAATACAATTCATACTTACCAACATCTGAGTTCATAACAAGGGCTGGCCCAGAGTCATGAGCGCCACCACTGCTGTGGGTAAGAGCTCCAAAAAAGAGAAAGCCAACCCCTGGTTTTATATCTTTTTCAGGGTCAGGGGTGAGTCACACATGCGACTCACCCACATGACCTAGAATTGTCACAAAGAGGTGACTTAAACCCACATGATCTAAAAGCCTCTGATGTCCCAAACATGTCACTCAAACTCATGTGTAAATTAGGCCCTCCCCTGAGGCAAGGAGGTCACCAAGGACTCTCAATCTAATCAAGGAAACAAAGGCCAAACTCTTCAAGGGCACTTGGTTGAACTGAGTGCTAAGAACCCATTTTGTTTGCCAACACACCCACTAGAGCCAGGGGCCTTCCCACCAGGGTGGGGGCATTCCTACCAGGGCCAGGGGCCTTCCCACTAGGGCCAAGGTTAGACCAGGGACCGTGCAGGGCCCAGGAGGAAGGGCTTCCTGATTGTGGGGGGCCTCTGGGGGAGGCAGTGGCTGCTCCCCCCTACCCTGAGGAGGCTGCCCACTGTCCAGGGCTGGGCTTGAACGCAGGGAGGAGTCGACCTCCCGGCACAAGCAGCCATGGCCTGTTTCTCTCTCCCCAAGCAGGGATTCCAGTTCCTGCCCATGACACCATCTGCCATTTGGAACAAGTGGACATGCTGTGGGTTGTGGAGGGAGCTGGTGAGTGAGGGTCCCCCGAGCAGGGTCCCTGGGAGGAGAAGGTGGGCCAGGGATGTCTGAGGCCCATCCTCTCCAGCTCAGGCTCAGGATCCATCACCCCAGAGCTTTGAGAGGCAGCTGGGGTGCCTGCAGCCATGTCCACTGCCTCCAAATCTTGGTTTCTTCCTCAGTAACCCCGGGGGGTGGGGGGGGGGGAGGGAGGGTGGGGGAGTATCTGCCTCGCTAGGGTGGTTCCCTGTGGGCTCTGTTGCCCTCTTGCCTGCCCACTGTGGGTCTCCTTTCCATCGGAGCCCAGCAGGGGCCCCCTGTCAGTCTGGTGCAGCTGGGCCAGACTCTGGCTCTGTCCCATTGCCCCTTGGGAACCTTGGGCCAGGCCAGGGAAGTATCTTGTGGTCCCTCCTCAAGCTCTCTGTGCTGAAGCTCCTCTAGGCCTCCAGCTGTCCTCTCTCCTTCCTGAGGATCCTCCTCCTCTTTCCCCTCCCCCTGTCTCCTCCTCCTCCCCCCCCCCCCCCCCCACCTCCTGCTCTTCTCTGTGGCCACTTACCTCAGGGCTCATGCCCTCCTTTTAGGCTGGTAAGCTCCAGACTTGACCTTTGACCTCTAGCCCCTATCTCTTCCCCCATCCTGCCCCCCTGGCCAGCTCTACTAGGATGTCTCCACTTCCCCTGCAGCTCATTGTTCACCAAGTCCCCTCCAAGCTGCCCCTTTCTGCCAGGAGTATTGTGGGCTTCCCAAGCCTGAGACGCCAGAGCCACTCTTCTCCTTCACCCCATGTCCTGTCTCCCAACATCTGTCAGTTCGTTCTCAGTGGGGTCTCCTGGAAATAGTCCATTTCTCTCCACTCCTGTGGCTGTCACCCCATGTAGGCCTTCCTAACTGCAGGCCTGGTGTTTGTTGTAGCCTTTTAGAGCTAGACTCCCCTCCCACTCCCCCAGGGCCCACTGCAAGGTGCACCCTCCCAAAGCTGGGCTTTCCTCGGGAGGAGCTCCCCTGCTAAGAAATTCTGTGGTTTGGCAAACATGGCCCTGTGCTTGCTGGCCCTGGGGCCTTGCCTGTGTGAGCTCAGACTGAAATACTCTCCAAAATAAACACTGCACCAGGTAGTGTGTCAGAGGTGTGATGGGAGAGAGACCTTTATTCAGGAGAGTCAGGGAGGCATCCTGGAGGAAGTGGCCCCGAGGGAAGTTCTGAAGGAGCTTGGGGCTGCCCCTTTTGCCCACCCCTTGCCCCTCCTCCATCTCCCCTCCCTCTCTCCCACCCCTGCCCTCCCTACCCCCTGGCCCCTCCCCTGCTGCCCTGATCCCAGCCTGTGCCATATAACTCCCCTGTCTTGTCTGTTCTTCCTTTTCTCCTTCCCTGCTCTTCTCTTTCCATAGTCTGTGGCTGACAGGAGGCCCCCTAAGCCATGCCACTGCTGGTGGCACTGATGATGATTTTATCCACTTGGGAGTTTTTCTTCTCTGACCACAAATGGGTCATTTGAGGGTTTCATAAATTTCTTTCAGATGGGAAGACTAAGCCAGAGGCTTTAAGCCCAAAGCAGGACACAGCCCAAGAAGCCTCCTTCCAGCCAGCAAGGGACAGGACACTGAGAGGAGCCTGGACCTCCATAGGCAGGTTTGAGAGCAAGCCAGGGAGCGAGGACAGACAGGTGATGGAAGTAATCCTCTCTGAAAACATGCCCACAAAGGACAGATATGGTGTGAGCACCACATTCCCTGCAAGGGAAAGCCTTCCTGAGTGGGATGCCTGTAGAAAAAGCTTCCCCCAGAACGAAGTGAGGAAAGCCTTCACTTATTGCTCAGGCCTTATTGGCTGTCAGAACACGATGATCTCTGAACACAAACCTTATCCATGGAATAATGAATTTGGGAAACCTTTGGGGGACCACACAAGCCATACTGCACATGAGAAAACTCATGCTGAAGAGAAAGTCTATCCATGTAGGGTATGTGGGAAAGTTTTCCATCAAAGCTCACACTTGGTTCAACACCAGAGAGTTCACACTAGAGAAAACCCAAGGGAAAATAGAAAATCTCTAAGTCACCACTCAGCCTATGTTCGGTACAATGTGAGTCCTTCTGGAGAGAAACCCTATCAATGCAGTGCATGTGGAAAAACTTTCAGCCGGAGCATATACCTTACTGAACACCAGAGAATCCACACTGGAGAAAAACCCTATGAGTGCGATCAATGTGGCAAGGCCTTCAGCCAGAGCGCACCCCTTGCCAAACATC
Organism: Trichosurus vulpecula; assembly: GCF_011100635.1. Taxonomy (NCBI): domain Eukaryota; kingdom Metazoa; phylum Chordata; class Mammalia; order Diprotodontia; family Phalangeridae; genus Trichosurus; species Trichosurus vulpecula. Next base: position 1,425,010 of record NC_050574.1, read on the forward strand.
AGAGGATCCACACTGGGGAAAAACCCTATGAGTGTGAAGCATGTGGGAGAGGGTTCAGTTGCCGTTCCACCCTTGTTCAGCACCAGAGAATTCACACTGGAGAAAAACCTTATATATGCAATGAATGTGGAAAAGCATTCAGCCAGAGGACACACCTTATTCAACATAGAAGAATCCACACAGGAGAGAAGCCCTATGAGTGTGTCGAATGTGGAAAAGCATTCACTGAAAGCTCAGCCCTTATTCAACACCAGAGAATTCATACTGGGGAGAAACCCTATGAGTGTAGTGAATGTGGGAAGGCCTTCAGACGGAGGACTCACTTCACTCAACATCAGAGAATTCATACTGGAGAGAAAATCTATGAGTGTAACGAATGTGGAAAAGCCTTTAACCAGATTGCACAGCTCACTCGACACCAGAGAATTCACACTGGAGAGAAACCTTATGAATGCAGCGATTGTGGGAAAGCCTTTAGCCAGAGTTCATCCCTTACCAAACATCAGAGAATTCATACAGGAGAAAAGCCCTATGAATGTCATGAATGTGGGAAAGCCTTCAGTGACTCCTCAGTCCTTATTGTACATCAGAGAATCCATACTGGAGAGAAACCCTACAAGTGTCATGAGTGTGGGAAGGCCTTCACTCAGAGCATATACCTGAATAAACATCAGATAATTCACTCTGGAGAGAAACCCTATGGATGCAGTGATTGTGGGAAAACTTTCAGCCAGAGCAAATACCTTTCTCAACATCAGAGAATTCACACTGGAGAAAAACCATATGAATGCAACGAGTGTGGTAAAGCCTTTAGTTACTGCTCGGCCCTCAGTAGACACCAAAGAATTCATGCTGGAAATAAACCCTATGGGTGTAATGAGTGTGGGAAAGGCTTCCAGGGCTTGTCAGCCTTCCTCAGGCATCAAGGATTTCACACCGCTGCCCAGCTTTGAGGTGGTTGAGGAGGTTTGTTAGATGCCCATGATTATACAAGAGGGCAAGAGGGTGAGCTGCCCGAGCACAGGCTCTGCATCTGTCAACCCTGTACAGTGCCTAGGACTGCAGGCAGAGATAGAGAGAGAGAGAGAGAGAGAGAGAGAGAGAGAGAGAGAGAGAGAGAGAGAGAGAGAGAGAGAGAGAGAGAGAGAGAGAGAGAGAGAGAGAGAGAGAGAGAGAGAGAGTGAGAGTGTGTGTGTGTGTATTTCTGAATGCTTGCTGAGGCAGTGATCCAGGAAAGTGATGAATGGAGAGCACTTTCATCCCTGCCCTCAGCCTGTCCTTACTGGTTCTCTTCTGGAGGCCAGTATTCCCAGGAATGCCTTCACTGTCCACCTTGTAGAGCACTGCCAGTGACCTTCTCTGAGCAGTTGGAGGAGAGATTCCTGCCATAGGCAGAGCCATGACTCATTGGTCCCAGGTTTTGGATCCTTCTCATCATTTTCTTTCCCCTTTATAAAAATATCTGACCTGGGAAAGGAGACACAGAGAAGAAGAGAGACTCTGGGGACTCCTCCCTGACTTAGCTTTTCTCCTGTGATTGCATGGGTTGCTGTGCTGTTACCCCAGACTCTGGATTGGGAGCCCAGAGATGTGGGCTGCAGCCCCTGCTGTGCCAGGACCTCATTGTGTATGGCTCCAGGCTTCTGTAATGTGGTAAGGGAGGCTTGCGCTCCAGAGATAGCTCCTGTGGTCCCTGCCAGCCCCCTCTCTAGGATTCTGAGTTCTGATGCTTGGGCTCTTGCCTCCTCTTCCTCCTCAGTCCTCACTGGTATAGTAAGGTTCCCCCAGGTAGCCTTTCCTCCAACAGCTTGGGGAGCAAGGAGTGCTTCTGGGATTATGATTGCCATCTTACAGATGAAGAAACTGAGGCCTTCCTGGGAAATGCCACTGCATTGTGATCCTTGGATGTTCTGATATACGTGGGAACGCCTCAGAAGGGGGGCTTCTATCCAGGGATGCATGCCTGCCTCTCCTGTGCAGCTCTTCCACTGGGCTGGTCGTCCCAAAGCCCCAGGTTAGTTCTCTCTCATTGTAAGAATGGCCACTGTTTCTGTCAAGGTTAGGGAGCATTCTGGCCTCCTCTCCCTGAGCCAGTGCTCTAGGTGTAACCCTGAGGGGCTGAGGGCATCATTTGCTAATGCCTTTGCCTCAGGCCCTCATTCTGGCCTTGGTTAACCACCAGTGACTGGTACCCAAGTTCCATTTAACCCCTCTAAACATGCATTAGCTTTTTACAAAGGGCTGTTTACTTCAGAGATAGAGCAAATGCAGGAGTCCAAACATCCCTCCTCCATACCTCAGGGGTAAGCACTCTAGTACCACCTCAGGCTTTGGGGAGAGAGGATTTGGACTTCAGGCAGTTTCTACATAGCACTGGTCCTACCAAGTCCCTGTCCAGAGGTGGCATCTCTGCTGGGTGAGTCCTGGGCTCAGCTGCCATCCATCCCTAAGGCTACTCCCTTCCTCCATCTTTGGGTATCAGGGCTGAGTTGGCTGCAGATCATGTCCTGCCTCCACCCCTGCCAAGGCCCGCAGTCAAGGCCTGTATTCATAGGGCCACAATTGGCCTTGGCCAGCAAGGGCCCACGACTTCCCGCCTCCTTACAACATGGCCTCTCTTCTTTTACCAGAATGCTGATAAGCAGAAAGAATTCAGCCCAAAGAAAAGATCCCACCAAGAAAGGACTGGGCTGACTGAGGCTTTTGGAATTCCCTGTCCCAGACAGGGCCTTGTTCTGCAGCCAGTCAAAGAGCCTCCTCTTCATCCTGTGCTCTCAGCAGACCTAAATCATTTCCAAAAGGTCTGCATATGTTCCAGGCCTCCCCATTGCACACATCCTCACAGCTCTCCTGAAACCTCCCAAAGGCTCCTCATCCAGGCCCTTGTTCTGAAAGGAGAGAGGCATCCCTACACTGCCTGAGGACGCCTCCTTCCTGATGGTGAGGCAAAAGCACTTTTGGAAGGGAAAAAGGTGAGTTGAAGTCTTGCATAAAGTTCTTTCTATTTCTGGGTAACACCCTCCCCACTCAAGGGATAGCCCAGCTTGGGAACCAGGGCTAAGGAAGAGGTGGGGGTGTGGTGGGAAGGGGGTACGCTTCCTGGGGCACCACCCTCCAGAGAAGTCTAATGCATTGTACTACTACTTTGCTGTCCTCACGGCTGTGAGGAGGTGGTTGTCCCTATTTTATAGGTTAGGAGCCTGAGGCTCTGAGACATTCTCAGACTTGAAGCTACATCTCTAGGATGCAACTGAACTTCATCAGACCCTCCATTCTTGGGGCTGCCCCTGTGGTCCATGCAGGGGAAGGCACAACATTTCAGGGGCAGAAGGGGCCTGTGGAGCAGTCTTCCAGTTCAACAATTCACCCACCAAGTGATTACTTGTCTGGCCTTTGCCTAAAAGGAGAACCTGCTTCCCCTTGACAAGGCCTCCAGACAGCTAGCTCTCATTGCTACCCTTTGGTGCCAATCAGAGCAAGTGGGCCCCTTGCTCCCCTTGACAGCCTCTAAATTCCTGAATAGAGTCACCACAACCCCACCTTTCTTCCCCACCCTGTCCCAAGTCTCCCATTCTCCAGACCAAATATTTCCAGTTCCTTCCAGCAGCTCTCATATGAGAGGGGCCCAAGACCTTTCCCCCATACTGGCTGCCCACCTCTGCACGTTCTTAGGCTTATCAATGTCTTTCCTACACTGGGTTCTCCAGATGGGTCTGATGAGGACAAAGCATAGTGCAGCAGCTGGGTCTTAGGGCTGACTCACCTAGAGCTTGCAGGCCACTAAAGCCCCCAGGCATTTTAAAAAAGAACTAGTCTAACCACATTCCCCCCTACCCCAGGGAAGACAACATTTATTCCTACCCCATTTTTATGTGAGCCCATGGAATGCTGGGGGTCAGTGCCACAATCTAGCCTCATGGTCTGGATGCTTCCCAGCTTCTGGGAACTCTGCTGGCCCTGGCTGCTGAGATCTCTGCTAGCCCCTCAGTCATCATGGGGGACATCCTCATGCTCAGCCCACAGATCCAATTTCTTGTCACATCTCAGGACTCCACCTGTCTCTAGGATCCTGATGCTGGCCCTCCTCACCTTTCCTTAGGGCTATTCCAACAGCCTCATCTGCTTTCTCACTCTAGTGATCTAATAGCCTAGGACTGATCCTATCTCTTCCTGCTCCATGGGTGCCAGTGGCCCTGTTTCCTCAAATAGAAACTCCTCTGGCATTCAGAATCCTCCCTGAATGCCTCCCTAGATGGGCCTTTTCAACCTTCTCTCTTCATTCTCCACAATCCAGCTACACTGGCCAGGCCAGGGATGCTTTGGGCTTCTCCAAAGTTGCACAGGCAGACCACCTTCCAGAAAACCTAACTTTGAGGCACCAGGCGTTCAGCCAGTAGTCTTTCTCATCGAATGTAAGCTCCTCCAAGGCAGAGACCGTCTTGCCTTTCTATCCCTAGGACTAGGGCAACAAATGTTTGGGACACAGTAACCACTCATTGGGCAGCTAGGTGGGGCAGTGGATAGAGCACCAAGCCTAGAGTTGGGAAGACTCAAATCTGGCCTCACACTAGCAGTGTGACCCTGGGCAAGTCACTTAATCCCATTTGCATCAGTTTCCTCTTCTGCAAAACGAGCTGAAGGAACAGCAAACCACTCCAGTATCTCTGCTGAGAGAACCTCAAATGAGGCCATGTAGATTTGGCTGAAAAACTAAAGCACTTCATTGACTGAGCACCTTACTGCTTGTATGACCTTGAAGAAGCCCCAATTAGCCATTTTCAACGATTTACCAAAGATTTGGTCCAAAGAAACAAAAAGAATCAGTTTCCCCCTTAACTGAAGGTTTACCCTAAGAACAAATAGAATGGGGTTCACCTTACCAAAGGTTAGAATGAGGAACAAATGGAATCAGGCTGTACATATGCTATAACATGTTTATTTTCATTAAGCCAGAGTCAGGCATTGCATGGGAGTCAGAAAAAAATTCTGACCTCCTGAGGTAAACAAGCTGAAGGACACCCTTTGTACACTTAGAGCAACCTCAGATCAGGATGCCTGGGTCAGCCACAATTATAGTCTCTGTATGTGTTTATAATGTGAAAAAGAAATTTCTTAACGGAATAGACTGTAAATACGATAAGAGAGTATCAAGGAGTCAACTGAAATTACAGATCAAGGATTTCTGTTTTTCTTTTATCATTAATATGACATAAGAAAAGTCCCATTATTCAAGATAGTATCTGGTTCAAGGTGCCTGGTCTTTGGCATTCATAAACAGAAGAATGCTCCTGGTCATCTTCATCGGGCCCTGTAGTTGCTGATGTGCGAAGGAGCATTTTGAGTTCACTCACAGAGCAAAGCATGTCTGTTATGCCAGAGCATGCAAGGCATTATGATAGGTTAAGCCAAAATGTCTCTCCTGATTGGCCCATCCAGGTTTTAGGCCTTTCTCAGGTCTTGGGGGTTCAGAATGGTTTGGTGAGATGTTCACACTGTGAAGGCCTCAGTTTCCACTAAGTGCTCTCCAAAGTCCTTCCTAGCTCTGTGATCCTGAGAATGCCTGAGGCTCTGAGCTTTCCTAGATGTGATTTCTGATGTATTCCTTAACCTTCAGTTTTCCACTCTGCGACATGGCAAAAATGTGACACTTCTGATCTTCGCTGATGGACGTTGTAAAGAGCAGTGAATGGAAGGCCCCCGGAGGCGGCGGCTGTGCTGTGGTGGGGCTCATCCCCAGAATGGGGAGGCCTCATCGGCCAAAGATCAGTGTCGCTAATGGCAAGACCCGAAGATGCAGCAGTCAGGAAACAGTCCCCGGGCTCATCTTCTGCCTTCTTGTGCCAGGCCCGGTGGGGGGCACTTGGGGAGGACTCTTCTGGGCCTGTTTCCTCATCGAAGATGGACACGGGACGCTGAAGCCAACGGAGCCGGGAGGTGGGGGTGGGGCCCGCCTGCCCCAGTTACCCCGGCGGTAAAACAGCACCTACTTCTTTCAGTGTTGTGAGGATTAAATGAGATGCTTATAAAAAGCACTTTGTACGCTGACCAGCACACAGTAGGCGCTTCAATAGAGAATTTTTACACCAACCTCTGCGACTCTGGGAAAATCCTGCTTCCTGTCTCGGGGCCATCCCACGCCTCCGACCTGGGCTCCAGGCCTGGAATGCCCCCCGAGCTTCCTCCCAACCATCCTCGCCATCCCTCCCGCTGCCGGCGTCCTCCTTGTGGGCAGGGGCTGCGTCGTCTTCGTGCCCCCAGCACCCAGCAAAGGACCCGGCACCCTTGGGTGCTTAACGGACGCTTTCTAAAATTCGGTTACGAGCGCTTGCTAAGCGGCCCCTGGGTGCCCGGCCCTGGGTTGAGCACTGCGGACACAGGGGGCACAGGGCGGCTCAGGCCCTCGAGGAGCGCGCAGTCTGACGGGACAGGATAAGGAGGCAGGCGGTGCCCCGCCCCCTCTCATACTCTTATTTTATAAACACTGTTCCGGAAACAGCCGCTAAGGGACTGGGAGAGACTTCCTGCAGGAGGCGGGACTTAAGCTGAGTCCGAGAGAAGCCAAGAGGCTGAGGAGGGAAAGGGACTGGCGGAACGACCGAGGAACAACTTCACCGGAACTCTCGGTTCGCGTCCGGCGCGGAGCCTTCTGGGAGCGTCGGCATCTGCGCATGCGTAGATGCGCCGGCCCGGCTGGCGGCGCGTGTGAGGACGCGGCTGCGGCCGCCCCGCGGGACCGGGGAGTTTGCGCTTCGCGGTGACCATGGTGACCGCGGCGCCTTCGGGCCGCGCGTGACGTCACGTCGCACGTCGCGTGAGGGGGCGGAGTCGGTGCCTCTGAGCGTGCGTGGCGGCCGCCTGACCCCGCCAGACCTCCAGCTGCAGGTGCGTGCTCACGAACAGGATCGGGGTCAGGGTCCGAGGCAAGGGCACGCCAACCCATCTCCTCCCCCTCCCCTCGCGGCGCGGGCGGGGGCGCGTTCCCGTGGCCGAGAGGCGGAAGTCCTCCTAGGAGAGGTCCCTGACTTCCGCGGGGGGAGCAGCGCGCCGGGGTCTCGGGCTGCGGGTGGGGACCAGGGGTCCGCTCCTTCTCTGCCCCCGGGCCTGGAGGCGGGCGCTCTGGGGGGTGAGGAAGGGAGCGGCCCGGCTGAGGTGCGGGACGGGGGACGGGGCGCCCGAGCCTGGAGGCGGGGTTATTGTGGGAGGGGCCTCCCGGAGGAGCCTGTGGGTGAGGATCCCCCCACTTTGCCCTCCGCCCCTAGGGGAGGGGGCATCCCGGGCTTGGGTCAATCTGCGGGGGGGGGGGTGCGGCGCGAGGTCCCCCAGGGAGGCTTGGAGTCCCAGGGGCCGGCCTGGGTGGTGGCCTAACCCTTTCTGGGGGTGCCCTGGTTAGGCAGTCCGGGTGGGGGCGGGGGCCTTCAGGGCCCTTCCCGCCGGACCTGCCCCAAGCCCCCCCACCCCACCTTCGCTCTGATGGGCAGGCCTGGCCAGAGCCCCTGATCGGAGGCCCCGAGAGGTGGAGGGAGACCTCCTGTCCTTGAACCGCGGCCCCCTGCCCCCCAGCCTTGACTTAAGGCCGTGAGCTGGGAGGGAGGGTCCTCACCCCCCAGGCCGATTCGCCTTCAGGGGCTTGGTCCAGGATGGACCCTTCCGGGGTTTGGGGGGCCGGGAGGGAGGGGAGGATGATCCCTGACTTCGGTGCCCCCCCACCCCCAGGGCCCTCCCCAGCCCTCCTGCGTCCTCCCTCTCCAGCCTGGGAGGAGAGGGCCCTGGGGGAGGGAGGGAGCCTCGAGGCCTCCTGTGGAGGACTTCCTGTCCACTGCTGCAGGCCAGAGGGCATGGACGCAGTACGAGAGGGGAGGGGGTGTCTGAGCCCCTGTCTGTGCCTGGGGGAGGGGCGGCCCCCTTGTGCACCCGCGGCCCCCCACTGTCTTGTGTCTCTCCCTTGGGGACAAGGATCCCGCGCCCAGCGGCAGGGCACTGGGGCTGATCGCAGCTTGTGCTGGAGATCCTGCCCTCAGCCCAGGCGGGGCCAGGCCTGGATTTGATTCCAGCCCGTCCGTGGATCTTAGTTTGCCATCTGTTAAATGAGAAAATTGGGAGTTCCCTCTAATCTCTCACCTTTGAGCGTCTCCCCAGCTTTCCGGTGCCAGAGCCCCCTTACCCACTTAAACACCCATGAGGACCCCACACCCTGAGCTTCGGCTTCTCCGGGTTCTGTCAGTATTTCTGAGGGCTTCGTGTGGTTTTGAAGATCATTGGGACCCTTGAAGGGGGGTCCCTTTGAGAGCCGCTGGCTTCATGACCAAAGCCTTGGACTCAGTGGCATGGATCAGCTTTGTCGGCGTGGCCCAGTGTGTCCTCCGGGCCTTGGGAGGCCCATCTGCCAGCCCTCTGCCAAGGGACGGAGATGTGAGCGAGAAGGTCACTCCTCTCTTTTTAGGTGACTGACCCCCAGCCTCACTCTGGCCTGGAAACGTCCCCCCTCCTCTCTTCTGGACCCCCTAGAGCTGTGTCTCCATGGAGGTGACCATGCTCTGGTGGGGACACGACATTGAGTCTGGTTCCCCTTTGAGTGGGAGAAGGGCTGGGGCCTCAGGACGGGGCCACCCGAGGAGCAGAGGTTCCGAGGTTCGGTCAGCCCCCGGCCTGGACGCCAGAGAGGTGAGTGCCCTGGAGGCTTGTGTTTGGAAGGGGCCTCTTGGGGACATTGGTAGGTGAGGAGGGGTCTGTTGTGCCAGATTCCATTTATTCTGCAAGGCCCTGAAGGCAGAATTAGGAGTGTGGAGACTTGGCTCCAGGAAACACTTGTAAAAATTAGAGTGATCCCACAGCCCAGCTTCCTGCTGCAGGGGCCTTTCCAATTCTGAGAGTGGGTGATGCCAAGGAAGCCAGGCATGCCTCTGAGTCCTTCCACTGCCCCTGAGGTTGTCTGGGCCCTTAGACTCCTTGATTCTGCGAGCGTTGATAAAGCACCTACTGTGTGCCGGGCCCTGTGCTAAATGCAGGGAATGTTGAGGAAGGCAGAAGACAATCCCTGCCCTCACAGACCTTATAATCTAGTGGGAGAGACCATACACCAAAGGAAGCTGAAAAGGGGTGGCGGGGGCAGCACGGGAAGTGGGAGAAGACTCCAGAGCCCTGGTGCCTATGGCCCAGCCCTGCCCTCCTGGCAGAGGGGCAGAAGGCATCAACAGGAGGGCTGTGCAGAGTAATGAGATTCCCCACCGAAGGGTTTCTTGGAAAAGGGCAGTGCGGTAGAAGAGGACCTGTACAGGATCAGTTCATTGAGGGGTGAACATCTGGGAGGAGGTGGACAGGATGTGGGGGGCAGAGTGTTGGGAGATGGCCGCAGACCTATTGGGTGCTCTCACCACTTCACCTGTCTTCCAGGACAGCATTTGCCTGCGCCTCCCCGAAGGGACCCCGAGCTGACTTGTGGCTGGCTGGCCCGAAGGTGGCTTCCATCGCAGGGGAGACTCGGCCAGGAGCCGCGTGCAGCATGTCTTCCACGTTGTTCCCCACTGGCCTGGTGCCCTTCGAAGATCTCTTCTCCAAACCCCCGAATCCCATGCTCGGCCCCAGCTTGACTCAAGGTCAGCACGTCTTGGACCAGGAGGGCTGCGGGAAGCTGACCTGCCCACAGTCGAGTCCTGGGCTGTCCATGAACGCTCCACCCACTGGGCCCTCACCTAGCCCCACCAGCTTTGGGGATCTGGCCCATGAGCCTTCAAGCCCCTGCCGGGCCTCAGACCCTCCTTCCTTGGAGCCCAGCCCTGGCTGCAGCAGCTTGGAGGATGTATTCTGCAAACTTCCCAGCCCTGATGACCCTGGGGCCACACAGACACTGCCTTCTGGGGGTTCCCCCTGCTGGGATTTTGGGGACCTGTTTTGCAAACCCCCAAACCCCATGCTTTCCTCCAACATGGCACTCTCAGGCTTAGGAAGTATGGCCTGTGAACCTCTCCTCCTGGTGCCAACTCCAGCCTTGCCATCCTCCAGGCCTGCTCCTGGCCCAAGGCCCAGGACAGTGAGCCCAGACGATGCAACCTGCAGTCCCAGACCAGGGGAAGCCGGGTCCAGGAAACATAGCGGCCAAGGCAGCGGCCCATGGCTGGACAGCAAGAAGAGAACCAGGGAGTCCAGGGCTTCTGCCAAGGGGAAGCAGCCCCAGGAGGAGGACTTTGCTCAGCTCCTAGAACAGTATAGACGTGACAGGGAGGCCCTGGAGGCAGCCCCAGGGTCCCCGCCTGAGGAGGGCAGGACTGAGAAAGAAGCCAAGCGGAGTGCTGGGGGCGGGAATGCCAGCCGTGCCAAGAAGAGGAAGCGGGTGGGGACGGCAAAGGCCCAGGGCCCCACACGCCCTCCGGGCCCTCCTGCTGCCCCAGAGCATGCCCCCGTGAGCCAGGAGTTCATCCTGAAGAACACGGTGGCCCTGGGCTCCCACAGGGTGTGTAAGTACTTCCTGGCTGGACAGTGCGTCCGTGGAGAACAATGCCGGCTGGACCACGGGGCTGACGGCCTCAAGTTCCAGAAGCTCTGCAAGTACTATGTGCAGGGCTACTGTACGCGGGGTGACCACTGCCGCTACTTGCACGACGAGTTCCCATGTAAGTTCTTCCACACGGGTGTCAAGTGCTACCAGGGCGACCACTGCAGCTTCTCCCATGCGCCTCTGACGCCTGAGACGGAGGCCCTGCTGAGGTCCTCCCTGGCGGGCCCGGGTCCCACAGGGGCAACTCCTGCGGCTCCCTCCTGACAGCCAAGGGCAGACTGAGGGCCTCTCTGATGAGGCCTCGACCCGACCCTGAGCCTCGACTCTGAGTCCCTGCCTCGACCCAATCCTGAGCCTCAACCCCGACCCCGACCCCAAGCCTCGTTTCTTACTCTGAATCTCTACCTCAACCTCGACCCTGAGTTTCAACCCAGATTCCAAGCCTTGAACCCTGACTTCTGTGTTTGATAGAGATGGTAATTATTTTCCTCTGGTTAGCACCATGATTGCAATGAGTCATACTAAAAATGCCATGGAGTTAGGAGTAGTTGTTTATTCCCAACCCCCTGAGGGTTGTGGGACTTAGCAAAAGACAACTTTGAACCCAGTAAGGACTCTCTGGTGCACTTGTAGGACTGATCTCTGAAGGTGCCTCCAGCCAAGCTGTCTCTCACCCCCTCCACTGGCTACCTGGGATCTTCCCTCTTAGGGGCCCACACTTGGGACTTCTGTCTTGGGCAGACGAATACTGCTCTTCTGGGATACTAAGAAGGGAAGAGGCCTCCAGGGCTGAGGACATCAATGTTACTGTGCGGTGGGCCCTCACTTTTATTGTTTTTAAAACATTCCCACGTTAGTCATGTTGTATAAGAAGAATCAAAACAAAAGGGAAAAACCACAAGAAAGAAAAATCAAAAAAAAGAGAAAATATTGTATGCTTCGATCTGCATTCAGACTCCATAGCTCTTTCTCTGGGCGTGGTTAGCATTTTCCATCATGAGTCCTTTGGAATTGTCTTGGATCATCGCATGGCTGAGAAGACAAGTTTGTACACGGCACACTGTGGCTGTTACTGCGTCGGTGTTCTCTTGGTTCTGCTCCCTTCACTCGGCATCAGTTCATGCAAGTCTTTCCAGGTTTTTCTGAACTCTGCCTGCTCCTCATTTCTTATACCACAGTAGTATTCCATGACATTCCTATCCCACAATTCTGATGGGCATCCCCTCTGTTTCCAGTTCTTGGCCACCACAAATAGAGCTGCTAAAAGTATTTCTGTACATGTGGGTCCTCTTTGGGATACAGCCCTAGAAGTGATTGCTGGGTCAAAGGGTATGAACATTTTGGGGGGGGGGCAGGGCAGTTGGGGTTAAATGACTTGCCCAAGGTCACACAGCTAGTGCATGTGTCAAGTGTCTGAGGCCGGATTTGAACTTGGTCCTCCTGACTCCAGGGCGGGTGCTGTACTCACTGCACTACCTAGCTGCCCCAGTATGAACATTTTTATAACCCATTAGACTTAGTTCCAGATTGCGTTCCAGAATGGCTGGATCAACTCCACCAACAGTGCATTAGTGCTCTAGTTCTCCCCCATCTTCTCCAGCATTTGTGATTTTCCCATTTCGTCATGTTAGCCAATCTGATAGTTGTGATGTGGCACCTAACAGTTTTGACTCGCGTTTCTCTAATCAGTGATTTAGAGCATTTTTGCACATGACTGTACATAGCTTTACTTCCTCTGAGAACTGCCTGCTCATATCCCTGGACCATTCTTTGGTAGCTCCCTCACTGTTACTGAGAGACAGCCTGAGGAAGGTTCTGACACATGTTGATCATGTTGCCTTGGACGTGTCTCTTCCACTTGACTGGCTCAGTTTCCCTCCCAAGGAGCAGGTGTGAGGCTGGATGAAGGGAAATGCTTTTGATGGACTCAGGCAGTGCTTAGTCAGTAGGTGAATGTCGGCTATCCTCCTTGGGATATGTCCCCCATCTCGGGGTGAGGGGGCAGAGCATCCCCCATCTTGGGGGCAGGGCTCCCAAGTCCACTGTAGCAGCCACCCTGGGGCGCTGGCAAGTCCACGGAATGGACTAGCAGCAGCTGGGACGTCCTGTACCTCTGGTGTCCCTTGGTTTACAAAATGATATCTGCCCCCTGAGCCTGGGAAGTAGGTTGTGGGAGGAGGGAGGCCCCAGGACTGCAGCTGGCATGCCCACTATGCCCCCTTGCTATTAGGGAGCAATGATGGTACTGGAGGCTCAGCAGTCAGGATCTCCCCCATTGCAAAGAAAGGGAGAGAGCTGAGTGTTTGAACAGGAAACCCTGTCCTGGGGACTGCTGGGAAAGCAGCCGCTGTCACCCCTCAGGGACGGCCCGCTGGCCTGCACACAGAACTTCCTTCCTGGTTTGGATGAGTTGGGCTTGTCTCAGGGCAGCAATCGCTGGGGCTGGGGGCAGACCATCAATCGCTGGGTGGCCGGGTGACCTTGAGCAAGCTCAGATCCTTCCCTTCCAACAACTCTGTCAAGTGGGTTGAAAGCCCCTTTCACACCTTTGATTCTTAGGTGCTCGGGGATGGGAGGAAAGTCATATAAGCTGAGCTCATCCTTTAAGTAGGATGGGATTGAAGTTCTGTTGGGGCCGCTCCTGAGGGCCCTGATGTCCCCATTAGAAATGAGGGATACGGTCCAGAAGATGTCCCCTTGACGGTCAGATAGGGCAGCCTTGTGCTGGAGGGAGGCCACAGCTTCCTCTTTGCCCTTGGCCCTTCCTGTTTGGGTCCGTGGCCTCCTGAGCAGTAACACACTCGATCACAGAATCCCAGCTATTGGAGCTATTGGTCCTGTAGAGATGATCTAGCCCAATGCCCTGTCTATAGATGGGGAGACTGAGGCCCAAGAGAAGGGAAGGTCCTGTGAGAGGTAGGATTCTGTCTCATGAAGGGGCACACTGAGTGTCAGGAAGAGGAAAGCCAGCTACCACACTGGTGCCAGTCAGGCCTGTGGAGACCAAGGCTGGAGCTGCCCCACCCCTCTGCCCGAGGGCTCTTCTCACCATCTTCATCTGGCGATATGCCCTGAGGGCCATTTGGAGGGAGGAGAGCAAGGAAGAACTAGGCACTTTGCAAATATTAGCTCCTTGGCCCTTATTACAGACTCGTGAGAGAGGGAGGTGCTGTTAGGACCCCTAGTTTACAGTTGGGGAAACGGAGGCAGGCAGCAATGAAGTGACCTGCCCTGGATCACCCAGCTATGATGTGCCAGGTCTTCTAGCTCCAGACTCCAGACTCTGCATTGTGGTGCCCTTCCCTTCCCCCCACTCCCAGCTGCTGATGGGCTTCCTTTGCCTCATCCATCTAACCCCATCCCCCAATCTGACTTGCACTGCCCATCTTGGCTTCTCAGGCCCAGTGTCTAAGAGATGACAGGCGGAAGTGAGGTCTAGGGAGGGAGGAGGGTGATGAGGAGGCAGGTGAAGACATCAGGGCTCTTCCCTTCTTCGGGATTCCTGGGCAGGGCCAGGAGAACAAGAGGCCTGGGAGTAGTAACTTCTAGAACTCTGGAAGTCTTTCAAAGCCTGAGCCTGTGAGGCAGGTTGGGCAGGCATCCTCAGAGGAGAAGCAAGATCAGTGAGGAGCCAGGGCCTTGACCGAGGGGCTTCCCCACCTCCTTGCAGAGCCCTGGGCTCATGCCCAAGTCCTCAGTGCGAGTCATGGGTGGGCATCCAATCTGAGAAGGCCACTCCAGGACAGAGGGACTTGGGAGAGACATAACGAAAAGACCCTCTGAGGGCACCAAACCCAACCCTTCTTGTGCATGTGGGGAAAGAGAGCCCAGAGGGATGGGGCAGACTGAGCAATGGAAGGTGCTTATTGACTCCACGTCCAGTTACCTTTGGTCCCCAGCACCTTGATTTCCCTCCAAACCAGGATCTTGAGGATTGGTGAGGGCCAGGGCCTGACCTGCGGCCGAACTGATCCTGGGCCATAGGAGCAGAGACTTAAAGGACCCAGAGAGCTTCCAGTCTTGGGGTTCTTCACCTTCTTGTGTGTCAAGGACTCCTTGGGCAATTCCATGGCTCCCCTCCCCCCACTCTCAGCTGAGACCCCTGCTTCCTCCTCACCATCACTCAGGTGCTTCTGCCCATCTCCCATGATGAGGTGGGGCTGACCCCTGACCAAGGCTGACCCTTCCACCTGCCCAAGTGACCCCCCTCCATCCCATCTTCTCCCACAGATGGCCCCCCTCTGTCACTCCTACTCTCAGCTGAGACCTGTACTTCCTCTTCACTTCCTCACCATCACTCAGGTGCTTCTGCCCCTCTCCTCCTTCCCCATCTCATCTTCAGTCTCTTCCTCTCTCTTGTATCTTCTACTGGCTACAAACATGCCCATATCTCCTTTCTCAAAAAGCCCTCAGATGATCCTTCATCCTCACTACCTATCATTCCCTATCTCTTCTCCCTTTCATGGTTAAACTCCTTGAGGAAGCTACCAGTACTCAATGTCTGCTTCCTTTCCTCTCACTCCATCCTTAATTCCTTGCAATCTGGCTTCCGATCTTCTCCCTCTATCCTACTTGGCTTGGTGATCTAGTCTCCCAAGGATTTAATTACTGTCTCTATGCTGAGGATTCTGTAGTTTTCCTCCCTTCCGCTCCCTGGGCCAAGCAGGATGAGCCTAATCCAGCTTTCCCATGGGCCTCCTCAACTCAGAGAATATCGTCAAATAGACCCAGAGAGGGAGAGGAGTGATGATCCAGGTCCCACGCAGATCCGGTGGGAGAACTTCTGGCTGCCAGCCCTGGTTTGGGAGACCTGATGCCTGCTTACTACCATCTATGAATGAGGGGATTGGACTGATGGGTGTCTAGGATCCCTCTTGGCCGCAGGTCTGTGACCCAAGGGTCCAGGGCAGTGCTCTCTGTTGAGTTGATGAATGAATGCAAACAACTGGAGAGAAGGGGAGTGAGCAGTACCTGGGCCCTGGTTGGGGAAAAGGATGGCAATTTGAAATGTTGGGCCATAGAGGAGCTCCATTCTGGTTCAAGAAAGGCACAGAGCATAGGAACACTGGAAAGGACCCTAGAAAGCCTGGAATTACCCCCTCTCATTTTACAGACTGGGAAACTGAGGCCCAGAGAGGTAAAATGCCTTGCTCAAGGTCATCCAGGGAGTAGATGGCTGAGGAAGGATTTGAACCCAGGTCCTCTGGCTTCGGACCCAGTACTCTACCAAGCAGAATCCCCTCTATGCTAGGAAAGAAAGAAGGGCCGTAGAACCTGGATGACTGTCACTGTCCCACCCATCCCAGCAGGAGTTAGGGTCAGGGTTGGAGGGGATGCTCCTTTGTGAGGCTCTCGGGTTCCTCCCAGCTTTCCTGCTGTTAAAACCAGAGGTCTGTTTGTCCATCCTGGCTGGTATACCCTTGCCTTCCTCTGGAGACTGCTGGGCATGAGCCTGATTGTGACTCTGCTTTAGGGTGAAATCCAGCCCTGGCTAGCCACCAAACCCAGCCCAGCTGTGATCACTCTGGGTGGAGGGAAGGGTCACTTTCACACTCAGCCCAGGCACTCCAAGGCTTTGCCCCTGTCACCTGAAATCTCATTGAAACCTCTCATAATACAGAACTGGATAGGATCTTAGTGTTTTCAAGGTCAACTCCATCATTTTACAGACAGGGAGCCTGAGGGCCAGAGAGGGAGAAGGCCTTGAATCCTTCCTGGCCTGGAGACTGTGGTCTTCTGGATATCTGAGAATTGGTTGACATACCTAGGGATGCTTTGGCTAGAAAAGGGAAGCCTGGTGATGGGGAGAGACTGGGGCACAGTGCAATAGAAGTCTTCAGGTGTCTGGAAAGTTGGCATGTGGAAGATGGATTAAACTTATGCTGCTTGGGGGGACAAAGCCAAGATTTCAGAGTTGTTAGCATTCATACTAACTCTTCCAATGTTCCCTTCTAAGTAACTTTTGAAAAGCACGTCAAATTGAATTCTAAGAAGCATGACCAAGGAAAAGTCACAGTGAGTCATGTTTCCAGTCCAGGACAGCTTAGAAGGGTAGAAAGAGAGGTCTGCAGCACTGTGGTGGGGGTTGCCCAGGAGGGCAGCTTGATGGAAGGGACACCGGCTGTGGGTCTCGAAGGTAGAGGTGGCAGCGGTGGCGGCAATGGCAACACCAAGACTGCTCTGCGCCCAAAGACAGTAAAGTAATCAAACTCTTGGTCATAACGAGATTATAGGGGATCCCTGCGTTCCTACCAGTGCAGGGCAGGGCAGCAGCCAGTTCCAGGGTGGAGTGGAGTGAAGACCAGGAGGGCAGTAACCAGATCACTCATTGATCACACTACCTTGGAAGCACCAAAAACTTACAGGCCCCCAGACCTAGATGTGAAAAGAGTAGGTCATCAAAGCCTAAAACTTAGAACACACACACACACGCACACGCACACGCACACGCACGCATGCACACACATGCACGCACACATGTGTACACACACACACGCACATGCGCACACACACACACGCACACACACACCTCAGAGGTAAACAGAATCTAACATAATGGCCAGAGATCCAAAATAGATTGGAAAAATGAGCAAACAACAAAAAAAGAACCAGACCATAAAACGCTACTTAGGCGACAGAGCTGAAGACACAAAACTCAGAAGAGAGTGATATGAAAACAGCCACAAGCAAAGCCTCAAAGAAAAATGTGACTTGGACATAATCCCAGGAAGGTCACCTTGGATAGTTCTTAAGTAGGAGTGTGTGGGTAGATTTATCTTCCAGTTCTCGCTGACCCCTAGAAACATTATTGTTGCTTTTGACCTAAAAATCCCAGCGTTGGTAACCTATCCTGCCAGTGTTACCAAGAACCAAACAGGGAGCTGTTCAAAGACTTTCATTGTTTGTTGATGCAAAGCCTGGAAGCCCCCTAAATGCCCACCCATAGAGATGCATGAAGTCAATTATGGTTAATTAATGTAATAATGTACTGCAACTAATATTAGATTCAGCTGACTTCTGCAGGCATTAATGTGGCCCCCACTGTGTACTAGGTGATGGAACAGGTACAAGGGATGCCAAGACAAATCAAAGCAGGCCCTGCCCATCAAGAACCTTGTTATAGATAGATCCCAAAGAGTGAGAATAAGAAATCCCCTTTGCAACTCTTGCGTTGTTCCAATTCTCACTGTATATTATAGTTGGAACCAGTCACCACATTTTACCGACTTATGTATGTTCATAACTTTGAACAGTGCAAATTTAAGAAAAATGGTTTTCCCCAATTACACATAAAAACAACTTTTACCATTCATTGTTTTTCTTTGAGTTTTGCTCCTGAGAGGGTAAGCAATCCGATTGAGGTTATATACATGTGATCGTGTAAAACGTTTCCATATTAGGCATTTTGAACAGTGCAAATTGGAATGGAGTCAACCAGAGAGGATCCATTGTTCAAATGCATGGAGAACCCTGTGAACAACAGCAAGAAAAAGGAAATACAACATGCTTGCACAGTAAACAGAGGACACTGGAGGAGGTGCTGGGTTGCTGGCCTTCATTCTTGGTGAGAACCAAGATGACATCACTGTGCTGGAACCGAGATTCCGTGTGTCCGACTGTGGCTGATCAGGCCAACAGGAGCTCGGAATGCTCTACCTCAGGTCAGGCACTAACAGTCCCTGTGAACATTTGGGGTGGATGCTCCAAACTTGCCCATCCTGCACTTCCTTTGAGCTGTCTCAGTTCTGCTTTGCTCATAGAGCACAGCGCCTTCTCTGATGTGGGCACACCAGGCTGAGCGGTTCTGGGCCAGTGGGTCCTATGTCACACAATCAATTCCAGAGTTCTTGAGAGAGACCTTGAGAGTGTCCTCGTGTCCTCGAGAGAGGCTCCACATCAGAAACCGCTGAGATTTTATCAATGGCAATGATATGAAAAAAGAGGCCTGACTATCTACTTTGCTGTTGCCCCTGAGAACCCTGGGACCTTCCTATCAGACTTGTAGCTAAACCCTTACCTGGCTGTTGTCTCCACCATTAGTGCTGGTGAACTCCTAGGGAGCAGGGGCTGTCTCACTTTGCCCCAGTACTTAACACAAACTAAGGACTTAATAAATGATTCCTTCCTTCCTTCCTTCCTCCCTCCCTCCCTCCCTCCCTCCCTTCCTTCCTTCCTTCCTTCCTTCCTTCCTTCCTTCCTTCCTTCCTTCCTTCCTTCCTTCCTTCCTTCCTTCCTTCCTTCCTTCCTTCTCATAGTAGGTACTTAATAAATACTATCTGACTTTTTCTGTTTCTGGACACTTCCCCTCCTCAGCCTCTCTCCCTCCTTTTCTCCCTGCTCCTCTCCCACTCCCCACCCCTGGCTGCCTGCCCGTCTCTTGTCTTAGAAGGAGGAGCTAAAAAGGATCACCGATACCTTGAACCCCACAGTTTCGTTTCGCAGGGGAGGACACTGAGTCACAGTGAGGGGTATCCTGGTCTCCACATTGAGCAGATAACCCAGAAGGAGCAGCATTGCATTTTAGAAGCAGCTGTGTCCCCACCTCACCTTCTCCCTGCTTTTCCCCTCTTGGGCTCCTGCTGTGACCCGGACTCTCCCCAGCTGGCTCACCCTTTTCCCATCTCTTTACACCTCTAGCTCTCCACACCTCAGTGTTTCTCCCGCAACTGTCTTCAGCCTCCTTCCCACCCAGCCCCATCTGTCTGTCTCTCTTTTTCTCCCGGATCTCTGACTGTCCAGAAGTCTCTGCTTTTGTCAACCAGATCATGGAATTGCAGCTCCCGTTAGGAGCAGGCCAGGGAGGAGGTACAACAGATGGGAGGCAGTTTCTTGGTCCTTCTGTCACCTCATTTACCAGAAGGCCCCCTGCCCACCCCCACCCCCCAGAGACTCAGCCAGGACTGACTGAGCCAAGAACAGAACCAGAAGGGGGTGGGACAGGATTTGGCGTTGAGGTGCTAATGGGGCTGTCAGGAACAAGGGCCCAGGGGAGCAAAGAGAGGTGCAGGGAGGAGGGAGGACTCTGAGGACTGGGTAGGTCCAGGCTCCAAGGCTGTATGTATCCTGGGCCTGGAATACGGGGTTCTGCCAGGATAGGAGTTTGGGGGATCTAAGCAGTGGCTGCCGGAGCATCAGAGGGGTTCAGTGTTCATGTACGTGGATGGGGGTGGGGTAAAGGGAGGCTTACTCAAGCCAGGTCTTTGCTTATTGCTGATCCCCTCCCCTGGAGCACCATCTCTCAGCTACCTCCCAATTCACTGCCTTCCCCTTCTACCCCAAATTCTAGGAGGCCAAGCTCCAGTCCAGCTTCACTTTGGGTGGGTGAGGTGTGGGGAGACTTTGGAGACACCCTCCTGAGCTCCTCTTCACAAGCTCTGTGTCCCCAGTAGGCCTAGGGAGGCTGGCCCATCCTACTTGGCCCCTCATCTTACTGGGGCACAGCACCCATGGCCTCATTCCTCTGCTCCAGGTGGTACAGGCAGGCCTGGGAGCTCAGTGGTGGGAGGTGGAGGGTTCCCCACATCAGAGGATTTCTAGAGGAAGATGCCGGGGGGCTCCAGGGCCATGAGGAGACTGAGGCCCAGAGTATGGGCTGGACTTGGCCACAGGCCCATGTGGACATACCTGAGCTGGGACCTGAAGCTGAGAAGCAGCATTCTCCCTAAAATCCCTGCCTCAGCAAGGAGGACCCTACCCTTTGGGGAAGCCAAGGGTCTGAGCAAGTGCTAGGGTGGGCCCAAAGGGCTGAGATGAGCAGCCACAGAAGGCCTGACCTCAAATCATTTTCCTTTTTTTCAGCCTCTGCCCCAGCCAGGAACACAGGCAGGGTGAAGGAAGGGGAAGCCACCATCTCCTGAGGTTAGCAACCTGTCTCCCTAGCCCAGCAAAGGCTACACCTTGCTCAGTCTGGGGGTCCCTGGGTGGTCTGAGATGCTAAATCTCAAGGCCAGAGCACAGGGGAGGCATACCCAGGAGCAGACATACCTGGCCCCAAAATGTCCTGTGGATCCCTCCAAGAGAATGTCAGCTCCTCTCACCTGGAGGTCAGGATGTTGAGGGATCGCTCCCCAGGGATGTCAAAATGAGTATCCTCTAGGGATAGGGGATGGACCAAGTGACTGCTGGCACCCATTCCAACTCAGAAATGCTGTAGTTCTGTAATATCCTTGAGGGAAGGGGTACCCAGCAGCCAGGACAAGAAATCAAGAATTTAAAGTGATTTAATAAGGAGGGAGGTGTTAGGGTCTTGACCAGCAAGTTGCCCTATCTCAGTACGCAATGATGAGGCGGGAGCAAAGATGGATATAACTCCAATTTGTTGGAAGCCATTATCCATTTTTATAGGTTTTTGCACTACATAAGCAGAAGCAGGTGTTCAAGGGGATGAAGGCATGGGAAAAAAGGGATACACTTCAGTAATGTATTGTTGCACTTAGATTAGAAGTAAGTAGCGATATCTGGTGGGAAGAATCTGGATTATTGTAAACTATGCTGCCTACAAGCGTATGGGAAAACTAGGGCTGTGGTAAGGTGGTTTCCAAAGGAGTATGGGAACAGGAGGGGGTGCTATTCTACAGTGACAGGGAAGGCTGAGAACAGGAGGAGAATGCTGTTTCTACAGTATCTAAAGAGGCCTGGGAAGGCTTGGGCAGAATACAAACTGGTATCAATACTGTATGAGCTATGTGAGGCATGGGGCAGGATGCCCTTGTAAAGTATCCAAGAAGTTCTCACTAATTAAAGCATGTTTGTGTTAGGCACTGGTTCAAGAGCATTAGGCAGTGGCCAGCTGGGTTCCTCCTACTGGGCTTGTGAGTCCTTGGTGAATGGACTCTGCCTGCATGAGAAAGGATGGCTATCAGAGCAAGAGGGGGGCTGCTAGGGGGGCTGTTAGGGACGGAAGTCTTTCCTCCGGGAGTGCTAGGGTCCGAGCAGCCCCAGGGTCAGCACTAGCTCCCTACAGGGAGGGAGGGAAGGAAGAAAGGAAGGAAAGAAGGAAGAAAGGAAGGAAGGAAAGGAGGAAGGAAGGGAGGAAGGAAGGAAAGAAGGAAGGAAGGAAGGAAAGGAAAGAAGAGAGGGAGGGAAGGAAGGAAGGAAGAGAGGAAGGAAGGAAAGGAGGAAGAAAGGAAGGAAGGAAGGAAAGGAGGAAGAGAGGAAGGAAGGAAAGAAGGAAAGGGGGAAGGGAGGGAGGGAGGAAAGGAGGAAGGAAGGAAGGAAAGAAGGAAGGAAGGAAAGAAGGAAGGAAGGAAGGAAGGAAGGAAGGAAAGAAGGAAAGAAGGGAGGGAGGGAAGGAGGAAGGGAAGGAAGGAAGGAAGGGAGGGAAGGAAGGAAATACACATTTATCAAAGACCTTCCATGTGTCTTGACTCTTGTGCTAAGCAGCACACAAGCAGAGAAGATGGGACATAGTCTCCAGAGAAGGTGCTGATATTTTGAAGAGACATTCAGGACCTTTTGGATACTTAATCAGTGTTGCTGAACTGAATTAATGACAACTGACCCTCCTCCCTGGGGTAGAAACAGAACTAGAACTGTTTTACAGATGAGGAAACTGAGGCACAGACAGGTTAAGTGACTTGTCCAAGCCTCTGAGGTGGAGCTTGAACCCAGAGCCTCTGGCTTCAGAGTCAAGGTTTATTCAGAAGCAGATCTATGGGAGCAAATTCCCCTGAGGAAAGGCATCCCTCCCTCTAGGAGTAGGGGTCCTTTCCTACTAAGAACAGGGAGAGGGAATAACAGGGCTCCAGGAGAAACCTGGAGGAAGCTGGGAGTTGGGGTTCCTTGAGAATAGCTCTGGGGGAGCTTCCCTTGGCCTAGCTCTGGGGAGCCCTAACTCAGCCCCCCATCCACAATAACCCACTTCTGTAGGCCGCCAGATAGTCACGGGTGACTTTCTTGACTACAATTTGCTCAGTCTGCATGCAGCAATCTCTCTGTCCCTGTCTCTCTGTGTCTGTTTTTCTTGGTTTCTCTGTCTCTGCCACTGTCTCTCCAGCTCTGTGTCTGTCTGTCTCTGTTTCACTGTGTCTCTCCCCGTCCCTGCCTCTGTGACTAAGGTCTCCAACCTCTTCTCCCTCACTCCCACCCCTTCCCTTCTTCAAGTCTTCTGGGAACACTCATTATCTTCCTCTCAAGCCAATTAGTCACTTTGGTAATTTTCTCTTTCTGAGCACAAATGAAAGGGGGGCTGGGGAAGGAGGGGGATTCATGTCAATGTCCCTTGAGTTGAAGAGAGGGTTGAGTGAGAAAGGAAGGAAGTGGAGGGTTGGTGAGATGGGACTAGCAAAAGGCCAGCCTGCAGGTCGGCTCCAAGCCTCCCACCACCTGGCTTCAGGACCTGGATCAGTAGTGAGCTCTCCATCACTGAAGTGTTTAGAGTGGATACTATGGGACCACTTGTATGGGCTGTTGTAGAGAAAATTGGCAGTCCTGTATTGACTGGTCTAGGTGACCTCCAGGGTGCCTTCCTGTTCTGGAGTTTCAAGATTCCAGTCTTTGAAATAAAGACAATGGTTTCCACCTTCTATGGGTTCTCGTGGACTTCTCTCCCTGCTAGTTCCATATGCAGGGCCCAGATAGAAGGAGCATTAAAAGTGACATGAGAAAAGAGGAAAACAAGGAAGTGAGCAAGAGCCCCAAGGTACTATTGTTTACTTTTGACATAGGGGCTTAGTCTGATCTGGTTATTTTCTCAGAAGTGTCGGCTCTGATTCCAATTCCTTTAGAGGATCAGATGCTATCGAGGACCTGAATCGATCCATGTAACAGCACTTTGAAGGTAGAAGCTTTCTACCCTTATGTTCAATAGTTATGCAGAGGAATTTACTTATAAGAGACTGACTTTTATGCTAATTATTATAAAAGACTTGGGAAGAATGTTCTATTCCAGGGATTTAATCTTTCACATGACTATGCAGGAGTACTAATTTACCCAGTTGTTTGGGATGTGGGATGACTGCACATTCAGATTGAAAACAGGAAGATTTCACCTACTTGCATTGTGCTCACATCTTTTACTGACCACTTGCTTTGATTACAGAAATTGGCCATGAAAAGGAAAAGCAAGGACATGATTAGATAAATGTCACAGTTTTCCAACCTACCTCATAGCCAGACTTAGGAATAGTCAGGTGGGAAACATTCCTTTTCAAAGAACACAATGGGGAAACTAAGCCAGGAGGATCCCATCCTAGGCTGAGGCCAAGATTGTCCTCTCAGCTTTTCCAGATGAAGACCTCCACCTTTAACAGTCACACTCTCTTTGAGTAATTTGTGTCATTTCTCTCATATGGTGGATTATTGACATTGATTATTGATGTATTATTATGATCCATCAGACAACTCAAAAATAAAATCCATTATAGTCCCATGAGCTTTTACCTCAGATGGCAAGCTTTGCTAATCAAAAGTTTTACCAGCACTTACAACTCAAATTTAAACTTGTCCTTGTACAAAAGCCAATCACTAGAGCTCACTTCTGTACACTTGCAAATTCTCAGCAAGCCAAGTTCTTTTGTTTAGGGACTCCATAACCCAACAAGCTTTTTGGCAAGTTTACACATGACAGAACTGATACAAAAGTTTACCAATTTCAAACTTGAAACAAACCTATTACCAGTCAGGTGACTTCAATTTTGTTGAATACATTTCTAAAGTACTTTACACAGAGAATCAGCATCTCATGTTTAACATGTTAAAACTACAACTTTAAGAGAGAGGGCTTACCCAAGTTGGGAGGCTGGCTGATTTCTCACCTCCTGTAGCCTGGGAGATACTTCCAGACTGTAGCTGCTGCCCCTTTCCCCTCCTTCCTCTCACCAGGTGGGGGAAGGGTGAAACTCTCTTTTCCTATTCTGATCTAGGATGAGAAGGGTTAACAGGAAAACTCCAGGGATGTTTGCAGCCATACTGAGATACCCTCTTGACTCAAGGGAAGGGAGTAGGTGAAGGCAGTGAGTGGCCAGGGCTGTAAGGAGGTATTTCAAAACTCCTTAATGATCAATCACAAAACTTCCAGAATCTGCTAAGATGTTTTTAGCTGTTCTAACTTTTCACCGTTGTTCTAACTTTTCATGGCCTGGTCAGAGCCAGCACTACAAGAAGAAGAATCTCAATTTTTTCTTTGGGAACCTAAGGGCAACTCTCAGGGAAGTCCTGGTGAGTCCAGCTGGGAGCATCTGGTGGCCAGAAGGCAGGAGAAAAGGGGGATCCTGCAGACATGGGTGTGGGGACAAGGAGTCTTGGGGTGTAGAGGGAAGGGAATACTTGGAGTTTTCCCAATTCCCTACTGATGAGAGAATTGAGAGTATTGGGTTCACTCTTCTTGATAGGGCTTTGGAAGGTGTGCCCATGGCCTTGAACTGCTGGACCAAGAGCCTGAGAGCATCAGGCCAAGTGTGAGACAGACTTATAACTGCCTGCCGTAATGGCACCTGAGAGGTCAGGCCAGAAAAGCACCTCCAAGTCTTCCCAGGTGCTTGGAGAGTGACCCCCACTGCAGGGAGAGAAAGGGATAGGGAGAGAGGGAAGGCTAATATACCTTCCAGACTTGGCTGGAGAGGAGCTGTGGTTCTTTGTCTCTCTTACCTTTGAGACTTAGATTAGAAAATGCATATCCCACAGGGGAGGGGAAGAAAAGGATAGGGAGAAAGGGGAAGCTTATAT
Source organism: Trichosurus vulpecula (assembly GCF_011100635.1). Lineage (NCBI taxonomy): Eukaryota > Metazoa > Chordata > Mammalia > Diprotodontia > Phalangeridae > Trichosurus > Trichosurus vulpecula. The sequence continues at coordinate 1,450,166 of NC_050574.1, forward strand.
CTAGGCAGTTTTTCCAGGCATAGAGGTCCACCTCCCCACCTCCCCAGTGTCCCACGGGGAGGGGGAACAACACAGGGTGCAGAAACCCTGAAACTCTGGTGCACAGACCCCCAAAACAAAACACACACAGATGGCCCTCTCCCCCAATGTCCCACAGAGGAGGGGAAGGAATGACACAGGGTAAACCAGAGTGCAGGGGGAACAACACAGGGTAAAAAGTCTGCTCAAGCAGAACAAGGTGCCTTTTCTTTAAGTTTTGGAGACAAAATTTCTTACTAAGTTTCTTTTGTTTAGAAATCCCTTTCACAAATCACTTTTCTAGATGATATTGAGGTCAGAGTGTTACAACGGAACACTAGGTGCTTTTTCTTAAGATCTCCTTCCCAAATTTCCCTCCTAGCAGTCTCCTAGCATGGCTGCTCATCATAGCATCCTAGGACAGAGGGGAGAAAAAATGTGACTGACCCAGTACAAGGGTGTCTCCTTACATGAGGGTCCACAGTCCAACTGACTGCCGAGAAGTCAGTGGACATTCAGAAGCTGCTGTCGGTGTCTGGGCATTCCAGGGTTCTCTCAGGCAGGGAGACAGTAGGAGCAGAAAGGTCTGGGGAAGAGAAGAAAGAAAAGGGTGCTTACCCCGTGGCTAGGAGAAGATCATTGGAGTCCAACTAATATTTGGAGTCCTTGTATGGGAAACCAAAATGACGAGATTTAGAGTTGGAACAGCTGGTTCCGGTGTGAAAGATTCACTTAGATAATTTTCTTCTAACCAAGGGGAGCTTTATTGATACAAAAGCATTATGGGACTCCTAGCAATTAAGCTAACCCTGCTATTTGGGAGAATTGTGCTTATATAGAGGTTTCAGAATGGTGATGTAGTTTTAGAGGTTTTATGTGGGTTAAAAGATTGGGAAAGGATGAGGAAGGAGACACAAGGGAGACACGGGAAGTTTTGTGACCCAGGATGGGGGGAGACAAGGAATTTTGTGGTCCAGAATAAGGGAGAATTTTTATGGCATTTCAAGATAAGGGGAAGAGACTTTAGGATGCCTTCTGGTTAGAGAATAAACTAGGGGCTTCACAAAGTACTGAAAAGCAACTCTTAACCCTTAGGGCACCGTTTGTATCCTCATCAACATCAGGACAAGCTAAGGACGAGTGTTGCCCCAGAGTGGAGTGGGTGCTTGGGAGGTCTTCAGGCAGACTAGACAGCCTCTTGTCAGGTATGTAAGAGTGAGCAGTCCTTTTGTGGTGGGCTGGCCTCAATGGCCAACGAGCTCCCTCCCAACTCTTGGATGCTGTGGTTCTGAGATGAATTCTCTGGCCAGATAACCCAGAAGACAAAGGACAGGACAAAATGGCTCTCAGCCGACGCCCCGCCCAGCTTCTAATAGTTAATAGCTAGCATGTAGAGAGCACCTACTGGGCGCCGAATATTAGCTCGCTGTATCCTCACCACAACACTGGGAGGGAGGGGCTCTCATCGTTCCCTTTTGGCAGGTGAGGAAGCCGGGGCCGACAGAGGTGAAGTGACTTTTCCAAGGTCACACGGCTACAAGTGTCTGAGGCTGGATATGAACTCTCGTCTCCCTGGTGCCATCCCCAGCACTATGCGCAGGGCCATGCACTGACTCTCTTCTGTTATACAATTTGTTTCATTTAATCATTTGAAGCATTAAAATCAACAAGGCAGTAACATAATTGCGCTGTGTGTTGCCTTGTAAAGAACTGTCAGGGACCAACCCAGCAACCCCCAAACAACTTCACCCAAAAATCGTAATTTGGGAGACAGGAAAAAATTCATGATTGATGTGAAATCACCCTGATGGGGTTGAGATCTGAATCCCCAAAATGAAACGACCACATCTTTGGGATCTGGGCCCCCAAAAGGAAAAGCCCCTGGACCTTCCCACATGGCCCAGGTACCTGGTGTTCACCTGGGGCTCCTGGCCCTTCTGGGTTCTTCTCTATTACCTCCCAGTCACCCCAGACAACTTGGCCACTCCCACATCCTTATACACAGTCTTTCTGTCTTGCCCCCCATTAAATTGCTCCAATTCCTTAGGAATCTGGCCCCCTTGCATTAGTGATACAGATGCTCAGATTCCTTAAGAGTGGCCAATGCTCAGATTCTTAAAATCTGGCCAATAGTGTAGAAGTTAATAATGGAGTTATGTCTCACACAGAAGACAATGGGCAAAGCAAGGATCCAATTGGTTTTATCTTGTTTTGAAGTTAGAAGTCAGCTAAGTGCAGTAAAAGGTAAGTCTTGCTTGGAATGCTCATGCATAACAAATTCATGCATATTAACTTCTCCTCTGGGAGGGCTAAAGATTTGTTTTAATGGTCATACAATGCATGTGGCGAGAGGGGGAACATATCAAGGGGAACTATATAGTAGGCGTATAGGAAAGTTGTATACCCTGCATTACCCAGCCAGTGGGGAAACAGGGGAGCGACTTTACTGTGGGCATGGATATTTAGGCTTGCTTTTGTTTCTATAGAGGTGTGACTATTTTAAGAGACACCTGCCACTGCAGTCATACACAATAAACTTAACTTTTATCTTCTCCCCTCCTGAGCCTGAATGAGTTATTTCTCACAGTTTTGGTGTATTGTCCAGGAAATTTATAGGCATTGGAGTGGAAAGAGTCTTTACCTTCAAAGAATGAGGAGGCTGGCCCCATTCATTTTAACGGCCTCATGTATTGGCGGGTGAATGCTCTCCCCATCCAACTGCAGAGACACGACACTAATTGAAAAGGAGGGGTGAACGGAAGAGTGTAAATTGGGCATGGAAACCCTGGCCACTGCTTAAGCTTGTGCGCAGGGCAAGGTAAGAAAATTGGACTATTGAAGTATTGCCTTGTCAGTAAGGGAGACATCCCATGGGGTCTAGGGTTGAGTAAATATCGGGGTGGTCTAAGACCATGAGAGTGTGGAAGATGTCCACACAGGAGTTTAGAAAGTATCTACACAGGAAAACGTGACAGGAACAGATGAGAATTAAGTAGGATATTTACAAGAAACTCTAGAGGTGGAGAAGTAAGATGCGGAATCAGAAAAGTAAGACGCCAGAAAAGGAGAAAGGAAGTTCTCTGGGAAACATTCCTCCAAAATAGTCCCTCGGGAGGATATGGGAATATCTCAACATGTCGGTGGTGCTGGCAGGGCAGAGATCAGGCCTTGGGAGGATATCCTCTGTAAAATTGGCTAGAAGTCAGTCAGAGTGAATTGGCATGTGAGAAGTCTGAGTTTCAGCTGGTCTAATCTTAATCCTAAATTGGCTTATCTCCTAAAAAGTCAACAAGAAAATTAGGTTGGTGGGCACTTTGTCTTGTCAAGTGTCTGATTTGTGCGTGGGATTTCTAACCAGCCCCTCTGAGCTTTTGGATTCTCCTTGTCATTATCTGTAACACTCTGTCTGTATCTGTTCTGCGTTTGTGTCTGTGTGCAGTCTGACAGCCTGTAAGGTTTAAAATGCAGCCAGCCAGCAAGAGCAGCCTCTGAAGGCTGCAGCTGGACTTTTTGTGGAATTTCGTTATCTCTTTCTCTCCTCCTCTCCCTTCCTCCCTGATTGCAGCAGCATCAGAGGAGTGGATGGATGGGAGACAGAGAAAGGCAGAGAAAATACTGTACTGTTTAGGCTATATGATGGCTAAAAGGAAGTCAAAGAGGGTAAGAGAAGTGTCAGGTCAGAATTAGAAATAAGGTATGTGCAGTTTAAAGGGGCTTAATCAAAATCCACCAGAGGTGGGGGGCGGAGCCAAGATGGCGGCTGGTAAGCACAGACTAGAGTGAGCTCCCTACCCGAGTCCCTCCAAAAACCTATAAAAATGGCTCTGAACCAATTCTAGAACGGCAGAACCCACAGAACAGCAGAGGGAAGCAGGGCTCCAGCCAAGGACAGCCTGGATGGTCTCTGGGTGAGGTCTATTCCACACGGAGCTGGGAGCTGGGAACGGAGTGGAGCAGGGCCCAGCCTGAGCAGCGTGGACGATCCAGACCAGAAGCTGGGCGGAGGGGGCCCTAGCGCCCTGAATATGTGAGCTGTGGCAGTTGCCAGACCCCTCGACCCACAAACACCAAAGACTGCGGAGAAGGTTAGTGGGAAAAGCTGCAGGAGTGGAAGGAGTTCCCGGTTTGGCTTCCAGCCCCGGGGGAAGCGGAGGTGGGGCAGCTACAGCTGTTGTTACTTCCGGCTCCAGGCCCACCTGGTGGGAGGAATTAAGTGGCGGATCAGAGCAGGAGTGCAACAGCCTGCTGAAGATCTAAGCCCAGTCTGGACTGGGGGTCCTTGGGGAAGGAGGAGTGCGGCTCTGACAGAGCTGGCACCTCCCCCCCAAACGTAGAACATAGAACTCGTTAGTCTACAAGCAGTCATACCCCACTGAAAAACTCAAGGGTCAAGTTAGTTGGTTGGGAATATGGCCAGGCAGCGAAAACGCGCCCAGATTCAGTCTCAGACTTTGGATTCTTTCTTTGGTGACAAAGAAGACCAAAACATACAGCCTAAAGAAGACAACAAAGTCATAGAGCCTACAACCAAAGCCTCCAAGAAAAACATGAACTGGTCCCAGGCCATGGAAGAGCTCAAAAAGGATTTGGAAAAGCAAGTTAGAGAAGTAGAGGAAAAATTGGGAAGAGAAATGAGAAGGATGCGAGAAAACCATGAAAAACAAGTCAATGACTTGCTAAAGGAGACCCAAAAAAATACTGAAAAATACACTGAAGAAAACAACACCTTAAAAAACAGACTAACTCAAATGGCAAAAGAGCTCCAAAAAGCCAATGAGGAGAAGAATGCCTTGAAAGGCAGAATTAGCCAAATGGAAAAGGAGGTCCAAAAGACCACTGAAGAAAATACTACTTTAAAAATTAGATTGGAGCAAGTAGAAGCTAGTGACTTTATGAGAAATCAGGATATTATAAAACAGAACCAGAGGAATGAAAAAATGGAAGACAATGTGAAATTTCTCCTTGGAAAAACCACTGACCTGGAAAATAGATCCAGGAGAGATAATTTAAAAATTATTGGACTACCTGAAAGCCATGATCAAAAAAAGAGCCTAGATACCATCTTTCAAGAAATTATCAAGGAGAACTGCCCTGATATTCTAGAGCCACAGGGCAAAATAGAAATTGAAAGAATCCATCGATCGCCTCCTCAAATAGATCCCAAAAAGAAATCTCCTAGGAATATTGTTGCCAAATTCCAGAGCTCCCAGATCAAGGAGAAAATACTGCAAGCAGCCAGAAAGAAACAATTTGAGTATTGTGGAAACCCAATCAGAATAACCCAAGATCTGGCAGCTTCTACATTAAGAGATCGAAGGGCTTGGAATGCGATATTCCGGAGGTCAATGGAGCTAGGATTAAAACCTCGAATCACCTACCCAGCAAAACTGAGTATCATGTTCCAAGGCAAAATATGGAGTTTCAATAAAATAGAGGACTTTCAAGCTTTCTCAGTGAAAAGACCAGAACTGAATAGAAAATTTGACTTTCAAACACAAGAATCAAGAGAAGCGTGAAAAGGTAATCAAGAAACGGAAATTGCAAGGGACTTACTAAAGTTGAACTGTTTTGTTTACATTCCTACATGGAAAGATGATGAGTATGATTCATGAGACCTCAGTATTAGGGTAGTTGAAGGGAATATGCATATATATGTATATATGTATGTATATATATATGTTTATGTATATATATAAGTGAATGTGTATGTATGTATATATCTATGTGTATATGTATGTATGTGTATATATATGTGTGTATATATGTATATATATATGTGTAAAAGAGAGAGAGCAGACACAGGGTGAGTTGAAGATGAAGGGAAGATATCTAAAAGAAATAAAATGAAATTAAGGGATGAGAGAGTAACATACTGAGAGAGGGAGATAGGGAGAGATAGAATGGGGTGGATTATCTCGCATAAAGGTGGCAAGAGGAAGCAGTTCTATGGGAGGAGGGGAGAGGGCAGGTGAGGGGGGAATGAGTGAACTTTGCTCTCATCAGATTTGGTCTGAGGGGGAATACCATACATACTCAGTTGGGTATCTTACCCCACAGGAAAGAAGAGGGAGGAAGATAAAAAAAAAATAAAAGGCGGGGGGATGATGGAGGGGAGGGCAGATGGGGGTGGAGGTAATCAAAACAAACACTTTGGAAAGGGGACAGGGTCAAGGGAGAAAATTCAATAAAGCGGGATGGGTTGGGAAGGAGCAAAATGTAGTTAGCCTTTCACAACATGAGTATTGTGGAAGGGTTATACATAATAATACATGTGTGGCCTAGGTTGAATTGCTCAACTTCTTAGGGAGGGTGGGTGGGAAGGGAAGAGGGAAGAGAATTTGGAACTCAAAGTTTTAAAATCAGATATTCAAAAACAAAAAAAGTTTTTGTATGCAACTAAAAAATAAGATACACAGGCAATGGGGCGTAGAAATTTATCTTGCCCTACAAGAAAGGAAGGGAAAAGGGGATGAGAGGGGAGGGGGGTGATAGAGGGGAGGGCTGACTGGGGAACAGGGCAACCAGAATATAAGCCATCTTGGAGTGGGGGGGAGGGTAGAAATGGGGAGAAAATTTGTAATTCAAAATGTTGTGATAATCAATGCTGAAAACCAAATATGTTAAATAAATAAATTGCATTTAAAAAAAATCCACCAGAGGGATAAGTGGATTGAAGGAAAGGCAAGAAAGTTGAAACATGTAAAAAAGAGAGGAGTGTGGGTGGAAAGGAAGGCATAATCTATTTGTGTGGACAGTGCTAATAGAGGTTTTGAGAGTAAAAGGTTTGCAGACTTTTGGAAAGTTGTTGGGAAAAATTCTCTTTCTCTCGACATTCCAACTCTGGCCAAGTTTTGAATGTGGAGAGAGAGATTTAAAGAAAGAAAGAGGGACTCTTTTTTCCCTCAGATCAAAGAGAGGCAGGTTGACTAGCCCTCACCTAAAAGAGAAAAGTTTTTGTTGTAACAGGACACAACTGAAAGGTAATTGAATTTATTCTGGTCATATTTTAAGTGAAATGTGTCACTTCTAGTTTGATGCTTAAGATAGGTCAGAATTTATTATAATATTTGGCACTAAGGTCTATGGGAAAAAGTGAGGACAGACTCTGCCAGAAGTTAGTGGAAGATTAGCAAACAAAAGCTCAAGTAGTCAGCCTAAAGTGAAAGGCTGAGAGGATTTGATTTATAGATAGTTGGGCGTAAACTCCCCCTAAGATCTAAAATGTGCTGAGGAGCAGGACAAAATTGGGACGAGTCCGGTCATTTATTTATTTATTTAAAATGTAAAGGAAAGAGGAAGCAGTATGAGTTTGAAAGATTAGGAGAGAGAAATAAAAGCTTGAGTGAAAATATGGAAGGTAGGAAAAATATATATACATATGTATATTATATGTGTGTTTGTGTATATGTATGTGTATATATTTATATATGTGTGTATGCATGTGTATGTATATGTGTGTGTATATGTATGTATATATGTATACACACACATACACATACATATACATATATATGTATGATTTGGAGAAATGTGGGGGTGGGCAGCAGCAAGCCCATGTGTTTTTGATCGTCCCCTCTCCCATCCTGCTAATTGTTGTTCTGGCTATGCTTGTGCCAGCATGGTTTGAAAATGTTAAGAGGGTGTGAGGAAACTTGGTTTTGTTTTAAGTAGAAGAGATTGAAAATGAAAATTTGTCACCTGATTTGAAAACCAATAGACAAAGTTATGGGAAGATAGAAGGAATTATATGCATCTACCTTTCCGGATGGATCTGTGGGAAGGTTTTATTGAATCTAAAATGGGTATTTGCTATGGTAAAGATACTGGTTATTATGATTTGTGATTATTACTGTTCAGTCAATTATCAATCTCCAGAGGCATCTCCTTGGAGGGGAAGCTGACCACACCCTGTCAGCATTGATTTAAATTCCTTGGGTTTTCCTGGACCAAAAGAAGCAGTTAGAGTATTGGCCCAGCACATTTTAAAATGACCTGATTATAATTTTAAACTGTTTGTAATACTTTCCCAGGAGAATGTGAATGTGAATGGGGAACTGACATGATAAGGGCATATATGAATCTGTAGATAATATTTCTTTTTAATAGGGCCAAGAATATTGGACTTAAAATGTATATTTATACAATTAAGATGTTTACATATTTTTATTTGGCATTAAGAAATTTATTAACTGCATGGCCCCAAGAAAGTTCTGTTTTACTCAGTTTACTGTTCTGTCAGGGGATGGTGGTGGAATCCACTTCCCAGGGATATCATGGGGATCAAATGATTGTAAAGTGCTCGGAACAATGCTTGGCATAAAACAAATGCTATCTGAATGTTAATTGTTTAATTAAATATCTTTGCTTCATATTTGGTAACTTTATGTGGGTGTTCTTAGATGTGAAGTTTATGTCAATGGTGATGAGATGAATGAATTTCTGTGTAAAGCAATTTGGAAACACATCAAACTAAATTAAAGTCTGCAGATTGGTAATTAATTGGTTTTGGTTTCAAGTTTAAATATATGATAATTATTTATGGTATTGTTATATTTCTAAATTTTCTTTTACTGTGTAATTTCATAAACAATTGTAACATCTGTGTCATTAGAAAAGAAATTTCTCTTATAATCTAAATGTTGTTCGATTACTAATTGTACTGTCAGGGGAATAGAAAGATGCTGAATAGGTCATTCTGACCATGCATTATAATATTTTGAAGTATTGTAATTTAAAAAACCCAAACTTTCAAGTTTTGTCTTTATTTGAAAAGAAGTTTCAGTTAAAATTGTTTTGCTACCATTTATGAAATTTGTGAGATCATTAACTAAGCTATTTGGGGATATTGTTTAAATCAAGTATTTCCAAAAGTATGTTTGTGAAAAGAAATTTGGTAATTATGCATAGAAAAGACCTTGTGAAATCTCTTTTTACAAGTTTTGTCAATTACGTGCAAGAGGTTTTGTTACCAGAGAATTTAGGAATTGTGCGATAGTTAGGAATTAACAATATCAGGAGAAATTGTAAGCTGTTTATAAGAAAGGGGAATACTTTTATGAAGAAATGTTTTGTAAAATCTTCTGTGCAATTTTTAGAAGGCCTACTAAATTTCTATTTGCAAGCTAACTTGTTGCAATAATTTGATACTGATGACAATTATGTTCAAACCGATGCTGAGTTTTCTAAGTTTCTTTCCTAGGTTTATTGTGCCTTTGGATCAGCCTTGGATAAGTGCTTTCAGAGAAACAGCAAAGGATAACAAATAGCCCCAAGGTTTTTCTGTTAACATTTCTCATCCCAGATCAGATTAGGGAGAGAGAAAGACAGAGAGAGATTTATTTCAGGCTCCCCCCTCACCAAAAGTACGATAAGGGGGGAGGGACCAACATAAGCCAGTGTTAAGGAACTTGCCACTTCACAGGAATGATGCTAAAGCTTATACAGGAAAAGTAGTGGATTACCTGGCAGATATACTAATTAGGTGATGATTTACAACCTTGGTCACAGGCATCATTCACTACTGGAAACCAGGGGAAGGGGTGCGTTTTTGGTCTGTTATACCTGTAGCAAGATAGCTTTGAGCCTTGATTTCTATAGCTTGACTTCTGGACTGAATATGATAACTTTGAGAATCAATACATGATAATTCTGTGGTCACAAGATAGTCCTGTGTTTACAAGAAAATTTCTTCAGAGGTCAGCCTGTTCTTGTGATGGGGAAAGATAGTTTGTTTTACTGGGGCCCAGTCATGAGTAATTATGGGGAAAGGTAGTTTGTCTTACTGGAGTCCACTCATGAATTATTGCCAGGCATAGTGTCCTTGGGGAAAAAACTGTCAGGGATCGTATTTTGAGGCTAGGGAGAAATGTGGTCTTGGAATTGGGGTACAAGCCCAAGCACACAAGCACCCCATCAAAGCCACAAAGGCTGGATGATCACTAACACAGCATCTCACGATGGTGGGAGAAGTGCTACAAGGAAAATCTGTTAAGAGGATCTTGGTAAGACACCCCAGGGAAGTCAAATCTTTGCAAAACGCATTTAAGGAAGAAAATGAAAAGATAAAAATAAAAAGGGAAAAGAAAAGAGACCAGAAAGCTTCTCTTGACAAACTGTACACCATCCAGGACAATGGCTCCATCGTACTTGGACTCTAACATCATAGCCCCTGGTGTCTAGCAATGATAGTAAAGAGTAGAGAGATGGGAAAAGCAGCCGGACTGGACCAAATATATGGAGAGATCTCTGTGGCAAGCACAAGTTTGATAGCATTAAGAAGGTGACTTATAAAGTCTCTGAAGGTGGAGAAGATAACAAAGGGGTGTGTGTCTGTTTGGGAGGAGGAATCTCCAACCTTATTAAAACAGGAAAAGGGAGTGGGAAGAGAACAACTACTGCCAGCTTACCTGTCCAGTACATACAAAGCTTCATGGAATTTGTCCATACATGGATTGAGAGGGTCCTCCAGAAGGGTATTAGTGGGAAAAGCAGACTGTCTGTAATAGTAATTAAGCTGGGACTTTTTGCTGTTCTCTTAAGTGCCTTTTTTGTTTGAATGGGGCAGATAAAGTGGGATCTTTTTGTCTTGGAGTAATTCTCAGCACTGAGACAATTGGGAGTCACTGACTTGTATATGACATGATACTGGGGATGGGGAACTTTCCCACACCCAGCCAGGGTGAGGTCAGAGCCCTCAGGGCTCTGAACAGGATGTAATTGAGGACAGCTTGGCATTTGGCTTTTGGGGCACACTCATGGAAGGAGTGTTGAGACTCTGGGCAAGCTATAACTGCCCCTCAGCTTCACTGACCCAGATGTTGGTTCTTCTCTGGTAACTATGAATTGTGATTTGAATCAGACAAAGTCTGTCTGTTGATGTTTGTAATTTCTGTTTGTATTTGTCTTGAAGTTCAGGGGGCTGATCTTTTCCCCCTGAATTGTGAATGATATTTGTATGTTTGATTAAACTGAGATTGTTAACCCCTTAAAGTTGCTTTCCTTAGAAAAGTGGATCAAGGAACCTGTGTTGGCAGCTTTTTGTGTGCTGGTTGTTGGCGGGTGTGTTGGTAACCAAAAATGGGCTCCTTAGCACTTAATCAACAAGTGCCCTTAAATAGTTTGGCTTTTTCCCCTGAACTAACTGAGTGCTGTTTGTATGTTGGATTGGAGTAAGCTTGTCGGCCCCTTCACCTTGCTTCCCTTGCTTAAGCAGATCGAAAGAACCTGTGCTTTCCCGGTCAACCCCTTTACCTTGCTTAAGCAGATCGAAAGAACCTGTGCTTTCCCCGGCATACCTTACACCCCCGCAGAAGCCGGATGGTTAAAAACAGCTTCCGTTGGAGCCAGAGGCTGCTACAGCTACAGCCACAGCCACAGCTGAAGCTGAAGCAGGAGCGGCCAGTAGCAGAGCTGACCTACGTGTGGATCGAGGAGTGCTGAACAAGGACTTGAGGCCAGTGGGTAATCTTTTTACCTTAGAGGGAAAGCATGTATATGATTTTGCTTTATACTATCATGCTTCTCTGTGGCCTCCTGGTTACTCTTGTGAGGTGGACTTATTAGGCCTGGAAGCTTTTGATCAAAATATCAAAATGGGGATGCTGGTTTGTGGGTCAGTTACTGTGGAGCCTAAATATATGCTTTGATTCTTCTGCCTCCTACTTTGAAAATTCCTTATATCTTGCAGTTCCGAACCTTTCAGACATATATGTGATCCTCTTTGAAATTATAAACTCTGCCCTCCTAATACAGTGGGTCTTACACCCCTACAGCAGCTGCTAGCAGATTGTTGTTACACTTTCATACTTGATATTTCACAATGGACCACATCTTTAACATCAGTCACTTTAAAAAGTGATTGAATAATATAGATAGAGAAGGCTACATTGTTTGTGGAAAACCATTTGATTCTGTCCACTGAAATGCCACCTTATGGGTTCTTTTCGTCAAAAGTATCTCCCATCTGATGTACACTAAAACTGTGGGAAATTCCTTGGAAGAGGCAATAATCGTCTTGTTCAATGACATTAAGCGTAAACATCAGAGGAGCCAGAAAATGAAGATGAATCTATGTTCAGCCCATGTGTACTCCAGAGGCACAGAGGGGATCTACCCCAGAGCCCAGCTCAGAGATGGTTTGCTGAAGATGGTGAGGTCCTTCTGCTGCTTCTGTTTGTGGATGACATGGATTACTGGCATCAGGCCCAGAACCACTGCAGAGCCTCCTGGTCCAGACCCATAACCCCTGACAGAGTGGACATGCCCAGACACATAGTACACAGTGGATGTGAGCAGACTCCAACATGTAACCAGGGCACAGCCATGATGAAGATGGGGAATAAAAGAAAGTGGCAAGAAAATGAGAGATAGGAAGAGAAAGTGGACTTGGATTCACAGATCCATCACCTTCCTTTGGAGTTCCCCCCAAATCTCCTTTCTGACCCCAGGTCATTAGTGTTCTCTAATTCCTCCATTATCCTTGTCCCATTCTTAGCTGAGGACAAGCTATGTCCTCCCAGGAGAATCAAAGATCCTCAAGGGCACAGAGTGTTTTGTCCTTGTCTTTGTATCCTCAGTGCCAGCCTGCTGTTGGCATTTCCCCCAAATCAGCACTGACTCAGACCTCACTCCTGTCCCTTAGGAAGACCCTAACCTAAGCAGCAGTGCCACCTTGAACTCTAAATTTCCTCCATGATAAACATTTACTAAGTGCCTTCTATGTACTAGGCACTGTGCCTGGGATAAGAATAAGAGGCAAAAGACAGTCCCTGTCCTCAAGGAGCTAACAATTTAATGGGGAAGTCAACAAACAAATGTATACAAAACCAAATTATATACAGCATAAATAGGAAATAGTCAGCAAAGAGAAGGTGCTGGAATTAAAGAGGGTTTGGGGAAGGTTTCTTGTAGAAGGTGGGATTTCAGTTGGGATTTAAAAGAAACCAGGGAGGTCAGTGGGTAGAGGGGAGAGAGATGGCAAAAAAGCCCAGAGCTGAGAGATGGAATGTCTTATTCACTGGTCAGAGGCCAGTGTCACTGGATCTGAGAGTAAGGAGGTAGAAGATTGGAAAGGTAGAATGAAGCTTGTTTATGAGGAGCTTTGAATGCCAAATAGAACACTGTGTGTTTGCTCCTGGAGGCAATAGGAAGCCACTGGGGGCTATTGTGTAGGAAGGGGTGACATGACTGGACTTGCATTGTAGGAAATTACTTTGGTGGCCAAATGCAGGATGGATTGGAGTGAGGAGAGACTTGAGACAGGCACACCCCAGCAGGTTATGGTGATAGTCCAGGCATGGGGTACTGAGGGTGTCAACCATTTACCAAAGATTTGGTCCAAAGATACAAACAGAATCATTGTCTCCCTTAACTGAAGGTTTGTCCAAAGGACAAACAGAATGGGGTTCCCCATTTACCAAAGGTTTGTTCAAGAACAAACAACATTGGGGTCCTCCTTTACCAAAGGTTTGTTCAAGAACAAACAGAATGGGGGTCCTTCTTTACCAAAGGTTTGTTCAAGAACAAACAGAATGGGGTTCCCCCTTTAAGGTTTGACCAAGGAACAAACAGAATCAGGCTATACATGTGCTCTAACATGCTTTTTATTTTCATTAAGCCAGAGAGTCAGGCATGATGGAGTCAGAAACGAATTCTGAACTCAGAGTAAATAACCCAAAGGAAATCCTTCATATGCTTAGAGCAATCCCAACTCTGGATGCATGTGTCAGCCAAAGTTATAGTCTCCATATGTGTTTAACCATAATGTGAGAAAGGAATTTCTTAATGAAATGGGTTGTAAATACAATAAGATATGAGAATGTCAAGGTGTCAATTGAAATTATAGATCCAGGATATCTTTCTTTTACCATTAACATGACATAATATAACATAAGAAAATATAAGAAAAGTCCCATTTTTTCACGATAGTGTCCAGATCAAGGCATACTGCCCTGGACAGTCATAAACAGAAGAATGTTCCCGGTCAGCTTCATCAGGCCTTGTAGTTGAGGACACAAGAAGGGGCATTTTGGGTTCACTCAGAGAGCAAAGCAAAGCATGTCTGTTATGCCAGAGCATGCAAGGCATTATGGCAGGTTAAACTCAGAGTGGGCCAAAATGTCTCTCCTGATTGGCCAATCCTCTTTTTAGGCCTTTCTCAGGTGATGGGGCAGGGCCCAAAATGGTTTATAAGGGTCTGCACCAGGGTAGGGGCAATGTCCAAAGACAGAATGGGGAATGTTTAGGAGATGTTGCAAAGGTGAAATCAACAGGTCTTGGCAACAGCTTGGATATGGGGGCTGGTGGTGGTGAGAGCAATCCAAGATGACTTCTGCACTGGGAGTCTGAGCCTGGTCCTATCTGCAAACCTGAACTCAGCACAATTCTACACTGTCCCCCTGCTTTGACTGCAGAGTGCTGATCCTCAGCCCAGATCTGAAGGAAATCCAGCATCATTTAGAGCACTGACCCTGACCCCAAGTTTACCCTAATGTTAGCCCTCACTCTCAGCACACACCATTTCTGTATTGTGAGTTTGACCTAGGAAAAGGCCTAATCCTTACTCCACCCTTAGGGATGTGCTGCTAACCCTCCAGTCCCAGCCCAACCTGCACTGGCACCACACTCTTGTTCTACCAGGACTCTGACTCTAACCTCATTCCCAATGTTAAAATCAAGCCCAATCTTTTAACCCAACTCCTTTTTTCTTTCATTTCCTTTCTTCCTCTCTGTCTCCATTCTGCTTCCCACCTCCCTCTCACTGCATTCTCCTTTCTCCCACCTTTTCCTTCCTTCTTTCCTTCCCATCTTTCCTTTGTGCTCTGCTCTCTGAATCCCTCCTCCCCTTGATCCCTCCATTCCTTCCCTATCTATCTTCCTTTTCTTCTTCCCCCACTATCCTCCTCCATTTTCTTCCCTCTGTCTCTCCCTTCTTTCCTCCCTTTTTTCTTCCCTTTTTTTTCCTTCCTTTTCCCTTTTGACTTTTCCGCTGGCCCATCTACAACCTGATGCCCCCTCACTGTCACCTTTCCAGTGTTCTCCCACATTCCTTCCCTGAAATTATTCTATGATCTAGTGACATTGGGCTCGACTGGTGGTGGAGCAAGCTACCCCATCTCCTGGTTTCTGATGCTGTCACTGGACTACAACACTTCCACCCTCCTCTTTATCTCCTGACTAGCTTCAAATTCCAGCTAAAATCTCAGCTTCTACAGGAAGCCTTTCCCCGTCTGCCTTAATTCCAGAGACACTTCCTCAGTCCTCTCCACTTGGTCCTGTCTAGAGATCATTATCACATGCAGTTTCCTTGCTAATGGGTTCCCATTAGACTTGGAGGCAGCTGGGTGGTGCAGTGGATGGTGTCGGACTTTGAAGTGGGGAAGACTCGAGTTCAGATCCAGCCTCAGACATTTCAGAGCTGTGTGAACCTGGGCAACTCATTCCCCTCTATCTGCCTTGCTTTCTCCACCTGTAAAATGGGAGTAAGAAAACAGTCTTTCCCTTGCATAGTTGTTGTGAAGATCACAATGGAATTGCATTTCGTTATAGTTTATACTAGGTTTATACTAGGTAATTTATACCAGGAATTGAAAAGTGCTGAGCTTGGTGCCGGCAAACTATCAATGGTGCTCTCGCTGGACGCTTGGACCCCCCCTGCACAATGCTCTAAAACGAGTTAAAACACACTCTTAATCCTCAAGAAGATGAAGCCAAAGCAGAAGCGTTTTTATTTGTCACAATCAGAAACTGTCTGACTGGGAAAAGGGAGCGTTTTGCAGCGGCTTTGAGACGCACAGAAAATCGCGCTCCTTTTCCAGAGAAAAGCCAGGGCTTAGCAGAGAGCCGGCTCTGGGGAGAGGTTAGGGCCGTGATTTGCGAGGTGGGGAGCGCGGCTCGGCTGGCTTCCCCACGTGCTATCCCCCCTAACTCTGAGCCAGGGACCCACAGAACCCAGGCCAGAGTGTGTTAGGAAAGAGAGGAGAGGCTGCTGAGCCTGAGGCGGGATGCGGGCGGTGTGCTCGGCTCAAGGCACGGGCTCGCCCATAACTGTCAGGCGCCGACCCTCCTGGTTCGAGAGAGATGCCGGGGAATTCCCGAGCGGGCTCTGGGAGCAGACCTGAGGGGGCCCAGTTCGGGGCGCAGCTGCAGGAAAGGGAGGAGAGGAAGCAGCAGCAGTGACCGGGGGCAGTGACACTGGAACAGTGACCAGGAGAGCAGGGAACCGATCTCTCTCCTTTCCACCACCTTGGAAGCACTGAATTACTACGGGCACCCAGGAACAGCGGGGAAACAGAAGCTGAAGCTCCACAGGACCCCCTTCCCCCTCTGTCCTCCCCCTCCAAATGGGCAGACGCCTGCCCTGACTTCAAGGAGGACGGGGGAGTACTGAATAGGCATATGAAGAGAAGGGGAATTCTGGGGTGTGAAAGGCTGTGGGGGAAATCAGAAGCAGGAGAGAGGCAGAGACAGAAAGACAATCAGAGACCTCCAGACAGGTTGAGAGGAGAAATATAAATAAAGACACAGAGAGACAGTGAGAAGGCAAGAGGAAGGGAGGGAGAGGTATAGAGAAAGAAATGGGGTATTTACAAGAAATTAGAGATAGTTTACACTGATACAGTATAGACCTGAAACCCAATTAAAAGGCAACAAAGTGGTATGAGCCTGGGCAAGTCACTTAACCCCAATCACTTAAAAAATGAAATGAAAAGTATATAAAGTTCCTCCCCAAAGTAGCAACAATAAAAACATGAGTCTTCATTTTGATTCCCCAAAAGGAGGAAAATAGAAGTGGTTATTTGTCCCCTAAGGTGGGCAGTGCCCAGGCCTCATCTTTGCTGGCCAGTGCAGTCCCTGCCATGGGCCCAAAGACAAGCCAGCATTTAGGGAAGCATTGCAGAAGGCTGAAGGGAGTTTCTGGATGTCATTGAGAGAAGAGGAGACTGGGGGCATGGCCAGGACTGACAAGCTGTGGACTCCACTTGGAGAAATGCTTGCTTCTCCTTCACAAAGCTGGAGTTAGTTCTGGGGTTGATCATGATTCCAAAGTTGATTTCACAGATTAAGAATAGCATGTACTATGTTCCAGGCACTTTACAAATCTTATCTTGCTGTTCCCTCACAATAACCCTAGGAAGTAGGTATTTTAATCCCTATTTTACAGTTGAGGAAACTGAGGCAGACAGAGGTGAATTAAATTCCCCAGGGTCACACAGCTAGTAAGGCTCTGAGGTCAGATGAATTGTTATGACAAGAAGGAGGTGAGCTCCTCTTTCAGCCTGAATGCTGTGATTTTATAACTTTGATGTATCACTTATTGGACAGAGTGTCCCTTGGTCAAAGACAATCTGAAGGACTCAGATGGGTACATTCTGGTTTGCCAAAACAAGGTGACTCAGTGATTGCGGAAAGAGACGAGAGACCTTGGGAAGTCTCAGTGTCAAGAGGAGAGTGGAGAGAATGAATGTTCAGCCTTGGTGAGAAAATAAAGTCTTCTCAGCTCTGGGACACAAACAGCTGCAGGAATGTGGGCATGGATGATGAGAATAGGTCGTTTCTACCCAAGACGAGACACATGCAAGCGCGCGCACACACACACACAAACACACACACACACACACACACACACACACACACACACACACACACTGGATTCAAAATTTGCATATTAGGTAGTGAAATTCTCCATGAGGTGTAGTGTCTGACTACTGATTAAGGAATCTCTGGAAACTAACAGGATCAGTGGATCCTCCTCTAGGATACGTCCCAGTTACACCAGTCAATCCAGTTTGGCTCAGTGGGCTCTGGTTTTAAAGATTTCCCCTTTGCCCCTGGGGGTTGATATTAAGCAGCATCTTAAGCTCTCCCGGCTAACTGTAACCCGTGCCCTTCTGGGTTCTGAGTGAACCATCCTGCATTGATTCACTTTGTGTGAAAGTCACCAGAATGTGCTCATTTCCTTCATGTTGAGGGATGGATTTTTTGCATCAGGTGTGTTAAATGAAGAACAGAAATTAACCAAACGAAACCTTTTGGTACTAATTGTTATTGATTATGGACTTACCACTTTTACTGCTAAGCTGAATAACAACTGTGGCCTGGCCCAAGCTGTAAGCAGAGGAACTCAGGATGAGAGCAGAAGCCCTTGGGCCAGTCATGGCTTTGATCTGAGTAGTCGATGCAGGCATGTCTGTTTGAATGGTCATTAAGCCAGTCCTCCACCAGTCAAGGACAAAAGCCCAGAAATGTACTTCAGGCTTGTTGTAACAATCTTGCTAGCAGCTGCTGTGGGGGCAAAAAACCAACACAAGCCCAACAACAAGAATGCTGCAAGCCCAGGTTCTTTGGATCTGCTTTACTAAGGGCAGCAATGTTAAGGGGTTAACAATCTTACTTTAATCCAACATACAAATATCATTCACTTAGCTGAGGAGAAAAAGCCAGCACCCTGAGCTTCAGATGGAATACAAGAAGAGCCAATAAACACAAATCAACAGACAGATTTCTGTCTGACAAAATCACAATATACATTTACCAGAGAAGCATCAACATCAAAGCCGGGGAGCTAATAACAACAGGTGGCCTAGAGTCATGCACCACTCCTGCTGCCACTCAGAGCTCTGAAAAAGAAAGCCAACCTCTGCGTTCACGTATCTTGTTCAGGGTCAAAGGTGAGTCACACATACAGCTCACCCACATGAACTGAAATCATCACAAAAATGAGACTTAAACCCACGCAGTCTAAAAGCCTCTGATGTCACAAACATGTCACTCAAACCCATGTAAACTAGGCTTTCCCTTGAGGCAAGGAGGTCATCAAGGACTCCTAATTTAATCAAGGAAACAAAGGCCAAACTCTTCAAGCACACTTGGTTGAATAAGTGTTGAGAGCCCTTCTTGATTCCCAATACAAGGCTTTGAGAGGAAATGCTCACGGGTCAAGTGTGCATCTTTCAAATGGGATCCAGAACAGGCTACATTCAGCCCTGGAAGACCTAAAGTAGATGGTTCATCAGTCTCTCTCCTTGCACCTTCAAGGCCTATGTTTCTAGAGGCCCATGTCCACCAGGCTGAGTGGATGGATGGCCAGAAGGGCAACAAGTAACCTGGAACAGCCCTTCACTAGATCAATTTATTTTTAATTAAAACTTTTTATTTATTTCCTTTTAAATTTGTGGAATCAAAGAAGCATTTCCATAACCTAGAACAATAAAATAATGATTGCATGTGAAACTCCAAATCTACTATTCTCAAATTGCTATTCCTTCCAAATGTACAACAAAAGTAACAAGTAAATTTCTTTTTTTCCTTTTTTGTCTTCCAACTCTGATCCTTAATGCCTTCATTCCAACCCTAATCCTCAGACTCCAACCTTAATCCTAAAATCGTACACACACACACACACACACACACACATGCACACATACACACACATACACAGACACATACACAGACACACATAAACACACATACACACACATACACAGACACACATACACACATATACACACACATATATACACACATATACACACATACACAGACACACACATACACAGACACATACACATACACACATATACATACACATACACACACATACACACACATATACACACACATATACACACATACACAGACACACATACACACACATACACACACATATACACACATACACACATACACACATATACACACACATATACACACACACATACACAGACACACATACACACACACGCTCACTCTCTCTGTCTCTCCCTGTCGCTCCCTCTCCCTCCCCCCTCTATCTCTATACATATATATATATATATATATATATATATATATATATATATACATATGTATATGTAAAATTGTTCTATACATACTTCTATTCATCAGTTCTTTGTCTCGGTACAGACAGCATCTTTCTTCATACATCCTTTACAGCTAATTTGGGTATTTATAATAGTAAAAATAACTTATTCACTCCAAATCATTCTTCAAAATATTGCTGTTACTATGTACAGTGTTTAAATATATACATATATTTATAGAGAATTTCTTTTACATTTTCCTTTTAAATATATAATAAAGTTAACATGTAACTTTCTGTTTTGTCTTCCATCCCCCTCCAGCCCTAGAGATGACTACCATTAGACACAGATATGTATGTGTGTATGTATGTATATTATATATATATATATATATATATATATATATATGTTAAATCTTTCTCTACATACTTCTATTTATCAGTCATTCATCTGGATGCAGAGCCTTCCTTCATCTGTTCTTTATAATTAATTTGGGTATTTGTAATAATGAAAATGACTATTTCCTCAAAGTTGTTCTTTTTTGTAATTTAATTTTTACCAATTACATGTAAAAACAATTTTACTCTTCTTTTTTTTCAAATTCGGTGTTCCAATTTCTCTCCCTCCCTCCACATACCCCTCATTTGGGAGGCAAGGAAACTGACATAGGCTGTACTTTGTAGTCATGGAAAACATATTTCCATGTAAATCATTCTGTGAAAGAAGATACAGATACAAAAAAAACCCAAGAAAAATAAGGAAAGTAAAGAAAAGGCATCTTTGATCCGCATTCAGGCTCTACCAGTTCTTTCTCTGGAGATGGACAATACCTTCATCATAAGTATTTCAGAATTGCCTTGGATCATTGTATTGCTGCGAATACCTAAGTTTTAAATGGTAGATCATCATAAATATTGCTGTCACTGTGTACAGTGTTCTCCTGGTTCTGCTTATTTCCCTTTGCATCAGTTCAGGTAAGTCTCAAAGTTGTTCTTAAAACAATGTTGCTGTTGCTGTATACAATGTTCCCTTGGTTCTGCTGATTTCAGTCTTCATTGTTTTGTTCCAGTCTTTCCATGTTTTTCTAAGATCATCAAGCTCATTATTTCTTGTACCACAGTAGTATTCCATCACAATAATATGCCACAACATGATCAGACATTGCCCAATTGATGGAGATCTCTGCAATATCCAGTTCTTTACCACCACAAAGAGAACTGCCATAAATACTTTAGAACATATAGATTCTTTGCCTTTATCCCTGAGCATCTTTGGAAATAGACCAAGGAGTGCCCTGGTGTCTAGTGTGAACCCCTCCCCAGACCATTTTAAACCCCCAGACCTGAAAAGGACCTAAAACCTGGGTTGGCCAATCAGGAGAGAGACATTTTGGGCCACTCTGACTTTAACCTACAATAATACTTTGAGTGCTCTGGAGTAACAGACATACTTTGCTTTGCTCTCTGAGTGAACCCAAAATGCCCCTTCCTGTGTCAGCAACTATAAGGCTGGATGAAGCTAATTAGGGGCATTCTTCTGTTTATGACTACCAAGGACAAGGTACCTTGAACCTCACACCATCTTGAATAATGGGACGTTTCTTATCTTGGTATTCTTCTATAGACACATGTTGTTATGTTATATTATGTGGTTTTAATGATAGAAGAAACACAGACATCCTGGGTCTATAATTTTATTTGACACTTTGATAATTCTTTTATCTTATTGTATTTACAACCTATCCTATTAAAAAATTCCTTTCTCATTTCATGTGGAGACTATAATTTTAGCTGACACAGACATCCTGAGCAAGTAAGTGAGGGAAGGGTGGAAGGGAAGTATTCTGCAGATATAAAATTTCCTTTGTCTCTCTGTCCTTGGGCTCATTTCAACAATGAATCCCATGCATATCTCTATACGGGTATTCCACCAGCTTAGAGAGAAATTAACATGTTTACGTAGCCTAATTCTGTTTGTCTTTCTTAGAATGAACTCAGTAATGGTTGACACTAGCAATGGCTACAGAGAAGAAAGATGGGAAAAACAGCTAGATTGAACCAAACATATGGGAAGGAGATCTATATGTCAAGCTAGTCTTAGAGAGTTTTGATAATTACTGCCTTATAGTACACTTAAGGTCTGACACTGCTAAACTTCTTCATTTACACTTTTTCTTTCATTATTTCCTTTCATATACTTGACTCCGTTTTTCCAAATGAATTGTTGTCATTTTTTTAATTCAGTAAAATAATACTTTGGTATTTTGATTGGCATGGCATTGAATATATAAATTAGTTTGGGTACAATTGTTACTTTTGTTATATTGGCTCTGCCTATCCATGAACAATTAATAGCTCTCCAGTTATTTAAATCTGATTTTATTTGTATAAAAAGTTTTGTATAATTTTCTTTATATAGTTCCTGGGTTTGTTTCAGTAGGTGTATTCTCAGATATTTTATACTGTCTAGAAGTATCTTAAATGGGGTATTTTTTTTTACTATCTCTTCTTGCAGAATTTTGTTTGTGACGTAAAGAATGCTGATGACTTATGTGGATTTACTTTATATCCTAAAACTTTGCTAAAATTATTAATTGTCAACTAACTTTTTAGTTGAGTCTTCTCCAAGAATGTCATCATATCATCTGAAAATCCTTATTTCACACCTGATTTTACTGAGAAGGCCTCCAATTTATCCCCATTACAAATAATGGTTGTTGCTTTTTCAAAATGGGTTTGCTGCCAGAGCACAGATGTTATTAAAATCATCTCTAAACCTCCACAAAAATGAGCGAGGAAAAGACTCACATTAACATTGTCATCATTGGACACCTAGACGCTGGAAAGTCCACCACTACTGGCCACCTTATCTACAGATGTGGTGGAATTGAGAAGAGAACCACTGAAAAGTTCAAAAAGGAGACTGTTGTGAGGGGAAAGGGGTCCTTCACATATGCCTGGGTCTTGGATAAACCAAAGGCTGAACGCAAGTGTGGTATCACTATTGATATCTCCCTGTGGATATTTGAGACCAGCAAGTACTATGTGACCTTTATTGATGCTCCCAGACACAAAGAGTTTATCAAGAACGTGATCACAGGCACATCTCAGGCTGACTGTGCTGTCCAGATTGTTGCTGCTGGTGTTGGGGAATTTGAAGTCTGTTGTAACAATTTGGCTAGCAGCTGCTGTGGGGAGGTGAAAGACCAAAACAAGCCCAGCAACAAGGATGCTGCCAGTACAGGTTCTTCTGATTTGCTTTACTAAGGAAAGTAGTGTTAGCGGGTTTACAATCTTATTTCAGTCCAACATATACAAATATCATCCACTTAGTTCAGGGGAAAAAGCCAGCACCCTGAACTTCAGAGAAAATACAAACAAATTACAAACATACATAATAAAGAGACCAAATATAATTCAGAGTTACCAAGGGGGCATCAACATCTGGGTTCACAAGCTGGAGGGCTCTTAACTATGGATGCCCAGAGTCTCCATATCAACACTCCTCCAAGAGTTAGAGCCCCCAGCAAATAGTTCTGTTCTCTCTTTTTATACACTCTTCAGCCATCACAAAACATGATCTGAGGCACCAGAATTTAGGCTCCTACTATTGTCCCTGGTCTTAGCAACTCCCTTTAGGACCCTGAGGTCCTAAAAAGCCAACATAGACTTAGCACCTAGTAGATAGGGGTTTGAGCCTGGGTCTCTGCACCTAGTAAGGCTCAATCAAAGACACTTAATTAATTTATCATTCTAAAACAGTAAAAACGTCTCAAAATAATTGATATTACAGTCTCTCAAAGAATGGGCAGACCCATGAGCATGCCCTCCTGGCCTACACACTAGGTATAAAACAACTGTTGTTGGTGTAAAGAAAATAGATTCCACTGAGCCCTCCTATAGCCAGAAGAGATATGAAGAAGTTGTCAAGGAAGTCAGTACCTATATTAAGAAAAATGACTACCACCCTGACATAGTAGCCTTTCTGCCAATTTCAGGTTGGAATGGTGAGAACATGCTGGAGCCAAGCTCTAATATACCTTGGTTCAAGGGATGGAAAGTCACCTGTAAGGATAGCAACACTAATGGAACTACACTGCTTGAAGCTTTGGATCGCATCCTGCCACCAACTCGACCAACTGACAAGCCCCTCCGTCTATCCCTCTAAGATGTCTACAAGGTTGCCGGTATTGGTACTGTACCTGTTGGCCGAGAGGAAACCAATGTTCTAAAAGCAGGCATGGGGGTCACCTTTGCCCCAGTCAATATTACAACTGAAGTAAAGTCTGTCAACGTGCACCATGAAGCTTCAAGTGAGTCTCTGCCAGGTGATAACATTGGTTTCAATGTCAAGAATGTGTCTGTCCAAGATGTCTGCTATGGTAATGTGGCTGGTGATAGGAAGAAGGACCCACGTCTGAAAACAGCTGGCTTCACTGCACAAGTCATCACCCCGAACCATCCAAGCTGCATCAGTGCTGGCTATGCACCTGTCCTGGATTGGCACCCTGCTCACATTGCTTGCAAGTTTGCTGAACTGAAGGAGAAGATTGATCGTCATTCTGATAAGTAGCTGGAAGATGACCCTAAATTCCTGAAGTCTGGTGATGCTGCCGTTGTTGCCATGGTTCCAGCAAGCTCATGTGTGTGCAGAGCCTCTCTGATTATCCTCCTTTGGTTCATTTTGCTGTTGGCGATATGAGGCAGCCTGTTGCAGTTGGTGTCATCGGGGCAATTTACAAGAAGGCTGCTGGAGCTGGCAAAGTCACAAAACCTGCCCAGAAGGCTAAATGAATACTCTGTACAACACCTGCCACCCCAGTCTTAATCTGTGGTGGAAGAACAGTCTCAGAACTGTTTGTCTCAATTGGCCATTTAAGTTTAATAGTAAAAGACTGGTTAATAATTACAATGCATCATAAAAGCCTCCAGAGGAAAGGATTATTTTTGTGGAACATTTGTTTTGTGGCAGTTTAAAGTCATTAGTTGTTAAAATCAGTAATTTTAAAAGGGAAGCAACTTGACCAAAACTCTGTCCCAGAATTTTGAGACCATTAAAACAGTTTAATGCAAAAACCCCCCCAAGAACAACCAAATAATGTTTATGGTTTTGATTACTGCTTTTAATCAATTTAAGGACAAAATCCATTTGTTCCAATAGTTTCAAGGGTGTTTAATTGAAATTAGTATTGAATGAAAAGTTTTTTCTGCATCTATTGACATAATCCTATGATTTTTTAACTTTATTATTAATGTAATCAATTATGTCAATAGTTTTATTTATTTTAAACCATCCCTGCATTACTGATATAAATGACACTTGATCATAATGTATAATATTTGTAATAAATTGTTATAATGTTTTAGCTAGTATTTTATTCAGGATTTTTGTTTCCATATTCATTAATGAAATTGGCCTATAATTTTCTTTTTCTGTTTCTACTCTTATTCATTTAGGTATCAGTGTCATTTTTTAATGGAAGGAGTTTGATAGAATCCATTCTTTATATATTATTCCAAATATTTAATTTTTTATTAGTTGATCTTTGAATGTTTAATAGAATTCACCCACAAATTTGTCTGATCCTGGTTCTTTTAATTTATGAAGCTCATTTATTGCTCATTCAATTTCCTTTTTTATAAAATGGGTCTATTTAGACATTCTATTTCCTCTTCTGCTAATCTAAGTATTTTATATTTTTGTGAATATCCTTCCATTTCACCTAAAATGCTAAATTTATTGACATATAATTGGACTGAATCATTCTTATGATTGCTTTAATTTCATCTTTAATAGTAGCATATTCACCCTTTAGATTTTTGATACCAGCAATTTGGTTTTCTTCTCTCCTTTTTAAAGAAATTAATCACTTGTTTATCTATTTTATTTCTTTTTCATAAAATCCACTCCTAGTTTTATTTATCTACTCAATGGGTTTTTTACTCTCAATTTTATCAATCTATAATACTATATGGTTACTTGACACAATATTGCATCATCAAAATTTCAGTACAGGAAAAAACCCACAAATTTACATAAATTATTCAATTTAAGATGTGTCATTTAAAAATTCTATATATTTCTATATATTTTTGAAATGATGCAAATTAAAAAGAAAATCATTAAAGTGTTAAAGAACATAGATTTTCAGGGGGGCGGTGAGTAATTTTTTTTAAGGGGGCATGGATCAAGTAAGTTTGGGAAGCTCTTCCATAGATAAAACCATCTTGGAAGAACTAAAAACTTACAGGTCCCTAGAAGTAACTCTGAAAAGAGCTGCATAAAACCCCTGAAGCTTGAGAAAGTTTTCCCTCTATCCTGGAAGCAGAACCCTGCTTTAACAAAGAGTTAAACTTCAAGTAATAGGCTAAGAAAATGAGCAAATGGATGCAAAAAAGGACTATAAAAGTTACTTTGGTCACTAGGAAGATTAAAACACACAGTCTGGAGAAGAGACAATAAATTCAAAGCTCCTACATACAAAGCCTCCAAGAAAAATAGGAATTGGATGCAGGCCATGGAAGAGCTCAAAAACAGCACAGGTATGAGTTGAATATGAAGGAATGATATCTAAAAAATAAAATTAAGGGGTAAGAGGAGAATATGCTGGGAGAAAGAGAAAAGGAGAGGTAGAATGGGATAAGTTATCTCACATAAAAGAGGTAAGAAAAAGCTTTTACAGTGGAGGGGAAGACAGGAGAGGCGAGGGGGAGTGAGTGAACCTTACTCTCATCAGAATTGGCTCAAAGAGGGAATAACATACACACTCAGATATAAAAATCTAAGCTTACAGGAAAGTAGGAGGGGAAGGAGATAAGACAAAGGAGGATGATAGACAGGAAAGATGACTGGGGAAGGGGTAGTCAGAAGCAAAACACTTTTGAGGAGGGTCAGGGTGAAAGGAGAAAGAGAATAGAATAAAAGTGGGGAGGGAAGATGGGGAGAAAGAAATTAGTAATAGGAACTGTGGAAAAAATTTGAAGCAAATTTCTGATAAAGGCCTCATTTCTCAAACATATAGAGAACTGAATCAAATTTATAAAAATGAGAGCCATTTCCCAATTGATAAATGATCAAAAGATATAATCAGTTCTCAGATGAAGTAAGCAAAGCTATGTATAGCCTTATGAAAAAATGCTCTAACTCAGTATTGATAGGATAAATGCAAATTAAAACAGTTCTGAGGTACTGCCTCATGTGATTGGCTAATAGGACAGAAAAGGTAAATGTCAAATGTTGGGGGGATGTGAGAAAAATGAGAAATTAATGCATCGTTGGTAGAGTTATGAATTGATTCAACCATTCAAGCATTCTGTAGAGCAATTGTAAAGTACACCCAGAGGGTTATAAAAGTATGCATACCCTTTGACCTATCTACTAGATTTGTATCCCAAAAGAAAAAAACTAAAAAGGGGAAAAGGACCTATATGTACAAAAATATTTATAGCATCTCTTTTCTGGTGGCAAAAAATTGGAAATTGAAGAGGTGCGCATCCATTGGGGAATGGTTGAACAAGTTATGGTGTGTGATTATGCTGGAATTCTGTTTTACTATAGGAAACGATGAGCAAGATGCTCTTAGAAAAAATTGTAAAGACTTACATGGGCTGAATACAAATTGAAATGTACTGTGTACAAAGTAACAGCAACATTGTAAGATGATCAGCTGTGAGCCACTTAGCTATTGTGATCAATACAATCACCCAAGACATCTCTGAAGAACTTGTGATGAAGAATGCGATCCACCTCCAGAGAATGAACAGATCGTATCTGAATACAGATTGAAGCATAATTTTTTTAAATTTCCTTTGTTTTTCTTGTTTTTTTGTATGTTTTTTTGAAGCATGACTATCATGAATGTTTTGCATGACTATACATTTATAACCTATATCAAACTGCTTGACTTCTCAATAAAGATGGGTGGAGAGGGAGGAAAGGAGAGAATATGGAACTCAAAGTATTAAAGAAGAATATTAAAACTGTTTTCATATACAACTGGAGGGAAATGCTAAATAAATAAGAATTTTTTTTAAAAAAGGAATTATTTTCTTCAGTGAGCTTTTGTACCTCTATTACCATTTGGCCAATTTTGCTTTCTAAGGAATTATTTTCTTCAGTGAGTTTTTGTAACTCTTTTACCATTTCACCAATTTTGCTTCTTAAGGAGTTATTTTCTTCAGTGAGGTTTCATATCTCTTTTACCATTTGGACAATTCTGTTTCTGAAAGTGTTCTTTTCTTCAGTATTTTTGAACCTCTTTTACTGAGTTCTTGGTTTTCTTCATAATTTTCTTTATTTCTTCTCATTTCTTTTCCCAATTTTTCCTCTATTACTCTTATTTTCTTTTTAAAATAACTTTTGAGTCTTTTTTTAGCTCTTTTGGGAATTCTTTATAGGCTGATGCTGTAGTTACCTTTCTTGAGGCCTTCCTTGTTGCTTTTTCGACATTTGTTGTCTTCTTCTGAGTTTGTGTGTTGATCTTCCCTGTCACCATAGTAGCTATTTATGGGGAGATTGTTCTTTGGTCATTTGCTCTTTTTTCCCCAACCTATCTCTTGACTTTAAACTTTATGTTAAAGCTGGCTTCTGCTCACATGAAGGGGAGCATCATGGTCCCAAGCTTCAGACTTTTCCCATGCTTCTGTTTTCACAGCTGCTTTTGGGTCTTTGAAAGTTTTCAGTGCTTCCAAGGTGATGTGATCAAGGGGGAGGTGTGTTCACTGCTCTCCTGGTCTGTGTTCTGGTC
Source organism: Trichosurus vulpecula (assembly GCF_011100635.1). Lineage (NCBI taxonomy): Eukaryota > Metazoa > Chordata > Mammalia > Diprotodontia > Phalangeridae > Trichosurus > Trichosurus vulpecula. The sequence goes on from NC_050574.1 coordinate 1,478,729, forward strand.
CTTACCCAGGTAAGGCCCCTGATCCCTTTGCAACCACAAGTGCTAGCACTCCTCTACTCCCTGGGAATGTGTCTTGGCGGTGCAAGAGGGTCCTCCAGCCCCTACTAGCTCAGGGTCCCATGTAATCTCTTTCTGACCAGTTTTCCAATCCCCTTACCCTTTGGTTAGCCAGCTCCCTTGTCCCTCTACTGCCATTGGTACCATGTTGGTTCTGGGCCCTAGACTTCTCCTGCCTACCTCCTAAGTTGTCTTGGACTGGGAAGATGTCTTCCTCTTACCTTTAGTTAGCCTTGTCACCAGAATTTGATTTGAGGTGCTATTGGAAAGTTGTCTGCAGAGGAATCATAGGAGAGTTTGGCTGTAGTGCTTCCTTGACTCTGCCATCTTGACTCTGTCTCAACATGTTCTTTGTTTCTTAAAAGAGGATTTTAGAACTGAAGCTGAGAGATGGTCTTGGAACAGTCAGGAGGCCAGTGTCACTGGATTGAAGAATATGTAGCAGGGAGTAATGTGTAGAAGGCTGGACAGGTGTATTGCCAATTAAGTTGGGACTTTCTTACTGTTTTAGAATGACGAATTGAGTCTTTCATTGAGCCTTATTAGGTGCAAAGCCCCAAGCCCAAACCCCTATCTCCTAGGTGCTAAGCTTATGTGGGCATGAAGCCCTCAGGGTCCTAAGGGGAGTTGCTAAGACCAGAGCCAGTAATAAGAGCCTGAGCTCTGGTTGCTCAAATGACATTTGATGATGGATAAAGAGTGTATAAAAAGAGAGAACAGAGATATTTGCTTGGGATTCTCACTGATTGGAAGAGTGTCAGTGTGGAGACTCTGGGTTACCGTTAAGGAACCCCCCCCCCAGCTTTGAAAAACCCAGATGTTAGGGCTTGTCTGGTAACTATTTATGTTGTGATTTGGCTAGACAGAAATGTTGATCTGTTTATATGATCTCTGTAATTTCTGTTTGTATTTGCTCTGAGGTTCAGGGTGCTGTCTCTTCCCCCTGAACTCAGTGAATGTTATACGTAAATGTTGGATTAAAGTAAGATTGTTAACCCCTTAACGTTACTTTCCTTAGTAAAGCAGATCAAAGAACCTGTGCTGGCAGTGTTTTTGCTGTTGGGCTTGTGTTGGTCTTTCACCCCTACAACAGCTGCTAGCTGAATTGTTGAAACAACAGGGAAGAGCCACAGTTGAGAAAGGGCTGTGAATGTCAAACAGCCTTTTGTATTTGATCCTAGGGACAATAGGGAGCCACTAAAGCTTATGGAGTAAGAGATGACATGGTTGGATCTAAGCTTTAGGAAAATCACTTTGGTGGCTGAATGAAGGCTAGACTGGAGGAGAGAGACCTGAAACAGACAGAGCCTACCCCCAGCCACTATTGCCATAGGCTGGGGTAGAGGTGATGAATGTCTGCCCTCGAGCTGGGGTCATCTTATTTTCCTGCATTTGTATTCCCAGTACATAGCACATAGTGAATGCTTAATGTGTGCCATGTCTGCCTACATATGTATCTACTTGCCCATCTGTCTATGTATCATCTCTCTGTCTTTATGTCTAGCTATCTGCCTACTTATATATTAGTTTTAATGCCTAAATTGGGACTTTCTGCGAGGGTCAGGTTCTATTCCTGCTTAGCTTTGAGTCTGGGTATTTGGGCCTTGTCTCTCTCACCTTTCGTTGCCTGCTTCTTCTTTTGGCCTTTACTTCTTGGGGGTCAGATGCCCTGGATCTTTGAGGTTCAGAATGCTAGATCTCTATCATTTTCTCTGGTATCTCAGGACAGCATGTTAGGGACCTTGGAGCCCCTGGGCCTGGGCTTCTCTTTGTAGTGGCTGAGCTGCTGGTTGTTGCCACTCCCCAAAGCTCCCAAGATCCCCATTGTGGGGATTTCTGATGAGCTCACTTTTTCCTCAGGAGTTCTCTGACTGGGACCTTATTTTGCTGTGAGATAGACTTGCCTATCATCTTTGGGTTGTTTTTTGTACACTTTGGAATGGGGACAGTACTTGTGTAAGGTAAGGCAGCTAATGAGGAGGTGGAAGGCTAGAGATGGAGTTGAATTGGCAGTGAAGTGAGTAGCATGGATAAGGCCTCTCAATAATTGGGCATTCTGGCCAGGCACTCAGCCATTAAGAGAGCAGGCCTTGGGGCGTCACCCTCCTGAGGTAGGCTAGGCATCTGCGGGGTGATGGGACAGTCCAGAGACAGTCCAGTCCATGAGTCATGTCTAAGTGAAAATGAATGGAACATTTAAAGGGATTATCAAAAGAAGATTCGTGGAGATTCAATTGTTCCATTTTCATCTGAGGATGTGCTATGTCCTCCTAGGAGAATGAAAGGCCCTCAAAGGCCTTATCTTATGTTTGCTTTTGCATCCCTGGTGCCGGCCCACTCTTGGCACTTTCCCAAACAAGTGCTAACTCAGACTCACTCCTGGCCCATAGTCAAGATCCAAACTGGAACAGCAGATCCACTTCAAACCCTAAATTTAACCCTAACCCTCAATCAAACATTTATTAAGTTCTTTCTTTATGTCACGCTCTTTAGTAAGTGGTAAGGATACAGCAAAAGGCAAAAGACAGTCCCTGCCCTGGAACTTACAGTCTAATGAGGGAGACAACACACAAACAAAGCAAACAATACACAGGGTAATTGGGAAATAGGTAACAAAAGGAAGGTGCTGCAATCAAGGAGGGATTGGGGAAGGCTTCCATAGAAGGTATGACGTCAGTCAGAACTTTTGTTTTGTTTTGTTTTGTTTTTTTGCATGGGAAGGGCAGGACAATTGGGGTTAAGTGACTTGCCCAAAGTCACACAGCTAGTAAGTGTGTCAAGTGTCTGAGGTCCCATTTGAACTCAGGTCCTCCTGACTCCTGGACTGGTGCTCTACTCACTGGGCCACCTAGCTGCCCCCATCAGTCAGAACTTAAAGGAAACCAGGGAGGTCAATAGGTAGGGAGGAGGAGGGAGAGCATTCCAGATTTGAGGGATGGCCAGAAAAAAGCCCAGAGCTAAGCAATGGAGGGTCTTGTTCATGGCTCAGCCAGGAGGCCAGTGTCACTGGATCAAAGAGTAAGGAGAGAAAAGCCTGGAAATGTGGGGTGAGGGTGGGTTATGAAGGGTTGTGAACATCATACATGTATTTGATCCTGGAGGCAATAGAAAGCCACTGTGGTTTATTGAGTAGGAGGCAGTGAAATGTTCAGGCCTGCACTTTTGGAAAAATCACTTTAGTGACTGAATGGAGGATGGATGGGAGTGGGGAAAGACTTGGGGTGGGCTGACTCCCCAGAAGGCTGTGGCAATAGCCCAGATGTGAGGTAATGAGGGCTGGCACAAGGGTGACGACAATGTCCAAGGATGGAATGAGGCATATTTGAGAGATGTTGTGATGGTGAAATCAACAGGCCTTGGCAGCGGCTTGGATAAGCACACTGGTGTTGGGGAGAGATAGTGAGGAATCCAAAATGACTTTTAGGTTGGGAGCCTGAAGTCTGATCCCATCTGCAAAGGGATCCATGATTCTGAACTCTGGCCCTGCTTTGACTGCACCGTACTGATCCTCCCCTGATCCTTAGCTCAAATCTGAAGGAGATCTAGCACAATTTGGAGCCCTGACCCTGACCCTAAGCCTCCCCTAATGTCAGCCCTCACTCTCACCACACACCATTTCTGTATTGTGACTCTGACCTAAGGCAAGGCCTAATCTTTACTCCACTCTTAACTATTAGCTGCTGACCCTCCAGCCCCAGCCCAACATGCACTGGCACCCCATTCTTGTTCTACCAGGACTCTAACTCTATCTCATTCCCAATATTAAGATCAAACTCGATCCTTACAACCCAACTCTCCTTTATTCTTTCATTTCCTTTCTTCCTCTCTGCCTTCATCCTGCTTCCCACCTCCTTCCTTGTTTCACCCACCCTTCCCCTTCCTTCTTCCCTCTTTCCTCACTTTTCCTGGCTTGCTCCCTTCCTTCTTTCTCTGCTCCCTGTCTCCTTCCCTCCTTTTGTCCTTCTATGCCTTTCCTCCTCTCTCTCTTCCTTTTCTTCCTTCTTCATTACCTCCTTCATTTTCTTCCTTTCCTCATTCCTTTACTTCCTTCTTTCCTACCTTTCTTCCTTCCTTTTCCCCCCTTCCTCCTCTTCCTCTTCCTTTTCCCTGCCTTTTCCCAACTTAAAGCCCCTCCACAACCCGGTTTCCTTGCACCCCAACCTTTCCAGTCTTCTTCCACCTTCCTTATGCAAAATTACTTTGTGACTTATGTCACTGGACTCTGGATTGTCCTTTGAGCAAAACTGCCCATCTCCTGGGTTCTGACATTGTCACTGGACTACAACACTTCCCCTTCTATTGCCTCCTGTCTTCCCTCAAGTCCCAGCTAGAATCCCACCTTCCATACAATGCCGTTCCCAATCTCCCCTAATTAGAACCAATTCCATTGATTATCTGCAATTTACCTTTTTCAGAGTAAATAGGTAAGCAATTTTTTGTATACTGTTCCCCTTGTTAGACTTTTGAGGCAGTTGGGTCGTGCAGTGGACAGCACTGGACATTGAATTGGGAAAAACTGAGTTCAAATCCAGCCTCAGATATTCCTAGCTGGGTGACCTTGGGCAAGTCACTTCCTCTTTGTCTGCCTCAATTCCTCATCTTTAAAATGGGAAATATAAAACAACCTTTACTTTACAGAGTTTTTGTGAGGACCAAATGAACTCATAGTTGTGAAGTGCTTAGCCCAGAACCAGCTGTGCTGTCCATGGTGCCATTTTCAATGTTTGCATCCTTTCCCTCAGAAGCCAAAAGAAATGACAACAGACCAAGTAATCTCAAGGTCTTAACTATGAAGGCAAATTGGAAGTGTTTTCATTTGTCAAAATCAGAAACTGATGAGGAAAAAGCAGAGTTTTGCAATGACACTGGCCTCTGCCTTGGAGTATGATCAGTCACCACACCACACACTTCGAGTGCCTACTGGCTATAACGGAACTAACCACCTGGTCAGAGAAAGATCCCAGAGGAATCTCACGTCAAATTTGGGTGCAGATCCCAGTGGGCACTGCTGGAAAGTTCCTTGGCCCAGGACCCAGTTCTAGGTACAGTTGTGATAGAATCCTAGCTGCTCCTCTAGCTAGCCACTGCCCCACCCCAATATCTCAACTTTCTCATATAACTCACTGCCTTACTAGAACAGCAGGTGTGTCAACCACATCCATCTCGTTTTAGACAAGACCACAAGAGCCAGCCAATCAGAGAGCAGCACCAAGAGGACAGTTACCAGGATGTTTGATCAGTAGTAAACACAGCCTGAGTGGATGGCTACACAGTAATAGCGAAGGCCTGTCCTAGAGTGAACTTATGACATAAAGATACCTACTCTCATTATCATACAGAAATGCCCCACCCCCGTGGGCTTTTCTGTATGCATTTTGGGTAGCCACATGTACAGTTCCACTAAGGCTAAGACCGTATGCTCATCAATAACCCCCTCCTATATTTTAATATTCATATATTTTATAACGATGTAATTGCATCTTTTGCTCTGCAAAGATCCCTATTTGTTCTGATAAGCTTCTGATTCCTTCTTGAAGAATAGTTTTTCTGAGAGGCAGAATTCTTTTTTTAATTTTTTTTGTGTTTTATTCTTTTTTTTATTTTTAGTTTACAACACTCGGTTCTACATAATTTTGAGTTCCAGATTGTCTTCCCTCCCTTCCCCCCTCCCTCCCCAAGACGGCATGGAATCCCATATAACTTCCACGTATAACTTCGCATTGAATTAATTTACACACTAGTCAAGTTGTGGAGAAGAATTATGACCAATGGAATGAATCATAAGAAAGAAGAAACAGAACCAAAAATAAATCAACCCCCCAAAAAAAACAAGAGAGAAAAAAAGGAGGGGAAAGGCGAGCATGAAGTGTGCCTCAATCTGCATTCATACTTCATAGTTCTTTCTCTGGATGTAGATAGCATTCTCCATGGTGAGTCCTTGGAGTTGTCTTTGCACCTTGTGTTGCTGAGAAGAGCAAAGTCTGTCAGGGTTAGTCCTCACAGAATCCATATATCTGTGGTTGTGTATAATGTTCTCCTGGCTCCGCTCTGCTCACTCAGCATTATGTCATGTAGGTTTTTCCAGGTTGTTATGAAGTCCATATCATGCCCATTTCTTATAGCACAATAGTATTCCATTATCTTCATATACCACATCTTGTTCAGCCATTCCCCAATTGATGGGCATCCCTTTGATTTCCAATTCTTAACTACCAGAAAAAGTGAGAGGCATAATTTTTAATAAATGTCTTTGCATGGGGATGGTCTATGTGTGTAAATTCTATCAAGATGACCCCATAACACACCATGAAAATGCAACAGTTTCAGAAATGGGAGGAGAAGGAGCAGGGGCAATAACCAGGGAGCCATGAGTGAGGGACAGTAACCAGCAGGACAGTGACCAGACCTCTTTCTTTTACACCACCTTAGATGCCCTAAAAACCTATCGGTGCCCAGACCAAGTTGAAAAAGCATCAACATGACCTTAAAGCCTGAAACTCAAGTCACCGACCCTCTCATTCCCAATGTGGACAGAGCCTGGCTCTAACTCCAAAGACAGTGGAATCCTGAATAGATATGTAAAGAGAAGGTTAATTAATGTGTTTGCAAGGTTGTCTGGAATAATCAGAATCAGGAGAAAGACAGACAGGCAGAGATAGAGACAAAGAGTAACATAGAGACACAGAGAGATATGTAGTGGGGAGATGAGGAGGAGGAAGGGGGGAGGAAGAGGAGGAGGAGGAGGAGAGAGGGGAGAGAGAGAGACAGACAGACAGACAGACAGAGACAGAGACAGAGACAGAGACAGAGAGTAAGAGATAGAGTGATTGAGACAGATTGAGACAGAGATATAGAGACAGTGAGAAGGCTGGAGGAAAGGAGGGAGAAATAGAGAGAAGGAGAGGGAGAAGTATATTGATACAGCATAGAATTGAAACCCAATTAAAAGGCAATGGATAGTATATAATTCCTCCCAAAAGGAGCAAAAATGTAAACATGGGCCTCCATTTTGATTCTTCCAAAGGAAGAAAATAGAACTGGTGCTTTGTCACACCAGTGCCTGGTCTTTATCTTTGTCAGCTCTCAAACACTCCAGCACAGTCCAAAAGAGAACCCAGGATTTAGGGAAACATTACAGAAAGTTGAAGAAAGATTCTGAATATCATTTAGAATAGGTGCAAGCCAGGCATGAGCAGCAGTGGACTCCTTTGGGAGAAATGCTTGCCTCTCCTTCACAAATCCAGAGTTAGTCTGGGGGTTTGTAATGATTTCCAAACTTGACTTCACAGATTAATAATAAGACTAGCATTTATCTAGCACCTATGATGGCCAGGCAATTTACAACTGTTATCTCATTGGTCCCTCCCTCACAACAACCCTAGGAAGTAGGTACATTAATCCCTATTTTACAGTTATGGAAAGAGAGGCAGGCAGAGTTGAAGTGACTTACCCAGGGTCACAGAGCTAGTAAGTCTCTGAGGTAAGATTTGCATTCAGATCTTCCTGACTTCTGGCCCAACCCTCTGTTCACTTCACCAGCTGGCTGCTTAGATTCTGATATTAGCTCAGAGGAACCAGGTGAGGGTGGAGGACTGGCAATATTGGAACCTTACACTCATCTGGGCTAAACAGGAAAGAATGTACACATCTGAAGAGGTTTAGAAGTCTTCTAAAATTGTAGAGAGGTGAGAAAACTGGAGGATAGTGTGGGCTATGGACTTTTAGAAGGGTAAAGAGATCAAGATTAGGAGGGTGGCACAAATAGATAGAATAATAAGAGATAAGGGAAGGACTTTTAGAGGGGTGGGTAAAATAAGGAATAAGAGGCTAAAGAGAGGAGATAGGTAACAGGGATAGGGTGAAAAGAGAAGGAAAATAGTAAGTAAAAATAACTTGGCTTAGACCAATGTCTTACATCATTTAAGAAGATAAAGTCAAAATTGATAAATGACTCAGATATAGAGAGATTTTACATGAAAATTAGAAGAACACAGAACATATTACTTATCAGACTTATGGACAGGCCAACAATTTATGGATAAACAAAAGACAGAGAACAAAGTTAGGTATAAAATGGATAATTTCAATTACATTGAATTAAAAAGGCTTTCTACAAATAAAACAAATATTCCCAAGATCAGAAGGAAAATAGAAAAGTGGGAAAAAATTTTGTAGAGAGTTTCTCAGATAAAGATCCCATATCTCAAATATATAAATACTTTGTCAAATCCATAAGAACATGAATCATTCCCTAACTGATAAGTGGTCAAAAGATATAAGCAGGAAGTTTTCCAATGAAGAAATCCAAACAATTTATAGTACATGAAAAAGCGATTTAAATCATTATAGATTAGAGAAATGCAAATTAAAAAAAACCTTGAGATATCATTTTATATCTACCATAGTGGCTAAAATGAAAGAAGGGGAAAGCGATGAATGTTGGCAGGGGTGTGGAAAAACTGGGACACTAACTCATGGTTGCTGGAATTGTTAACTGATCCACCATTTTGGGGAGCAATCTGGAATTATGCCCAAAGAGTCACTAAACTGCCTATACCCTTTGACCCAGCAATACCAGTACTTGGTCTATTTCCAAACATAATTAGGGAAAAGGGGAAATAACCTCTATGTTCTAAAATATTTGTAGTAGCTCTTTGTGTGGTGTCTAAGAACTGGAAACTGAAGAGTTGCTGTGGTATATGATTGTAATGGAATGTTATCATAGTATAAGAAATGACAAGCAAGATGATTTCAGAGAAATCTGGAAAGACTTGCAAAAACTCTTTTTTTGGGAGAACTTTCCTACCCTGCTTTTTTACTTCCCTGTCTGCCTCCTGCTTCTGCTCAGGGACTTTTTTTCAGTGACACAACCAATGCTACCTAGAACCAAATTCTTTCATACCTAGCTGACCTATTTCAATTTTGCTGTAATTAAGCAATCTTGGTCTAAAGAATTTTGCAAGAGAGTGCCAATAAAAGAGCCCTTGAGTTCTGGCACAGGCATAGTGTTCTACCCAAGAGAGCTTTGGAGCTGTTGATTAGGGCTCAATATAGAGAAACTAAGGTAAGTTGGGAGACCACCAACTCTTAGAAAAACTACAATATCAGGGAGAGCAAATTGAGTTTAAATTCTGCCCAAGAGGTAGAAGCCCTCTTATGGCTTTCTGCCAGAGGTGTGTAGGAAGGACTTGTCCCGTAAAACTTGGACTTAGTCAAAGGGCCATGTTTAAGGGCTTAGAGAGCCCTTAATGCCTCAGGTTCCCTACCCCTGGTGTAACATATTGGTCTATGCCCAGTTTCTGCCATACTGATCTCCAGTTTTCCCCATGAATTTTGCCATATAACGAATTCTTATACCAAAATCTTAAGTCTTTACACTTGCCAAACACAAGGTTATTATGTTTATCTGCTGCTGCTATAAATTGTATGTCTATTCTATTGATGTACCTTTTTATTTCTTAGTCAGTACCAGTTAGCTTTGATAATGATTGCCTTACGATATAAAGATCTAAAACTGCTAAGCATCCTTCCTCTGCATTTTTTGATTATTTCCTTTGATATTCTTGACTTTTTCTTCTTCGAAATGAAATTTATCAATTTTCTAATTCAGTAAAAAAAAACTGGGGGTGGGTGGGTGAGTAATTTAATTGGGATGGCATTAAATGTATAAATTAGTTTGTCTAAAATTATCATTTTTATTATATTGGCCCTGCCTATCCATGAACAATTGATATTTCTCCAGTTATTTAATCTGATTTCGTTTGTATAAAATTTTTTTATAATTTTGTTTATACAATCTCTGGATTTGTTTAGGCAGGCATACTCCCAGGTGTTTTATATTGTCCAGAATTATTTTAATTGGGATATATTTTTTCTTTAGTATCTCTCCTTGCAGAGTTTTGTTTGTAACATACAGGAATGGTGGTGATTTGTGTGGATATGTTTTATATCCTGCTACTTTCCTAAAATTATTAATAGTTTCAATTGACTTTTTAGTTGAGTCTTTGGGATTTTGTAAGTATATGTGTTGGTAAGTAAAATGGGCTCTTAGCACTTAGTTCAACTAAGTGCCCTTGAAGAGTTTGGCCTTTGTTTCCTTGATTAGATTTGGGAGTCCTTGGTGCCTCCTTGCCTCAGAGGAGGACCTAGTTTACACATGAGTTTGAGTGACATGTCTAGGACAGCAGAGGCTTTTAGACCACGTGGGTTCAAGTCGCCTCTTTGTGAAGATTCTAGGTCACGTGGGTGAGTGGCATGTGAGTGACTCACCCGTGACCCTGAAAAAGATATAAAACCAGGGGTTGGCTTTCTATTCTTTGGAGCTCTTACCCACAGCAGTGGTGGCATGAGTCACTCTGGGCCAGCCCTCGTTATGAGCCCCCCCGGGCTGAACCTAGATGTTGGTAATTATGAATCTGTATTTGGTATGTCTGTCGATGTTTGTAATTTGTTGAGGGCTCTCATTCGTGGTGGTGCTGATGTGCAGACTCCAGGTAGCTGTAGCTAAGCCCTCCAGCTTGTAACCTGGATGTTGAGGCTTTGTTAAACTCTGGTAACTATGTATTTGGATTTGAATCAGACAAGGTCTGTCTGTCGATGTTTGTAATTTGTTTGTGTTTTGCTCTGAAGTTCAGGGTGCTGGCTTTTTCCCTTGAACTAAGTGAATGGTATTTGTATGCTGAATTAAAGTAAGCTTGTCAACCCCTTAATGTTGATTTCTTTACTAAAGCAGATCAAAAGAACCTGTGCTTTTGCAGTGTGCTGGTAGTGTTCTTGTTGGGCTCATGTTGGTCTTTCACCCCCACAACAGCTGCTAGCCGGGTTGTTGACACAGTATATCATCATATTGTCTGCAAAAAAAGAATTAGTTTTATCACCTCGTTCCTCATTCTGATTCCTTCTGTTTCTTTTTCTTCTCTTGTTGCTATTGCTAGGTTTTTTTTTAAGTCCATCATCTATCTCATTTTGTGTTAGCATTAAGTTGACAGTTTCTTGCATTATGACTTAGAAAATCCATGTATGAAGAAGTGTTGATTTGTGGGTTGGCTCCCAGAATGTGAAGCCTTTATACTATCAGTGGCTAGAGGTCTGGGCCTGGAGGGAGGAATAACTGAATTCTATTCTTCCCTCAGTGATTATTTGTTCTTATTTTTGTTGTTAAATAGTTACAGTCAAGTCAGCCTCTCCATGACCAAATTTGGGTTTTTCTTGCCAAAGATACTAAAGTAGTTTTCTGTTTCCTTCTTCAGCTCATTTTCCTGATGGGGCAGTGAGGCAACAGGGTCAGACAGCTAGAAAGTGTGTGAGGCTGGATTTGAACTCAGATCCTCCTGTCTCCAGGGACAGTGCTTTCTGCACCATACCACCTAGCTCTCCCAAAAGGTATTTACTAGACACTTGGGAATTCACTTAACCTCTGTGTCCTTTGGTTTCCTTATCTGTAAAGTGGGGATTATAATTACACCAACTCCTAAGTTGTAAGAATATAATGAGAAGACAACCAAAAACACTTTACAAGTTCATGCATGTGTATACGTGTATATGTGTATACACACACACACATATATATGCCCATATTATTATTTTATTTTATTTTTATGTGGCACAGGAGGTGAGCTCCTCTTCCAGCCTGAATGCTATGGCTTCATAACTTTGATGTATTACTTATTAGAGGCTTTTGTTTGGAAGACAGAAGGGCTCAAATGGCTTCAGATCCTCCTGGCCACAGGGACAGTGCTTTTTCCACTGGTTTGCACTTGTTCCATTTTGGTTTGCAAAAACAAGGTCACTCAGTGATTGGAGAAAAGTGCAAGAGACATTGGGAAGTCTCAGTGTCACAAGAATGAAGAGAATGAATGTTCTGCCTTGGTGAGAGCATAAAGCCTTCTCAGCTCTGGGACAGAAACAGCCACAGGAATGTGGGCATGGATGATGAGAATGGGTCATTTCTACACAAGATTCTACACACACACGCACACACACGCACACACACAGGCACTCACTCACTGGCTTCAAGGTTTGCATATTGGGCAGTAAAATGCTTTATACAGTACATTGTTTGCCTACTAATTATGGAATCTGTAGAAATGAAGGGGATCAATAGTTCCTCCTCTAGGATATGTCCCAGTTACCCCCCTGAGTCCAGTTTGGTTCAGTGGGCCCTGGTTTTAAAGATTTCCCCTTTTCCCCTGGGGATTGATAGTAAGCAGGACCTTAAGCTCTCAAGGCTAACTGTAACCTGTGCCCCTTTGGGTTGTGAGTGAACTATCATGCATTCATTCCCTTTATGTGAAAGTCACCAGAATGTGATTATTTCTTGTTTGGTGATGGGTTTTTGCATCAGAATGTGTTAAATGAAGAACAAAAACAATCAGAACTTTCAGTTTCATTTCATTTATTACATGTAGGAATGGTGGTGATCTGTGTGGATATATTTTGTATCCTGCTAGTTTCCTAAAATTATTCATAGTTTCAATTTGGTCCTAATCATCATTGATCATGAACTTACTGCTTTTACTGTTCACCTGAAGAACAGCCATTACCAGCCCATGAGCTGTAGACTGAAGAACTCAGGATGAGATCTGGAAGCCCTTGGGCCAGTCATGGATTTGCTCTGAGTAGTGGCTGCAGGCGCATCTATTTGAATTGTCATTAAGCCAGTCCTCCACCAGTCAAGGACAAAAATGAAGAAATGTACTTCACTTTTTGAGGGAAAATGCTCACAAGGCAAGTCTGCCTCTTTCAAATAGGGTCCAAAACAGGCTACATTCAGTCCTGGAACCCCTCAAGTAGATGATTCATTAGTCTCTCCTCTTGGGCCTGCAATGCCCATGTCTCTGGAGGTCCTTGTCTAGAGATCAGGCTGACTGGAGATGGATGGCTACAATGAGTGACGAGTAGGCTTCTAGAGCTCTAGAGCAGCTAGGTACACCAGTGGTTAAAGTTCTAGGCTTGGGGTCAGAAAGAGCTGAGTTCAAGTCTGGCTTCAGACACTCACCTTTTTGGGTTGTATGGGGTATTCAGTATGACTAGCCCTTCTGGTGTGAGGGCTTCCCAAACCCTTTTCAGGGCTGCTCATTCACCTTTCGAGTCCACCTGATTGACCACACATTCACCTGTGGCTCTAAGAAGCTATAGCATGCACAATGACCACATCTTTGGTAAATGGTCTTGCTAGATGCGGTAAGCCAGGTTCAGTGTTGCCTATGGTCCTTAAACCATTGGTGAGTTAGAGGGTGTCTACCCCAGGCATGTGAAGAGTTCTCTGAGTGGAATGGGTGGATGAGAACAATGTGTTATAATGGCGCTATAGGTGTCTGAAGCAGGTTCTACAGAGCATTTGAGAGATTGGGCAGACACTGAAGAGGCCCAGGACATCTGCTGCATGCCAGGTCATCTCAGTCACCCTGACCTTAGTCTTACCACTCAACTTAGATGACTCTGGGAGAAAAGTGAGGCTCATAACTTGGTGTAAGTCTGCCTCATTTAAATCCAATTCACGCACAACTCAGGACATCACCCTGTGATGCCATTGGTCCTCTTCTAAAACAAAGGACAAACAACAACAACACAGCTCCAAGTTCCCCAGAGCCTTCCCTCACAAGATAGTGTTAGAAAAGCAGTATCTCACCTCCTCACTGCTACTGAACTGAGGATAGAGGGTCATATAATTGCTCTTTCTCCAGAGATATAGGTTAGATGGCACAAGATAGCCCCTCCAGCGAGACATGCAGAGCATGGGGCCTTCTGCTGCTAAGTGGCCTTCCCCATTAGCTCTGCCACATTCAGAAGTGCACCTGGTGAGAGGAAATGGAGGTAGCAGCTAAGGTAACCTGGAGCCCACTCCTCTCAAGGCTGAGGGTCCTAGAGGGAGGGTGTGTCACAGTTCAGGGGGTGTGGTTGTACTTCTGCTGTTGCTATGTCTTCCCAGGAACTATTCCTTTGAAAAGCTAATCAGTGATGATTGACAGCCATAGTTCTAGTCATTAGAAAGTGTTTCTGGACATCTGCCCTAAGTCTGCCTTTGTTGCCTCCTCCCACTCTGCCCCTGGAGCCAAAATAACCATGCATAATCTCTCTTCTCCATGGCAGTCCTCCAGCAGGCTTGAAGATATATGCATGGTATGCAAACTGACTTAGGGAAGTGTTTCATTGAGCTAATATTTGTTGTGTTTATCCCGTATCTTCATGCTCAGCTGTTCTTTGTGCCAGAAGACATCAGAGACTCAGATTCCCTGGTGTTGACCATCTGTATCAAAGACATCCCAGCCCATGAAGCTTCTTAGTGACTGCACTCTGACCTATTGAACAGGACTGAGGTTCACTAGAAATTGGGCAGAGTCAAGGAAGCAGGAGCAGCAGCGAGTGGGATCCAGAGGAGAGCACTCACCCAGCCTGGAGAGATCTGCTTGCATGGAGAATACCAACAAATTCAAGTTTGTGAAGGGGATACCACTCATTCCTGAAATCCATGATGTGGAGGAAATCGAAAGGATGTGTGATGACTTTGAGGTTCGGGATAATGATGTCATTATAATGACCTACCCAAAGTCAGGTAAAGAGCCATGTTGGCAACCCCGAGAGGGGGAAGGTGGCTAGAAAATATGAGCTTTCTGCTGTTCCTCCACATGCGTGTCCTTAGACTTGTGAGAAGGACAGGACTTGAGAGTCCAGCTAGCCCAGGCTCCTCCTTGGAGAGTCAAGATTCCTAACCTTTAGTGTGTCATGTCCCCTCCGGCAGACAGTTTGCTGGAGCACATAGATCCCTTATCAGAATAAGATTTTTAAATGCTTGAAGGAAGTGGTAAATTTCAGTAAGAGGTTAGTGAAAACAGACATGTAAATTCCCAACAACAAGTTTTCAGAACTCCTGAAATTTCCCCACAATCCATGCTGTAGGTCCATGGACCCCAGGTTAAGTCCCTGGGTGTAAACATAGTTCCTGGGCCCTCAGAAAGGAAGGAACTGGCCAGATGTCATATAGTTTGCAGAACATAGACATAGGAGAACTGTAGCCCTGACGCTGGTCTCACCATTGTGTCCTGAGTCCTCTTTGAAGGAAGAGGTGTTCAGGACGTGTCTGTAGGACCAGGCAGGATTTGTGCTCCCGCTCCAGGGGAATAATGCACTGTACTAAAAGGAAAGCATGACAGAAAATGGCAGCATGGACCTTCAAAACAGTGATGGGTGAGTCACAGTGTTGCTGGCAGGTTAACAAGAATGAAGTGGGGCCAAGGACTGTAGAAGAGATGGAAGAGTTTTCTAAGGAAGGCTGTTCTTAATCTAATGACAATTCCATTTCGATTTCTTTTAAGACCACCAAGTCCCTTCAGCTCTCCCATCAAACCTTTGAAGTGCACAGTATAAGTACTGTCCTTGGCTTAGAAATGAAGAGAATCTGGCCCAGGCTTAAAAGTCTCAGGCAGGGTTTGAACCCAAAGACACGATGGACACAATGCTGACCCACTGCTTTTACATCTATCACCTCAACCTCCGTTATCACCCTTATTTTCCTCTCTCTCTTCTAACTCTTTCCCCTTCCCCCTCTCCACTGGGGCTGTCAGGAGGATGGAGGGCATGGGGAGAGAATTCCAGGCTCTCAAGTAAGAAGTAATTAGGAGTCATCCAAGGTAGCCCTACATGAGCAGGCATCCCTTAGAACACACAAGATCTCTGAGAATATTTCATTTCAGCCAGAGCTTTCCCTCCCCCAGTGATGGGGAATTCATGACATGGCAGGGGCACCTGCTCCACTGTGGACCAGCTGGCACTGTTAACTGAACCCAGCATGTGTCTCTCTCATCTCTGGGCTTCCTGAGACAAAATCTCCTCAAGGAATTGTCCCTACAATCACACTCTGATTCAGATGCTGATGTAGGTTTTGCTCAGAGAACAACTTTGAATGGAAGTCTTGTGTGGAATGGGACCACCTTGAATTCACCTCCTATCCTAGCAGGGCTCAGAAGATGCCATCAGCAATGGGCCCAGATACAGAAAGTATTCACGGTTGTGTGAATACAATCCTTTGGGAGGGAAATACCATGTGACCCCACATTATTTGAATAACTCCTGAAAGCAGTGATGTGTGGAGAGTGGACATGAGCATGCCCTCTGTGGGGAGATGCAGTCCATTTCTCAGATAAGGACACACTATGCCATCATACATAAACCAATTAAATTGGTCACCCCACCCCCAGACTCTTCTTCCTATTAAATATTTGTGATCCCTCTAAATAAGACCACGATGCCATCAAGGGCAAATGTTCATGACCCTGATTCTGGATAGCTCCTGGCATCCCTGGGCAGCCTCCAGAGGTCTTCTTCTAAATGATTCTCCCCTGAGTTTTACCTAGTGCCAATAGTAATGACCATATTGCATAATCCTGGATACTCTCAAAAGTTGCAGTCCCAGAACCACCTAATGTAAGTGTTGGAAGAAGCCTTAGAAGCCCTTGAATCTAACTTCTATGGGAAAGGAAACACCACTCTATCCAACCCAACCAGCAATCCTACAGGCTGCCTAAAGAACCCCAAAGACAGGAGCCCAGCCCTACTCAGGCAGCTATCCCAGTTATGGAGGAATCAAGTTATTAGGAAGTGTGTGTTGTTTTTCTTTTGAACGGATACAAAGCCTAAATCTTCTGCTCTGTTGCATCCCCTTGGGGCTCTTTGCTCTGCTGCCTGGCACTAAATAGAATAAATTCCACCTGGCCCTAATCCACTGCTTGGTGTCAGGCTGATCAGGACCTCTCTCCTCACTGTCAGGATTCCAGAAAATCTTCCACATAATGGACCATGTAAGGCAAGATTCAGACTCAGGTTTTCCTGACTACACATCTAATACCTTATGAACCTGAACTCCACAAGACTTCTAAAGGGTAACCTAACTTCCATGGAAATGATAGAGCTGGGATTAGAACCCAAGTCCTTGGACCCACAGGACAGAGGGTGTAGTTACCCCTGTACATATGCTATGCTATCAACTTTTATTCCCCCCAACCCTAGAAATGATCCATGCTGCCCTTCTTCCATGCCTTTGCTTATGCTGTCCCCCAAAGCAAAAAAATTCCCTTTCCTTCTTGTCTTTCTGGTGAAGTCCTACCCAGTCTTTATGGTCCAGCAATATCTGCCTTATCCTTTCTGTCCCACCAGTGATGAAACTTACCTATTCCCGGTTCCTCTCTCATGCAAGTCTAGTTACTGGCTAAGTTTCACAGTGTCTCACCCCCTGGCCCACCCCAAGCCATGATTGTGAGTAACAAGAAATCAGACACTCCATGCTGATTTCTTCCAATTTTAACCACAGTACAGCTCTGAAACCCTAGCCTTTGCACTTTGGGATTTAAAATTGCACAACCTACAATAAAAGGGACTGAGGCAGGGCTCTGAATGAATGGCACTTTATTGAAGGGTACAGGTTCCCCTCCAATGCAGTAGACCTCCGATTTTCCTCGTGATCTGAGATGCCCCCTTCATCTTGGGCCTTGATACCAGATTTCAAACCTGAACACTCTTACCAGGCTATACAAAATATAGAATCTTATCGGTTGTTAGATCTTGCTTCAAGGGACAAAAATGATGCATCAGTTAGAAATGCTATGTCAACATGGGCATCTCAGGTTGGGTGCAGCATGGGGCATCTCCACTGACTGAGTGGTCATAAGATGGTCACCTGCTCATGTTGGACAAGAGAGAATGATCCAAAGATACAAAAAATCAATTGGAGGACTTTCCATATAATTTAGTCACTTCTGCCAAACTGGGCTTGGTCCCCATGACAAGGAGAAAAACAAGGGAGGAGGGCCTCCAGTTAGCTTCTTCTGATTAAGCAAGTGAACTTACAGTCTTCACCTCACAGTTCTGGCACCTAATGTAGAGAATTATAATCACTACCCCTACGGAATCATAGCAAACTGATTGATACTGATGGGAATAGAATAGAATTCCAAATGAATTATTTCTCACATCACTGGCTGTGTTCCCTATTTCTAGAAAACTCTTTCTCCTCACCTCTACCTCTTAGATTCCTGCAAGATTAAGCTGGAATGCCTTCCTGGAAGCCCCCAATTGCAATTCCATTCCTCTCTGAGACTTTCTTTCCTCTGTCTCCTATGACTCTTATATAAACTGAGTTATTCACATGTTGCCTTTCACTTCAGACTGTGAATTCCAATGGGGAAGGGACTGTGCTTTTGCCTTATTTTGAATCTTGGGCATTCAGCACAGTGCCTGGCTTCCAGTAAGGGCCAGGAGATGCTTGTCGGATGACTGGACACTCTTTGGGGTGGCCATTCAACCATCCAGGCAAATTTGAGCTTCATGTCAGGGAAATCTTGGCAAGTAGCACCGTCTCAAGTAGAGCTGGCAGTCTTCTTCCCTTCCTCCCTCCCTGTAAGTCTTTTATTGGCTTGTTCCAGGATGGGCAGGATTGATACCTGTGAGGTCTCTCCTACCTCAGAAGGTCTATGATTCTGTGAATTAAATATTCATTAGACTCCCTGCATCCTTTTTGTTCCATGCAGGAACCCATTGGATGATAGATATTCTCAGCCTGATCTACTCCAAAGGGGACCCCACATGGGTCAAGTCTGTTCCCTACTGGAAACGTTCTCCCTGGATAGAGGTGAAAGGATCCATTGGAATCATCAAGAATCAGGTGGACCCACGGCTCCTCACTTCCCATCTCCCTATCCAGCTCTTCCCTAAGTCCTATTTCACCAGCAAGGCCAAGGTAAGCACACAAGGCCCCTGATCCAAAGTAAAAGAAACAGGAATCCAGGAGTTGGACAGAAGATGGATTGTAGAGAAGCTGGTTCCTGGTTCATATTCCATAGGAATTAAGGGAAGGGAGGTGGCAGACAGATCCCCATCCTCTACACATTGCCCTAACCTCCTTCTTAATGGTCATTTCTGACCATGCCACTGCTTATTCTACCTCTGGCAAGCAAGAGCAAATGTCCTCTGGAGAATAGTCAGGAGAAGGGCTGAGAAAAAGGAGAAAGAGAAAGAGAAGAAGATGGAAGTATGAAGCTGATTTTGATGGTTTTGGAGGAAGGGCAGAGACTGAACTGGAGAAGGCAAATTTGGGAGGAACTGAGAAGCTTCCTGGAAAATGAGGAGTGGTATGGAGGGACTCAGGAGAGACAGAAGAGCTCTTCTTCCAGTATCTGGAGGGCCATCATGTGGAGGAGAGGTTTGGTTTGTTATGCCTGGCCCCAGAGGAGAGAGCCAGGAGCAATGAGGGGAAGTTACAAAGGGGCTGATTGAGGCTAGATTCTGGAATCATTTCCTAACAATTGGAGCTATCGCAGAATGGCATGGACTTCCCCAAGAGGCAGTGGAGTCTCCCTTTCTGGAGGTGCTCAGATAGAAACTCAGAGCCCATTTCTATAATGAAAATATCAGCTTTTTCATACCCCAGTGATGAACAATAATGTTAAAAATAATGTCTAAGTTTCTTTGCAGCTCTCTATGTCACATTACAATGCAAAAACCCATCAACAGACAGGAACATCAGAACTGTTCTTCCTGCAAATTCTTCTTTTGAGGAGGGGAGGGGGAAGGCAGGGCAATTGGGGTTAAGTGACTTGCCCAAGGTCACACAACTAGTAAGTGGGTCAAGTGTCTGAGGCTGGATTTGAACTCAGGTCCTTCTGACTCCAGGGCCTATGCTCTACTCACTGGGCCACCTAGCTGCCCCTCCTCCTGGAAATTCTTAATCATCTACCACTCTCTTCTCCAATCAAACTTGAAAATACATCATGTCTCCTGGTTAATACAAGTCATTTCTGTAACAAAGTAATGAAGACACGGCTACTGTAAGCAGACATAACCCATTTCAACTCTGGGGCTGAAACAGTACCTTGGTCAATAATTCAGATGCATTTATTTTTCCTAATCCAATATTGGTCTCAGTGAACAGTCTGGATAATTTTCACAAAAACAGTTTAATGGCTACATGACTTCCCAAGAGCAACAGATGTCACGACAGATGTGCTTTAGGGGATGTTCTATGCTCCACACATCTGGCAGGAAATCATGACATTAAAATGTGAGGTTCAATGAGGCCTGTCATGATGTGGTTCTTCAACGTTCATTTTAATCTTTTTCCTCTTTATTTGACAAGAACTCTTCCCCTGATTCCACCAAGAAAAAAATACTATGTAACTAAGAGTTTTATTCAAGCTATTTCAATGTAGACAGTGCTCCAGGCTACAGCCACACTGGGCTGTTTATGTAGCGCTGGTTTTGGTGTTTCTTCAGGTCACCTTCTGGATCATGTCTTCACATCTGCTTACTCTTCCCCTTTCTCATCAGAAACCTGATTCCTCCTCTTCTTTCTCTTCTCTCCCTCCTCTTTCTCCTTCTACTCCTTCTCTTTCTCTTTCTCCTCCTCTTTCTCCTTTATTTCATTCTTCTACTCCTTTATTTTGTTCTTCTCCTCCTTCTACTTGCATCAGTAAGGCAAGATTCATGATACTGATGGTGACCATAAATATGCCTGGACAGTTTGGAATCCCAAAGTATAATAGACTCTCTGTATAGAAGGCAGGAGAAAGAAAACATTTATTCAGACACCAGAGGATCAAATTCCAGAATGAATAACCCCAGTTTGACATAGCAGTAATTGTATTCCAAAACCAGTAAGTCCACCTGAAAGTAACAGCAAGGAGATTAAAACGCAGTATCACAACAAAGAGCCAAGCCATCCTGTAACCTTCCCTTCTGCCAGGGCCTTCCCATAAACATTCACTCATGAATCCTAACTGTCTGCTTGCCTGTGTGCTCTCCTCCTGCAGTTCTGAAAGCCCTTGCAGTTCTCAGAGCCCTTCCAGGTCTCTCTGTCACAGTTCTCTCTTCTTCTCACAGTTCTGCCTTCTTTACAGCTGTCTTGTGTCCACTCTCTGTAGCTCTCTAGTCTTCACAGCTCTCTAGTATGAGCTTACTGGCTACCCACAGGGCATATATACCCTGTATAGGATTGGGGCTTAGTACCTAATGGCAAAAGGAAGTGGGCCTGCTTATAAGCAAGCCTCTCCTAAACAAGCTCTCCTTAACTAGCTCCACCTGAGGCCTCTATTGAATGGGCAGGGAAGATCTTTGATCACATTAGCACCACACTACTTGGCTCTTTATCGTCATCATAACCATCATTATCATTTTTATCCTCCTACTCCCTTCTTTTGTAGGATATTATAGTGGTCCTGGGATCCTACAGAGGCTAAATTAAAAGGTAACCATTTGGAAATCTGCATCATCATCATCACCATGCAGATATCACCTCTGAGATACTTCAGAAGGAGAAAAATATGGAATTGAAGAAAAAATTTTGGAAACACTTTTCTTCAGAGTCCACATTTTCCTATGCTGTTTGTGTCTCTGTTCTTCTTAATAGTTTTCAAGGTGACCTTTTCTCCCCGTTCTACCTGACACCCTAGGCAACTCTCAATTTCTTGTCCATCAGAGAAACAGAGATCTGAATCATCTGGATCTGACAATTTTCCACATCTTCATCAAACCTTTGTGAAATATTCATGGGGTTGAAAGTGAAATTCTGATTTTAGTCTCATAGATTGACCAGCATCTGAGAACTTCATTTTAATAGCTTTCAAGTGTTTCAGATTAGCTTTAAAATGTTTCTGGAGGACTTGAGGTGACGGAAGAGGAGCAGAATGACTCAAGTTGAAGGTGGAAAAGAAGCAGGTCAAGGATCTCACATCTTGTGTCTCCTCACTCCTGCAGGGCCCCCTTGATACCTGGCACATCTGAGGAGAGGCTGATGCCTGTATCTGTGTGGGACACCACACTCACTGGGCCGTCTCTGAACCAGTTCTTCCGAGAGGTTAAAGATCTGAGCATGTTTGGGCTCCCCCCGACTAGTCCTGTCCTCTCCATTTTCCTTGAGCGTGCTACCCACACTCATTCTTTGCTTCAGTGCACATCCTCTGAGTTCTCATCCATCATCTGAGCATTTATAAAAGGGTGTTATTCAGTGGGTTCCAAAGCATCCTCATCCACTTATTTGGATAATTATCCGCTTTTCTTCTTACAAGTCAATCAATCAATAAATATTTATCAAACACCTGCTGAATGCCAGGCACAGAGCTGAGCATGAGGGATACAAGGAGCGGGCAGGACATCAGATCCAAGGAGCAGCAGCAGCTCCAAGCGCACCCTACCAGAGAAGCTTCATGAGAAAGGAAAATGGATGTGCTGACCTCTTATGGTTCCATTTTTGCTTTCAGATGATCTGTGTTGCCAGGAATCCAAGGGATATCATCGTATCCCTCTACCATTTCTGTAGTCAGGGACCATTTCATGCATTATATTCAAACTTTGAGCAAGTCTTTGATGGCTTCCTACAAGGAAATGGTGAGTGATGGGAGAAGGGTAGAACCAGATACTATTCCCATTCCTTTTTCTCCTTTTCTTCTTCCTCCTCATTCTCCCTGACATCATAATGAAAGCCCTTCATTTGCTGGGAGTCACATTTCTCTCAGGGGTCCAGGAATAGAGACAGTGAAAGGGCTGTCACCTCCTTGCTAGGGAAGAGGGATGGGGGCCCAGAGTGGGGAAGTGACTTTCCCAATCTCACCTCCTGACCAAGAGATTTGCAGAGCTGACCTACACTGGAGCCTAGGTCTTCTGAAAAGGCAACCAGTGAACTTTCTGAGGAACTGAGTCATAAGAGACCACTTCAGTGCCTGGATTGAAATACAGGTCCTCTTCTCCTTGGTTTTAATGCAGTTTTAATGGCACCTTCTTCAGTGAACCCAACCAGATATCTCCATCAAGTTCCACCATCCTTGCCAATGTCTCTCAGGTTGAGGCTATCCCCTAGCCCAAGCCTGCCCTGTGACTTCTTCATGGTTCTTCCAGCTAGCCTTCTGTTGGGTGACATTTCTCTGGATCTGAGAATCATGCCCTTCTCCCCCGAATAAGTCATGTCAGGGCAGAACTTACTTCTTTGTCCAGAGCTCCCATTCTGGCCAGCATCTGAGGCTGAGTAAACCCTTTAGGAATGTGTGAAAGAGTAATGCCCAGGTCCCATCTGTCCTTCCCAATTTCCCTCCAGTGTTCTTTGGGTCCTGGTTTGACCACATCAAAGGATGGCTTTCCAGGAGAGATTCAGAGAATTTCTTGTTTGTAACCTATGAGGAACTCCATCAGGTAAGCTTCCTGTCTGTTTCCTTTTTCATCTTTCTCGTTGTCCTCATTAATACTAGAGGCTTCACCCTCTCAATTATCTCCAATGATTGTGTAGATTTTGTTTTTATACGGTTGTTTCCATGTCATCTCAGTCAATAAAAATTAGGCACTTACCATGTGCCAGGCACTGAGCTAAGCACTGGGAATACAAAGAAAGGTTTAGAAGACACTCCATTCCCTCAAGGAGCTCACTGCCCCAAAGTGCAGACAACATGCAAACAATATATGTATGTGTGTGTGTATCCAGATATATACATGCATATGTGTACATACATGTATGTATATACATGTATGTATATAGTTTGTATATGATAAATTGGAGACATTCAACAGAGGGAGGGCACTGGAATGTAGAGTGTTTGGGAAGGCTTCCTGTAGGAACTTGGGGTTCTGCTGTTCAGTTGTTTCAGTCATGTCAGACTCTCTGTGACCCAGTTTGGGGTTTCCTTGGGAAAGTTACTGGAGTGGTTCATCATTTTCTTCTTCAGCTTATTTTACAGATGAGGAACTGAGGCAAGCAGGGCCAAGGGACTTGCCCAGAGTCACGAAGGGAGTGAGTGTATGAGGCCTGACTTGAACCCATGAAGATGAATCTTTCTTAATTCAGGCCCAGCACTCTATCCACTGTGCCACCTGGCTGCCCCCTCAAGGAGTCTAGGAAGGTCAGTAGTCAGAGCAGGGAGGGAGAGCATTCCCGACGCGAGGGACAGTCAGAGAGAATTCGCAGAGCCAAGAGATGGAGCATTTTGTTTGTGAAATAGACAGGAGGGCTGTGCAACTGGATCAAGGGTTATATGTTGGGGAGTCAAGTGTAAGAAGATTTGAAAGGCAGAAGGGAGGGAGATTGTGACAGGGCTTTGAATGACAGGTGATTTTGCATTGGATCCTGGAGGTGATAGGGAGCCATTGGATTTTATTGAGTGGAAGTGTGACATGATCAGACTTTATATCACCTCACACCTGGAATATTCCAGTAGCCTCCTGGAAGGGATGGGTGTGGGGCTCAAGTCTCTCCCCACTTCAGTCCATCCTCCATTCAGCCAACAAAATGATTTTCCTAAAACTCAGATTCAACCACATCTTCCACCTACCCAATAAGCTCTGGTGGCTCCCTGTTACCTCCCAGAGTAAACATAAAATACTCAGTTTGCCTTTCAAAGCCCTTTACAACCCAGCCCCTTACTCCTTTTGCAGTCTTCCAACATCTCACCCTTCGCCGTCTAATGTTTCATCTGGGCCTTCCTGGCCTTTCAGGGAGCCAGTGGCACAGAGTACTGAACCTGGAGTCAGGAAGACCTTAGTTCAAATTTGGCCTCAGACACTTCCTGGCTGCATGACTCTGGACAACTCACTCGACCTCTGTCTGCCTCAGTTTCCAGTGCTGAAAAATGGGGATAATAGCCCCCACCTCATAGGGTTGTCATGGAGATCAAATGAGTTAATATTTGTGAGGCCCTGAGCCTGTGCCTGCACATAGTAGGTTCTTAATAAATGTCTGTCCCCCACCATTTAGTGTTCCTTATACACATGACTCTATCTCCCCAGTCTGTTCCACTAGCTGGCCCTCCATTTGTGGAATCATCCCCTCTTCCCTTTTGCCTCCTGGCTTTCCTGAAGCCTCAGCTCAAATCCCACTTCATGCAAGAAAACCTTTGCCAGGCCCATTTAGTCCTAGTGCTTGCCCTCAGAGATGACCTGGAGTTCAGCCTGTCAACTCAGTCAGTCAGCAGTGATTGAGAACCTACTATGCTCCAGGGACTGAGAATACAAAGAAAGGTGAATGACAGCACCTCACCAAGAGGAGCTCCCAATCTATGTCAGAACGTGAATCCTGGGTATAGGCAAACATGTTACCTGACTGTTCCTACCCACCCCCCGTGGGACCCTCCGCATACATAGGCCAGTAAGAGACATTGCATTGTTTTCTCATTTGGGTTTCTTTTTAGATTCCAGTCACATGCGTGTGTGCGTGTGCGTGTGTGTGTGTGTGTGTGTGTGTGTGTTTTCTTTTAGTCTGTTTCTTCTTTCCCAAAATATGGAAATATTTTACATGATTACAATATGTAACATATCAAATTGATTGTCATCTTGGCACATATTTGGAAAAAAATAAATACTATTCAAAAGGAAAAAGTTTTCCATAAAGAGAAAAAAAGACTCTTTCCAGGACATTTCCATATCTTTCAGAAGCTTCTCCCTATGCCAGCCACATGGGGCTGATTTCCTCTCTTGTGAGCTGGTGGGAGGAGCTCCCATAACCTTGAGGAAGAACCTCCTTTCTCCTCCCCAGGAATGTCTTGGGTTTTCGCTTATTCATTCTCCATGTATACTTTCCCTTCTGACTCATCTTTTTCTTCCTTTTCTCTGTATTTCAAGTTTTGTTCCTCCCTTTTCTCTTTCTTCTTTTGACTGTTCTCATCCCTCTTTTCTCCTAGGGCTTTACTCCAACTTCATTTCTTTCTTTTTAGACTACTTGAAGTCCTCTTGCCTTCCCCTCTATATACCTTTGACTGCTCTTCGTTTCCCTATTTTCTCAAATTCCTTTTCCCTCTCTCTTTCCTCTCCCCAACCACTTTCTTTACTAATTTATCTACTCCTAATTGTATACCTTTCTCTCTTTCCCATGCACTCACTAAACCTTAAATTTCCACCTCCAACTCCTCTTTAGGTTTTCTCTTTTCTTTCCCTCCATCCCTTCTCCCTACTTATCCCCTTTCTCATTCCCTCCATTTCATTTTCCTGTTTTCTCTTTTTTTCTCATTTCCTTTTGTTCTTGTTTTATTTTTCTTTCTCTGTTTATTTCCACCTCCCCCACAAGCTCTTCATTCACTTACCATAGCCTCTATTTTCACCTCTCATTACTCTTCCCTTGTCTCTCCCCAAATCCTCACCTTACTCTACTTTCTGGTTTGATTCACTTCCCACTCCAGCTTCAGATCTTATTCTCACTCCCTGCTTAATATTCCCACCCCACCCACTTCTTCCCCTTGAATTCCTCTCCCCTTTGCACTTAGTCCTTTCTCTCTTCACCTCAGACTCTCTTTTCTCTCCTCCTAAATCCCTTGTTTCTGCTTCTCTTTTTTGCACTTTTCTTTCAAACTCTTCCTCCTACCCCCCTTTCATACTTATCTGCCTCTTCCCTATCCTATCCCTCTTCTTTGTTCTCACTTTGGGCCCCTCTGTTTTCTTGCTGTTCTTTCTCCCTGACATCACCACCGCCATACCGTGGGATGTGGTATTTTTCCTTAGGATTTTATGGCCAGTGTGAAGAAGATTTGCCAATTTCTGGGCAAGGAGTTGAGTGAGGAAGAAATCAACTTGGTGGTAGAGAATGCCTCCTTCCAAGTCATGAAACAACGCATGCTGGAAGACAAGGAATTTATACCAATGAAAAATACCGAATATCTCAAAATGATTACACTGAGAAAAGGTGAGGAAGAATGGTCTATTGCCATTAGGGGGTTATATAGGTGGGTTCCCTCCTGTCCAACTGAACACAAGGCACCCAGAAATAGGATCAGAGAAGGTGAGAATGACAAAGCAGATAGAATGCAGTCACAGAATTTGTTCCATGTCCACCATAGACAGTACCAGATGCCTCTGCAATGACCCACTCAGAGATAGCATGCCCAGGCAGCCAAGGAAACCTCCCTTAGGTTTTCATGTGTTAGAGGAAAAGTGAGAAGTGAGGGTGTAAGAGGAAAGGGTAGGGCCAGGCTGATTCAATGTCCACATTGTCTGAATGATGAGCGAGGAAGGGAAGAGCTCACTGGTTGCAGGGGAAGGTCACCTAGCCCTAACCCCATCAATAGAAGTCACTAAAGGTCCACCCAATGTCTCCTTCCTGGGGCAAGGAGGGAGGGAGAATAGTATGGAAGAGCATGATCACAAAGGGCCTATCTCTAGGATGTGTTATCCCCCTTCCACATGTGGCAGGAATCTGTGGAGACTGGAAAAACTACTTCACAGTGACCCAGATGGAAACATTCAATCAGCTGTACCAAGAGAAGATGAACAGGCTGGACCAGGACCTGTTCCCATGGGATCAATGCTGAGATGAGTTGTGGAAGATCCGGTGTTCTCTAATTCATCTGTATGTGATCTGCAGATAGTGATAATTCTGCCTCCCCTTCCCTATCCCTCTTTCCCTACTTTCTCTTCTCTTCTCTTATTAGTGTAGCTCACACAAAGAAGTAGTAATGTGAGAGACTTGGGTCATCCATGTTTCTTCTCCAAGGAAAGCTTCTAGTGGGAAACCATTACTGATCACACTAACTCTTCCTTGACTGTCATGCTTAGATGCTGTTCTGGAATGGTCCTTTTAATCCTGTGATTTTTGAGTACTTCAAATGTAAATGAATGCTGAATGTTGTAGGCTTTTCCTGCCTATTGATGTAATGGTTGTTGTAATCATTTTTCATTAAATTTATTATGCTAAGAGATTACATGATGTTAAACAATTTTTGCATCTCAAAGATAACTGCAATAACACCAACCAATGGAGAACAGTTTTCAAAATGCCATATTTTGCATCACTATTGATCCATCGATCCATAGGGGCAGCTAGGTGGTACACTGGAGAGAGCTCCAGGCTTCAAGTCAGGAAGACTTGAGTTCAGATTTGGTCTCAGACACTTACTAGCTGGGTGACCCTGGACAAGTCTCTTAATCCCATTTGCTTCAGCTTCCTCATTTGCAAAATGAGCTAGAGAATGAAATGTCAAACCACCCCCATAGCTTTACCAAGAAAACCCCAATGATCTTAGAAAAACATGGAAAGATTTGCACCAAATAATGAAGAGCGAAATGAGCAAGACCAAGAGATTGTTGTATACAGTGATAGCAACATTGTGTTAGGAATGTCTCAGCAAATAACTCATTTCATCTATTATTTATAAATTAAGTATGAAAGACATATGATGAAAGACACTGTCTATATCGAGAGAAAGAACTGATAAATAGAAGTATTTGTAGAACAATTCTACATACATATACGTATTTATGCCTAATGGTAGCCATCTCTAGGGCAGTAGGGGAATGGAAGAAAAAAGAAAAAAACAAATTTACATAACTTCATTATATATTTATAAGGAATAGCAAGATGTATATACTAGACTTACGGTTTTGGGCATGCTCATCTCTTTCATTGTACACTGTTGTGGAATACTTGTTTTACTCTATAATTTACAAGCAAAATAAATAAATGGGGAAAAAAGAAAACCCCAAAAGGGATCATGTAGAATTTGACACCACGGAATTGACTGAACAATTGGTCTATTGGTTTCTGGTCCCTTTCTGGCTTAAAATACAAAACATCAAGTTCCCAACAAGGGACAGATTGTACATGAAGAAGGCTTTGAAGAATGCTTTTTCTGGAGTATTGCAAATATGATCTGAAGAGCTTTAAACTGGAAATGAAGACAAAGAGAAAACTTTGGTCAATGTAGAGATGACAGACAATTAGTAAGATCTTGTTTAGTGGGAAAAATTAATTTTATAAAGGAGCTGCATGACCCAAATTCATATTGAATATTTCAACTGGGCTGGAAACAAAGACTATATTTCACAAAATTATGACACTGAATAATGAAAATTAAAGTATATTCAGCTACTTTATGGCACTTATTATTAGCACTAATTGGGACCTATTTGTAGGTCCAATGTGGGAAGAATAAGAGGAGGAGAGACACTCAGGAGTTCAAAGGAAACAAAATCGAAGAAAGCTGTGAAACCTATACCCTCATAAAACCTATACCCAGATGAATTTTAAAGTATGGGTTGTGAAAAGAAGAACCAGAGAATCTAAAACAAAGAATTAAACTGAAATGAAAAAGAATGAAGAACTAGCGAATGAATGAATGAATGAATGAGAATTTAAGTACTTATTATATGTCAGGTACCATGCTAAGTACTGGAACTACAAATATATATAGTGTAAAACAAGCAATTAAACTTAAATAAAAGAGAATGAAGAACAAGTAAAAGAATGAATGAATGAATGAGAATTTAAGTACTTATTACGTGTCAGGCACCATGCCAAGTGCTGGAGATACAAATATACAAAGTCAGTCCCTGCACTGAAAGAGTTTCCATCCAAATAGGGGAAGACATAGTTACAGGAGAGTGGTAGCTAGGGAAGCCACACAGGTGGGGAGTGGAGTCGCAGGGTGTTTGGAGCAGGCTAACACAGGCTGTTATCTTGGTTTCTTTAGGTTCTGGGTCAGAATGAATTGGCACACTGGTAGAGCATTCAACAGGTAAGAAAAGGAGCTTTACTTACCCATAAATAAAACTTTACACAGCAGGATATTCAACAAGGATAGGCACTGAGGATTAACAGAGTTGATTCAGCTGAGTGAAGCTTCTTTCCTCCAGTTGTCCATCATGGTGTACAGCCAAGTGGCCACACCTACCTGGGGCTCCTCCTGGCTATTACTGGGGTTAGCAAGAGGTGGTGTCAACTACCACAGCCAACCAAGCCACAAAGATCTTGTCAAAACATTTTAATGAAAGACTAACCCAACTCGCATGGAGACAGGGGATAGAACGTTGTTCCTACAACACAAAGCAATTGGCTGACACTTGCTTTCTGGGAAAGTTGAGGTGAATTTGGTTACTCTTCCAAAGCCAAAGGTGATGTGTCTGGACTTCAGGAAAAGACCATGTCCGTAGCAAGGACCCAGTATCTGAGTGGGCCCCAGTCAAGCAAGACAGTGATTTCCTGCTGCAGGCACAAGATAAACAATAACCCTGCATGTCCTACACATGGTCTGAACAGGATGTTGGCCAGGAAACCGAGGAAGGCACTTTCCCACATTGGCACCTGCTCACTATTGCTCCTCAATAACCCTTCAGTGACCCTAGGCTCATGAGCATCTCATTTGCATTGCAGTTAGCTTCCCCTCCCCACCTTGAGAGGGATTGGACTATATGTTGGTAAATCACATCCATGGAAGTCTGAGCTACAGCCTCTTGCCTACCTGTGTCTCCTTACTTAATCTTTCTGCCAACATGGCACTTTTCCCCTTTACAAACCCCTAGCTCCTCCTGACTGGGCTGTTATCTTCCTTAAGGAGAAGATCCTGCTGGGTGCATTACTCCAAATAAACTCCTCCACTTGGTTTGGAGACTAAGTCTGAATTCTTTTGAGACTACAACTTGATACATGTCCTTCACTTTAACAGAGGGGATGAGTGAATGTGGCCTAGCGCATTAGTGTGCCATGAGAATGACTGGGGAGAAGCAGCAGTGTGGTGAATCTTGGTAGGGTTGGTTTTGGTGAAAGCCTACCAATCAGTAACCCAGGCCCCAGAGTGGAGCTATCATGGAAACTTAGCTTTTGGAATTAGCACCTTATTTTTATATGACTCAGAAAGGGTAGGCCTGATTCTTATATATCTACGTCTATATATACACATATACATATACACACATATACAGTACTTATTTAGTATTTAATTTTCCCCAATTACACAAAAACCAATTTTTAACATTTGTTTTTAAAACATTGAGTTCCAAATTCTCTCCCTTCCTCCCCACCCCCTCTGATTGAGAAGGCAAGCAATTCCATATAGGTTATATATGTGAAGTCATGCAAAACATATCCATAATGGTAATGTTGTGAAAGAAAACATAGATAAAAAACTCTAAAGAAAGTGAAAAAACCCAAAAGTTGCCTTAATCTGTATGCAGACACCATCAGTTCTTTCTCTGGGGATGGATAGCATTTGTCATCCTAAGTCCTTCAGAGGTGTCATGAATCATTGTATTGGTGAGAGTAGCTATGTCATTCACAGCTGATCATTTTACAATATTGCTGTTACTTTGTACCCAATACATTTCACTTTGCATCAACTAATATAAGACTTTCTAGGTGTTTCTGTGTTTCAACAATCCGCCAAGCAGCTTCTGTGGGGGTGTAAGATCCACCCACAGCCAGCACCCAGAAAGCTGCCGGCATGCCGGGAAAGCACAGGATCTTTTGATCTGCCTTAATAAGGAAAGCAAGGTGAAGAGCTTGACAAACTTATTGTAATTCAGCATACAGACAGCATTCACTTAGTTCAGGGGAAAAAGCCAATGTAGAAGTTAAATAGAAATGAAAAAGGAAAAGAAAAGAAGCCAGAAAGCTTCTCATAACAAACTGTACACCATCCAGGACAATGGTTCCATCATATTTGGATTCTAACACCATGGCCCCTTGTAGCAACAATTCGGCTAGCAGCAAATGTTGAGGTATAAGACTCAACAAAAGTCAACTCAACAGCAACAAGAGCTGCTAGCATAGGTTCTTTGATCTGCTTTACTAAGGAAAGCAACTTTAAGTGGTTAACAATCTCACTTTAATCACATACACATACATCATTCACTTAGGTCAGGGGAAGAGCCAGCAACCCGAACTTCAGAGCAAATACAAACAAATTACAAACATACACAATATAAACAGACCAAATCACAATTCATAGTTACCAGGAAGGCATCAACATCTGGGTTCACAAGCTGGGAGGCTCTTAGAGCAGCCACCCAGAGTCCCACACCACTGTTCCAGTGGCTGAGAGCCCCAGACAAAATGCTAACCTTTGAGTTTTTATACTCTGTTCAGGGCTGAAAGGATTTACACCTAGTGAGCAAAAGGGTATGGGCCTGGGGCTTTGCACCTAGTAAGGCTCAATCAAAGACCCTTAATTAATTTAACATTCTAAAACAGTAAAAAAAAAAAGTCCCACCTTAATTACCAATACGCCTCTGGTGTCTAGCTATGGCAGTAAAGAGAAGAGAAATGGGAAAAGCAGCCAGACTGGACCAAACATATGGAGAGGAGATGTATGTGGCAAGCACAAATCTGATGGCATTAAGAAGTTGAGTTATAAAGTCTCTGAAGGTGGAGAAGATAACAAAGGGGTGTGTGTCTGTTTTGGCAGGGTCTCCAACCTTATTAAAACACAAAAAGGGGGTGGGAAGGGAACAACTACTACCAACTTACCTGTCCGGTTCACACAAAGCTTTATGGGATTTGTCCATATGTGGATTGAGAGGGTCCTCCAGGAAGGTATTAGTAGGGGAAAAGCAGGCTTTCACAGTTGATATTTCACAATGGATCACATCTGTAATATCAGTCAGTTTAACAAGTGACTGAAAAAGGTAGGTAGAGAATGCCACATCCCACTATGCTCATCATTTGTTGTGTCTGGAAAACCATTTGATTCTGTCCACTGAAATGCCACCTTATGGGCTCTTTAGAAAATAGAAGTGGTTATTTGTCCCCCAAGGTGAGCAGTGCCCAGGCCTCATCTTTGCTGGCCAGTGCAGTCCCTGCCATGGGCCCAAAGACAAGCCAGCATTTAGGGAAACATTGCAGAAGGTCGAAGGGAGTTTCTGCATATCATTGGGAGAAGAGGAGACTGGGGGCATGGCCAGGACTGACAAGCTGTGGACTCCACTTGGAGAAATGCTTGCTTCTCCTTCACAAAGCTGGAGTTAGTTCTGGGGTTGATCATGATTCCAAAGTTGATTTCACAGATTAAGAATAGCACCTACTATGTTCCAGGCACCTTACAAATCTTATCTTGCTGTTCCCTCACAATAACCCTAGGAAGCAGGTATTTTAATCCCTATTTTACAGTTGAGGAAACTGAGGCAGACAGAGGTGAATTAAATTCCCCAGAGTCACACAGCTAGTAAGGCTCTGAGGTCAGATGAATTGTTATGACAAGAAGGAGGTGAGCTCCTCTTTCAGCCTGAATGCTGTGATTTTATAACTTTGATGTATCACTTATTGGACAGAGTGTCCCTTGGTCAAAGACAATCTGAAGGACTCAGATGGGTACATTCTGGTTTGCCAAAACAAGGTGACTCAGTGATTGCGGAAAGAGACGAGAGACCTTGGGAAGTCTCAGTGTCAAGAGGAGAGTGGAGAGAATGAATGTTCAGCCTTGGTGAGAGAATAAAGTCTTCTCAGCTCTGGGACACAAACAGCTGCAGGAATGTGGGCATGGATGATGAGAATAGGTCGTTTCTACCCAAGACGAGACACACGCAAGTGCGCGCCCGCGCGCACACACACACACACACAAACACACACACACGCACATACACACACATACACACATATACACACACACACATACACACACACACACATACAGACACACTCTCTCTCTCTCTGTCTTTCCCTGTCGCTCCCTCTCCCTCACTCCTCTATCTCTCTACATATATCTATATATACATATGTATATGTAAAAATTCACTTTTTGAGGTCATTCCAACATAATCAACTAACTTCCATGCACTCTGTCTATGTAAAGTCCTTATAACTGCCCCCAAAATAAGTTCTTAGCAGTTACCTGTATCATCTTCCTACATAGGAATGCAAACCATTTAACCTCATCGAGTGCCTTAGGATTTCTCTTTCATGTTTAGCTTTTTATGCTTCTCCTGACTCTTGCATTTGAAAGTCAAATTCATGTATGGGCTGTTCATCATGCTTGGAAGTGTTGTATTTTATTAAATATCCATCTCCTCCCCCCAAAGAGGGGGGTTCCCAAAATCAGTCATAGAACCCCTGGGGGGTACCATAATGATCCAGTGGGGTGGTAGTAGCCTTAGGTGCAAACTGGGGGTGTTGAATAAAAACAAGGGGGCAGTGGAAGCCTAAGGAAAGAACTCAGTCTTGCTGGGTAAGTCATTCCTGGTTGTAATCCTGCCTCCTTTGCCTTTCAGTATATAAAATTGCAAGTCCTCCACTTCTTTCATAAGGAACCTGCTAAATCTCCAGTGATTCTGACTGTGACTCCACAGAATTTGATAGTTTCTTTCTGGCTGCTTTCACTATTTTTTCTTTCACTTGGGCTCTGTGGAATTGTCCATTATTGGCTTATTTGGTAAGTAATATTCTTGGGAGTTTCCATTTTAGGACCTACTTTAGGTGATGATTGCTGGAACCTTTCAATTGCTTCCTTAGCCTTTGGTTCTAAGATAGTGCAGTTTTTCTTTATATTTGTAAATTTATAATTTTATAATTATTATTTTTAAAATATGATGTCTAGGCTCTTTCTTTGATCATGGTTTTCAAGTACTCCACTAATTCTTAAATTATCTCTCCTTGATCTGTTTTCCATGTCTGTCATTTTTCTGAAGAGATGTTTCACATTTTCTTCTACATTTCATACTTTTGATTTTATTGTTGTTCTTTCTTGATGGCTCATGGAATTGTTCCCTTCCCCTTGTTCAATTCTAATTTTTAAGAAATTATTTTCTTCAGTGCAGAGTCATGATGGCAGAGTAAAGGCAGGGACTGGCCTGAGCTTTCCTTCAAACTCCTCTTAATGCCTTTAAAAATGACTCTAAACAAATTCTAGAGCCACAGAACCCACAAGAAGATGGAATGAAACAAAATTCCAGCCCAAGATAACTTGGAAAGTGGTAGAAAAGGTTTGTCATGCCTGTGTGAGAGTGGAGCACAGCCACCCCAGCACAGCTCCTGCCACAGCAAACCAGGAGCAGGCTTTGGGAGTGACTGAATCAGCAGCAGCAATGCCTCCTTCTAGAGCTCTCAGCCTACAGATGGTAAGGGAGTCAAAGAATTGGTCAGAAGATTGCAGGGTTCTTTTTTGCTAGCACTGAGGCAGGACTCTGTTCCTTTGCCCATACTTAAATGCAGGTCACAGCCCTGGGCAGCATTCCCAGGGAGAGGAGGAGCACTAGCATATCAAAGCTTGTGGCCACAGTGGAGGGGGTACCCTCTGATAATCATTTTTTATATCAATCTAGTAACTTTGGTAAGGGTCAGACTGATTAACCAGAAGAAGAGCCTGATCCTAACAATCTCTTTGTTCTCTGAGTTTACCCGGAGAGTGCTCCTTCCTGTGTCAGCGGGGCCAGATCAGGCTGACTTGGGAACATTCTTTCCTCTGTTAGCCGTTGAGGATGAGACCCTTGACCCGAGAAAACTATCTTGCTTAATATTTTGTGGACATATACTATGTTGTGGAATGGTAATGGTAAATTAAACACATAAATGCTGGGTTGTAATTCCAGCTGACACTTTGTCAACTCTCTTATCTAATTGTGTTTACAACCTATTCCATTAAGGAAAATCTTTTTGTTGTATCATGGTTAAACATACATGGGGATCATAAAATTGAGTAACCCAGGTATGTTGAGTTGTGACTATTCTAAAATGTATTTAACCTTTCTAATTCTTTTCTTCAGTCAGTCAGATTTTGTCTGGTTCCTTGTATGTACAAGTAAGCTAGCTCCACTAGTTTTAAGGGAATAAACAACATGGATTTTCATATCACCTAGCTTGTTTGCCTCCTTTAACCAAACTCTCAGGTCAACACCTCCTTACAATTCTAGGGCTGAAAGGCATGCTTGTGGTCACTCACAGGCCAAGAGAGTAGTAAACATGTCTCCTTACAATATAGAGGCTCCTGAAACTCAGTCACAGCACCCCTGGGGGAATGCTGCAATGATCCAGGGGGGTGGTAGTAGCCTCAGGTGCAAATTGGGGGGAGCTGAATATAAACAAGGGGGTTGTGGAAGCATAAGGAAAGAAGAGAGGAAAAGGAAAGTTTGAAAAACTGTACATGTTTCATCTGTTGTGTAAGAGAGTTCAAATCATAGTGATTACATTATTTTCCATATGAACACACAAAATGCAGGTTATAACTGATCAGTGGTCAAGTCCACCAATGGGTCTTAACAAGCAAGTGTTGGCAGGCAAGCATGTCACACAATGTTGGGAAATCCAGCATGCATCAGCAGGTATATGTGCATATGATGACCTATTTGCAACATGATATTATGTGGTTACTTGACACAATATTGCATCATCAAAATTTCAGTACAGGAAAAAACCCACAAATTTACATAAATTATTCAATTTAAGATGTGTCATTTAAAAAATTCTATATATTTTTGAAATGATGCAAATTAAAAAGAAAATCATTAAAGTGTTAAAGAACATAGATGTTCAGGGGGGCGGTGAGTAATTTTTTTTAAGGGGGCATGGATCAAGTAAGTTTGGGAACTTCTTTTGTAGATAAAACCATCTTGGAAGAACTAAAAACTTACAGGTACCTAGAAGTAACTCTGAAAAGAGCTGCATAAAACCCCTGAAGCTTGAGAAAGTTTTCCCTCTACCCTGGAAGCAGAATCCTGCTTTAACAAAGAGTTAAAATTCAAGTAATAGGCTGAGAAAATGAGCAAATGGAGGAAAAAAAAGGTCTATAAAAGTTACTTTGGTCACTAGGAAGATTAAAACACACAGACTGGAGAAGAGACAATAAATTCAAAGCTCCTACATACAAAGCCTCCAAGAAAAATAGGAATTGGATGCAGGCCATGGAAGAGCTCAAAAACAGCACAGGTGTGAGTTGAATATGAAGGAATGATATCTAAAAAATAAAATTAAGGGGTAAGAGGAGAATATGCTGGGAGAAAGAGAAAAGGAGAGGTAGAATGGGATAAGTTATCTCACATAAAAGAGGTAAGAAAAAGCTTTTACAGTGGAGGGGAAGACAGGGGAGGCGAGGGGGAGTGAGTGAACCTTACTCTCATCAGAATTGGCTCAAAGAGGGAATAACATACACACTGATATAAAAATCTAAGCTTACAGGAAAGTAGGAGGGGAAGGTCATAAGACAAAGGAGGATGATAGACAGGAAAGATGACTGGGGAAGGGGTAGTCAGAAGCAAAACACTTTTGAGGAGGGTCACATGAAAGGAGAAAGAAAATAGAATAAAAGGGGGGAGGGAAGATGGGGAGAAAGACAATTAGTAATAGGAACTGTGGAAAAAATTTGAAGCAAATTTCTGATAAAGGCCTCATTTCTCAAATATATAGAGAACTGAATCAAATTTATAAAAACGAGAGCCATTTCCCAATTGATGAATGATCAAAATATATGATCAGTTCTCAGATGAAGCAAGCAAAGCTATCATAGCCTTATGAAAAAATGCTCTAACTCAGTATTGATAGGATAAATGCAAATTAAAACAGTTCTGAGGTACTGCCTCATGTGATTGGCTAATAGGACAGAAAAGGTAAATGTCAAATGTTGGGGGGATGTGAGAAAAATGAGAAATTAATGCATTGTTGGTAGAGTTGTGAATTGATTCAACCATTCAAGCATTCTGTAGAGCAATTGTAAAGTATACCCAGAGGGTTATAAAAGTATGCATACCCTTTGACCTATCTACTAGATTTGCATCCCAAAAGAGAAAAACTAAAAAGGGGAAAAGGACCTATATGTACAAAAATATTTATAGCATCTCTTTTCTGGTGGCAAAAAATTGGAAATTGAAGAGGTGCGCATCCATTGGGGAATGGTTGAACAAGTTATGGTGTGTGATTATGCTGGAATTCTGTTTTACTATAGGAAACGATGAGCAAGATGCTCTTAGAAAAAATTGTAAAGACTTACATGGGCTGAATACAAATTGAAATGTACTGTGTACAAAGTAACAGCAACATTGTAAGATGATCAGCTGTGAGCCACTTAGCTATTGTGATCAATACAATCACCCAAGACATCTCTGAAGAACTTGTGATGAAGAATGCGATCCACCTCCAGAGAATGAACAGATCGTATCTGAATACAGATTGAAGCATAATTTTTTTAAATTTCCTTTGTTTTTCTTGTTTTTTTGTATGTTTTTTTGAAGCATGACTATCATGAATGTTTTGCATGACTATACATTTATAACCTATATCAAACTGCTTGACTTCTCAATAAAGATGGGTGGAGAGGGAGGAAAGGAGAGAATATGGAACTCAAAGTATTAAAGAAGAATATTAAAACTGTTTTCATATACAACTGGAGGGAAATGCTAAATAAATAAGAATTTTTTTTAAAAAAGGAATTATTTTCTTCAGTGAGCTTTTGTACCTCTATTACCATTTGGCCAATTTTGCTTTCTAAGGAATTATTTTCTTCAGTGAGCTTTTGTAACTCTTTTACCATTTCACCAATTTTGCTTCTTAAGGAGTTATTTTCTTCAGTGAGGTTTCATATCTCTTTTACCATTTGGACAATTCTGTTTCTGAAAGTGTTCTTTTCTTCAGTATTTTTGAACCTCTTTTACTGAGTTCTTGGTTTTCTTCATAATTTTCTTTATTTCTTCTCATTTCTTTTCCCAATTTTTCCTCTATTACTCTTATTTTCTTTTTAAAATAACTTTTGAGTCTTTTTTTAGTTCTTTTGGGAATTCTTTATAGGCTGATGCTGTAGTTACCTTTCTTGAGGCCTTCCTTGTTGCTTTTTCGACATTTGTTGTCTTCTTCTGAGTTTGTGTGTTGATCTTCCCTGTCACCATAGTAGCTATTTATGGGGAGATTGTTCTTTGGTCATTTGCTCTTTTTTCCCCAACCTATCTCTTGACTTTAAACTTTATGTTAAAGCTGGCTTCTGCTCACATGAAGGGGAGCATCATGGTCCCAAGCTTCAGACTTTTCCCATGCTTCTGTTTTCACAGCTGCTTTTGGGTCTTTGAAAGTTTTCAGTGCTTCCAAGGTGATGTGATCAAGGGGGAGGTATGTTCACTGCTCTCCTGGTCTGTGTTCTGGTACTTACCCAGGTAAGGCCCCTGATCCCTTTGCAACCACAAGTGCTAGCACTCCTCTACTCCCTGGGAATGTGTCTTGGCGGTGCAAGAGGGTCCTCCAGCCCCTACTAGCTCAGGGTCCCATGTAATCTCTTTCTGACCAGTTTTCCAATCCCCTTACCCTCTGGTTAGCCAGCTCCCTCATCCCTCTACTGCCATTGGTACCATGTTGGTTCTGGGCCCTAGACTTCTCCTGCCTACCTCCTAAGTTGTCTCGGACTGGGAAGATGTCTTCCTCTTACCTTTAGTTAGCTTTGTCACCAGAATTTGATTTGAAGTGCTATTGGAAAGTTGTCTGCAGAGGAATCATAGGAGAGTTTGGCTGTAGTGCTTCCTTGACTCTGCCATCTTGACTCTGTCTCAACATGTTCTTTGTTTCTTAAAAGAGGATTTTAGAACTGAAGCTGAGAGGTGGTCTTGGAACAGTCAGGAGGCCAGTGTCACTGGATCGAAGAATATGTAGCAGGGAGTAATGTGTAGAAGGCTGGACAGGTGTATTGCCAATTAAGTTGGGACTTTCTTACTGTTTTAGAATGACGAATTGAGTCTTTCATTGAGCCTTATTAGGTGCAAAGCCCCAAGCCCAAACCCCTATCTCCTAGGTGCTAAGCTTATGTGGGCATGAAGCCCTCAGGGTCCTAAGGGGAGTTGCTAAGACCAGAGCCAGTAATAAGAGCCTGAGCTCTGGTTGCTCAAATGACATTTGATGATGGATAAAGAGTATATAAAAAGAGAGAACAGAGATATTTGCTTGGGATTCTCACTGATTGGAAGAGTGTCAGTGTGGAGACTCTGGGTTACCGTTAAGGAACCCCCCCCCCCCCGGCTTTGAAAAACCCGGATGTTAGGGCTTGTCTGGTAACTATGTTGTGATTTGGTTAGACAGAAATGTTGATCTGTTTATATGATCTCTGTAATTTCTGTTTGTATTTGCTCTGAGGTCTAGGGTGCTGTCTCTTCCCCCTGAACTCAGTGAATGATATACGTAAATGTTGGATTAAAGTAAGATTGTTAACCCCTTAACGTTATTTTCCTTAGTAAAGCAGATCAAAGAACCTGTGCTGGCAGTGTTCTTGTTGTTGGGCTGGTGTTGGTCTTTCACCCCTACAACAGCTGCTAGCTGAATTGTTGAAACAACAGGGAAGAGCCACAGTTGAGAAAGGGCTGTGAATGTCAAACAGCCTTTTGTATTTGATCCTAGGGACAATAGGGAGCCACTAAAGCTTATGGAGTAAGAGATGACATGGTTGGATCTAAGCTTTAGGAAAATCACTTTGGTGGCTGAATGAAGGCTAGACTGGAGGAGAGAGACCTGAAACAGACAGAGCCTACCCCCAGCCACTATTGCCATAGGCTGGGGTAGAGGTGATGAATGTCTGCCCTCGAGCTGGGGTCATCTTATTTTCCTGCATTTGTATTCCCAGTACATAGCACATAGTGAATGCTTAATGTGTGCCATGTCTGCCTACATATGTATCTACTTGCCCATCTGTCTATGTATCATCTCTCTGTCTTTATGTCTAGCTATCTGCCTACTTATATATTAGTTTTAATGCCTAAATTGGGACTTTCTGCGAGGGTCAGGTTCTATTCCTGCCTTGCTTTGAGTCTGAGTATTTGGGCCTTGTCTCTCTCACCTTTCGTTGCCTGCTTCTTCTTTTGGCCTTTACTTCTTGGGGGTCAGATGCCCTGGATCTTTGAGGTTCAGAATGCTAGATCTCTATCATTTTCTCTGGTATCTCAGGACAGCATGTTAGGGACCTTGGAGCCCCTGGGCCTGGGCTTCTCTTTGTAGTGGCTGAGCTGCTGGTTGTTGCCACTCCCCAAAGCTCCCAAGATCCCCATTGTGGGGATTTCTGATGAGCTCACTTTTTCCTCAGGAGTTCTCTGACTGGGACCTCATTTTGCTGTGAGATAGACTTGCCTATCATCTTTGGGTTGTTTTTTGTACACTTTGGAATGGGGACAGTACTTGTGTAAGGTAAGGCAGCTAATGAGGAGGTGGAAGGCTAGAGATGGAGTTGAATTGGCAGTGAAGTGAGTAGCATGGATAAGGCCTCTCAATAATTGGGCATTCTGGCCAGGCACTCAGCCATCAAGAGAGCAGGCCTTGGGGCGTCACCCTCCTGAGGTAGACTAGGCATCTGCGGGGTGATGGGACAGTCCAGAGACAGTCCAGTCCATGAGTCATGTCTAAGTGAAAATGAATGGAACATTTAAAGGGATTATCAAAAGAAGATTCGTGGAGATTCAATTGTTCCATTTTCATCTGAGGATGTGCTATGTCCTCCTAGGAGAATGAAAGGCCCTCAAAGGCCTTATCTTATGTTTGCTTTTGCATCCCTGGTGCCGGCCCACTCTTGGCACTTTCCCAAACAAGTGCTAACTCAGACTCACTCCTGGCCCCTAGTCAAGATCCAAACTGGAACAGCAGATCCACTTCAAACCCTAAATCTAACCCTAACCCTCAATCAAACATTTATTAAGTTCTTTCTTTATGTCACGCTCTTTAGTAAGTGGTAAGGATACAGCAAAAGGCAAAAGACAGTCCCTGCCCTGGAACTTACAGTCTAATGAGGGAGACAACACACAAACAAAGCAAACAATACACAGGGTAATTGGGAAATAGGTAACAAAAGGAAGGTGCTGCAATCAAGGAGGGATTGGGGAAGGCTTCCATAGAAGGTATGACATCAGTCAGAACTTTTGTTTTGTTTTGTTTTGTTTTTTTGCATGGGAAGGGCAGGACAATTGAGGTTAAGTGACTTGCCCAAAGTCACACAGCTAGTAAGTGTGTCAAGTGTCTGAGGTCCCATTTGAACTCAGGTCCTCCTGACTCCTGGACTGGTGCTCTACTCACTGGGCCACCTAGCTGCCCCCATCAGTCAGAACTTAAAGGAAACCAGGGAGGTCAATAGGTAGGGAGGAGGAGGGAGAGCATTCCAGATTTGAGGGATGGCCAGAAAAAAGCCCAGAGCTAAGCAATGGAGGGTCTTGTTCATGGCTCAGCCAGGAGGCCAGTGTCACTGGATCAAAGAGTAAGGAGAGAAAAGCCTGGAAATGTGGGGTGAGGGTGGGTTATGAAGGGTTGTGAACATCATACATGTATTTGATCCTGGAGGCAATAGAAAGCCACTGTGGTTTATTGAGTAGGAGGCAGTGAAATGTTCAGGCCTGCACTTTTGGAAAAATCACTTTAGTGACTGAATGGAGGATGGATGGGAGTGGGGAAAGACTTGGGGTGGGCTGACTCCCCAGAAGGCTGTGGCAATAGCCCAGATGTGAGGTAATGAGGGCTGGCACAAGGGTGACGACAATGTCCAAGGATGGAATGAGGCATATTTGAGAGATGTTGTGATGGTGAAATCAACAGGCCTTGGCAGCGGCTTGGATAAGCACACTGGTGTTGGGGAGAGATAGTGAGGAATCCAAAATGACTTTTAGGTTGGGAGCCTGAAGTCTGATCCCATCTGCAAAGGGATCCATGATTCTGAACTCTGGCCCTGCTTTGACTGCACAGTACTGATCCTCCCCTGATCCTTAGCTCAAATCTGAAGGAGATCTAGCACAATTTGGAGCCCTGACCCTGACCCTAAGCCTCCCCTAATGTCAGCCCTCACTCTCACCACACACCATTTCTGTATTGTGACTCTGACCTAAGGCAAGGCCTAATCTTTACTCCACTCTTAACTATTAGCTGCTGACCCTCCAGCCCCAGCCCAACATGCACTGGCACCCCATTCTTGTTCTACCAGGACTCTAACTCTATCTCATTCCCAATATTAAGATCAAACTCGATCCTTACAACCCAACTCTCCTTTATTCTTTCATTTCCTTTCTTCCTCTCTGCCTTCATCCTGCTTCCCACCTCCTTCCTTGTTTCACCCACCCTTCCCCTTCCTTCTTCCCTCTTTCCTCACTTTTCCTGGCTTGCTCCTTCCTTCTTTCTCTGCTCCCTGTCTCCTTCCCTCCTTTTGTC
The DNA here is from genome assembly GCF_011100635.1 of Trichosurus vulpecula. Taxonomy (NCBI): domain Eukaryota; kingdom Metazoa; phylum Chordata; class Mammalia; order Diprotodontia; family Phalangeridae; genus Trichosurus; species Trichosurus vulpecula. Next base: position 1,521,579 of record NC_050574.1, read on the forward strand.
CTTCTATGCCTTTCCTCCTCTCTCTCTTCCTTTTCTTCCTTCTTCATTACCTCCTTCATTTTCTTCCTTTCCTCATTCCTTTACTTCCTTCTTTCCTACCTTTCTTCCTTCCTTTTCCCCCCTTCCTCCTCTTCCTCTTCCTTTTCCCTGCCTTTTCCCAACTTAAAGCCCCTCCACAACCCGGTTTCCTTGCACCCCAACCTTTCCAGTCTTCTTCCACCTTCCTTATGCAAAATTACTTTGTGACTTATGTCACTGGACTCTGGATTGTCCTTTGAGCAAAACTGCCCATCTCCTGGGTTCTGACATTGTCACTGGACTACAACACTTCCCCTTCTATTGCCTCCTGTCTTCCCTCAAGTCCCAGCTAGAATCCCACCTTCCATACAATGCCGTTCCCAATCTCCCCTAATTAGAACCAATTCCATTGATTATCTGCAATTTACCTTTTTCAGAGTAAATAGGTAAGCAATTTTTTGTATACTGTTCCCCTTGTTAGACTTTTGAGGCAGTTGGGTCGTGCAGTGGACAGCACTGGACATTGAATTGGGAAAAACTGAGTTCAAATCCAGCCTCAGATATTCCTAGCTGGGTGACCTTGGGCAAGTCACTTCCTCTTTGTCTGCCTCAATTCCTCATCTTTAAAATGGGAAATATAAAACAACCTTTACTTTACAGAGTTTTTGTGAGGACCAAATGAACTCATAGTTGTGAAGTGCTTAGCCCAGAACCAGCTGTGCTGTCCATGGTGCCATTTTCAATGTTTGCATCCTTTCCCTCAGAGGCCAAAAGAAATGACAACAGACCAAGTAATCTCAAGGTCTTAACTATGAAGGCAAATTGGAAGTGTTTTCATTTGTCAAAATCAGAAACTGATGAGGAAAAAGCAGAGTTTTGCAATGACACTGGCCTCTGCCTTGGAGTATGATCAGTCACCACACCACACACTTCGAGTGCCTACTGGCTATAACGGAACTAACCACCTGGTCAGAGAAAGATCCCAGAGGAATCTCACGTCAAATTTGGGTGCAGATCCCAGTGGGCACTGCTGGAAAGTTCCTTGGCCCAGGACCCAGTTCTAGGTACAGTTGTGATAGAATCCTAGCTGCTCCTCTAGCTAGCCACTGCCCCACCCCAATATCTCAACTTTCTCATATAACTCACTGCCTTACTAGAACAGCAGGTGTGTCAACCACATCCATCTCGTTTTAGACAAGACCACAAGAGCCAGCCAATCAGAGAGCAGCACCAAGAGGACAGTTACCAGGATGTTTGATCAGTAGTAAACACAGCCTGAGTGGATGGCTACACAGTAATAGCGAAGGCCTGTCCTAGAGTGAACTTATGACATAAAGATACCTACTCTCATTATCATACAGAAATGCCCCACCCCCGTGGGCTTTTCTGTATGCATTTTGGGTAGCCACATGTACAGTTCCACTAAGGCTAAGACCGTATGCTCATCAATAACCCCCTCCTATATTTTAATATTCATATATTTTATAACGATGTAATTGCATCTTTTGCTCTGCAAAGATCCCTATTTGTTCTGATAAGCTTCTGATTCCTTCTTGAAGAATAGTTTTTCTGAGAGGCAGAATTCTTTTTTTAATTTTTTTTGTGTTTTATTCTTTTTTTTATTTTTAGTTTACAACACTCGGTTCTACATAATTTTGAGTTCCAGATTGTCTTCCCTCCCTTCCCCCCTCCCTCCCCAAGACGGCATGGAATCCCATATAACTTCCACGTATAACTTCGCATTGAATTAATTTACACACTAGTCAAGTTGTGGAGAAGAATTATGACCAATGGAATGAATCATAAGAAAGAAGAAACAGAACCAAAAATAAATCAACCCCAAAACAAAAACAAGAGAGAAAAAAAGGAGGGGAAAGGCGAGCATGAAGTGTGCCTCAATCTGCATTCATACTTCATAGTTCTTTCTCTGGATGTAGATAGCATTCTCCATGGTGAGTCCTTGGAGTTGTCTTTGCACCTTGTGTTGCTGAGAAGAGCAAAGTCTGTCAGGGTTAGTCCTCACAGAATCCATATATCTGTGGTTGTGTATAATGTTCTCCTGGCTCCGCTCTGCTCACTCAGCATTATGTCATGTAGGTTTTTCCAGGTTGTTATGAAGTCCATATCATGCCCATTTCTTATAGCACAATAGTATTCCATTATCTTCATATACCACATCTTGTTCAGCCATTCCCCAATTGATGGGCATCCCTTTGATTTCCAATTCTTAACTACCAGAAAAAGTGAGAGGCATAATTTTTAATAAATGTCTTTGCATGGGGATGGTCTATGTGTGTAAATTCTATCAAGATGACCCCATAACACACCATGAAAATGCAACAGTTTCAGAAATGGGAGGAGAAGGAGCAGGGGCAATAACCAGGGAGCCATGAGTGAGGGACAGTAACCAGCAGGACAGTGACCAGACCTCTTTCTTTTACACCACCTTAGATGCCCTAAAAACCTATCGGTGCCCAGACCAAGTTGAAAAAGCATCAACATGACCTTAAAGCCTGAAACTCAAGTCACCGACCCTCTCATTCCCAATGTGGACAGAGCCTGGCTCTAACTCCAAAGACAGTGGAATCCTGAATAGATATGTAAAGAGAAGGTTAATTAATGTGTTTGCAAGGTTGTCTGGAATAATCAGAATCAGGAGAAAGACAGACAGGCAGAGATAGAGACAAAGAGTAACATAGAGACACAGAGAGATATGTAGTGGGGAGATGAGGAGGAGGAAGGGGGGAGGAAGAGGAGGAGGAGGAGGAGAGAGGGGAGAGAGAGAGACAGACAGACAGACAGACAGAGACAGAGACAGAGACAGAGACAGAGAGTAAGAGATAGAGTGATTGAGACAGATTGAGACAGAGATATAGAGACAGTGAGAAGGCTGGAGGAAAGGAGGGAGAAATAGAGAGAAGGAGAGGGAGAAGTATATTGATACAGCATAGAATTGAAACCCAATTAAAAGGCAATGGATAGTATATAATTCCTCCCAAAAGGAGCAAAAATGTAAACATGGGCCTCCATTTTGATTCTTCCAAAGGAAGAAAATAGAACTGGTGCTTTGTCACACCAGTGCCTGGTCTTTATCTTTGTCAGCTCTCAAACACTCCAGCACAGTCCAAAAGAGAACCCAGGATTTAGGGAAACATTACAGAAAGTTGAAGAAAGATTCTGAATATCATTTAGAATAGGTGCAAGCCAGGCATGAGCAGCAGTGGACTCCTTTGGGAGAAATGCTTGCCTCTCCTTCACAAATCCAGAGTTAGTCTGGGGGTTTGTAATGATTTCCAAACTTGACTTCACAGATTAATAATAAGACTAGCATTTATCTAGCACCTATGATGGCCAGGCAATTTACAACTGTTATCTCATTGGTCCCTCCCTCACAACAACCCTAGGAAGTAGGTACATTAATCCCTATTTTACAGTTATGGAAAGAGAGGCAGGCAGAGTTGAAGTGACTTACCCAGGGTCACAGAGCTAGTAAGTCTCTGAGGTAAGATTTGCATTCAGATCTTCCTGACTTCTGGCCCAACCCTCTGTTCACTTCACCAGCTGGCTGCTTAGATTCTGATATTAGCTCAGAGGAACCAGGTGAGGGTGGAGGACTGGCAATATTGGAACCTTACACTCATCTGGGCTAAACAGGAAAGAATGTACACATTTGAAGAGGTTTAGAAGTCTTCTAAAATTGTAGAGAGGTGAGAAAACTGGAGGATAGTGTGGGCTATGGACTTTTAGAAGGGTAAAGAGATCAAGATTAGGAGGGTGGCACAAATAGATAGAATAATAAGAGATAAGGGAAGGACTTTTAGAGGGGTGGGTAAAATAAGGAATAAGAGGCTAAAGAGAGGAGATAGGTAACAGGGATAGGGTGAAAAGAGAAGGAAAATAGTAAGTAAAATAACTTGGCTTAGACCAATGTCTTACATCATTTAAGAAGATAAAGTCAAAATTGATAAATGACTCAGATATAGAGAGATTTTACATGAAAATTAGAAGAACACAGAACATATTACTTATCAGACTTATGGACAGGCCAACAATTTATGGATAAACAAAAGACAGAGAACAAAGTTAGGTATAAAATGGATAATTTCAATTACATTGAATTAAAAAGGCTTTCTACAAATAAAACAAATATTCCCAAGATCAGAAGGAAAATAGAAAAGTGGGAAAAAATTTTGTAGAGAGTTTCTCAGATAAAGATCCCATATCTCAAATATATAAATACTTTGTCAAATCCATAAGAACATGAATCATTCCCTAACTGATAAGTGGTCAAACGATATAAGCAGGAAGTTTTCCAATGAAGAAATCCAAACAATTTATAGTACATGAAAAAGCGATTTAAATCATTATAGATTAGAGAAATGCAAATTAAAAAAACCTTGAGATATCATTTTATATCTACCATAGTGGCTAAAATGAAAGAAGGGGAAAGCGATGAATGTTGGCAGGGGTGTGGAAAAACTGGGACACTAACTCATGGTTGCTGGAATTGTTAACTGATCCACCATTTTGGGGAGCAATCTGGAATTATGCCCAAAGAGTTACTAAACTGCCTATACCCTTTGACCCAGCAATACCAGTACTTGGTCTATTTCCAAACATAATTAGGGAAAAGGGGAAATAACCTCTATGTTCTAAAATATTTGTAGTAGCTCTTTGTGTGGTGTCTAAGAACTGGAAACTGAAGAGTTGCTGTGGTATATGATTGTAATGGAATGTTATCATAGTATAAGAAATGACAAGCAAGATGATTTCAGAGAAATCTGGAAAGACTTGCAAAAACTCTTTTTTTGGGAGAACTTTCCTACCCTGCTTTTTTACTTCCCTGTCTGCCTCCTGCTTCTGCTCAGGGACTTTTTTTCAGTGACACAACCAATGCTACCTAGAACCAAATTCTTTCATACCTAGCTGACCTATTTCAATTTTGCTGTAATTAAGCAATCTTGGTCTAAAGAATTTTGCAAGAGAGTGCCAATAAAAGAGCCCTTGAGTTCTGGCACAGGCATAGTGTTCTACCCAAGAGAGCTTTGGAGCTGTTGATTAGGGCTCAATATAGAGAAACTAAGGTAAGTTGGGAGACCACCAACTCTTAGAAAAACTACAATATCAGGGAGAGCAAATTGAGTTTAAATTCTGCCCAAGAGGTAGAAGCCCTCTTATGGCTTTCTGCCAGAGGTGTGTAGGAAGGATTTGTCCCGTAAAACTTGGACTTAGTCAAAGGGCCATGCTTAAGGGCTTAGAGAGCCACATGTGACCTCAATGCCACAGGTTCCCCACCCCTAGCGTAACATATTGGTCTATGCCCAGTTTCTGCCATACTGATCTCCAGTTTTCCCCATGAATTTTGCCATATAACGAATTCTTATACCAAAATCTTAAGTCTTTACACTTGTCAAACACAAGGTTATTATGTTTATCTGCTGCTGCTATAAATTGTATGTCTATTCTATTGATGTACCTTTTTATTTCTTAGTCAGTACCAGTTAGCTTTGATAATGATTGCCTTACGATATAAAGATCTAAAACTGCTAAGCATCCTTCCTCTGCATTTTTTGATTATTTCCTTTGATATTCTTGACTTTTTCTTCTTCGAAATGAAATTTATCAATTTTCTAATTCAGTAAAAAAAAACTGGGGGTGGGTGGGTGAGTAATATAATTGGGATGGCATTAAATGTATAAATTAGTTTGTCTAAAATTATCATTTTTATTATATTGGCCCTGCCTATCCATGAACAATTGATATTTCTCCAGTTATTTAAATCTGATTTTGTTTGTATAAATTTTTTTTATAATTTTGTTTGTACAGTCTCTGGGTTTGTTTAGGCAGGCATACTCCCAGGTGTTTTATATTGTCCAGAATTATTTTAAATGGGATATATTTTTTCTTTAGTATCTCTCCTTGCAGAGTTTTGTTTGTTCATACAGGAATGGTGGTGATTTGTGTGGATATATTTTATATCCTGCTACTTTCCTAAAATTATTAATAGTTTCAATTGACATTTTAGTTGAGTCTTTGGGATTTTGTAAGTATATGTGTTGGTAAGTAAAATGGGCTCTTAGCACTTAGTTCAACTAAGTGCCCCTGAAGAGTTTGGCCTTTGTTTCCTTGATTAGATTTGGGAGTCCTTGGTGCCTCCTTGCCTCAGAGGAGGACCTAGTTTACACATGAGTTTGAGTGACATGTCTAGGACAGCAGAGGCTTTTAGACCACGTGGGTTCAAGTCGCCTCTTTGTGAAGATTCCAGGTCACGTGGGTGAGTGGCATGTGAGTGACTCACCCGTGACCCTGAAAAAGATATAAAACCAGGGGTTGGCTTTCTATTCTTTGGAGCTCTTACCCACAGCAGTGGTGGTATGAGTCACTCTGGGCCAGCCCTCGTTATGAGCCCCCCCGGGCTGAACCTAGATGTTAGTAATTATGAATCTGTATTTGGTCTGTCTGTCAATGTTGGTAATTTGTTGAGGGCTCTCATTCGTGGTGGTGCTGATGTGCAGACTCCAGGTAGCTGTAGCTAAGCCCTCCAGCTTGTAACCTGGATGTTGAGGCTTTGTTAAACTCTGGTAACTATGTATTTGGATTTGAATCAGACAAGGTCTGTCTGTCGATGTTTGTAATTTGTTTGTGTTTTGCTCTGAAGTTCAGGGTGCTGGCTTTTTCCCTTGAACTAAGTGAATGGTATTTGTATGCTGAATTAAAGTAAGCTTGTCAACCCCTTAATGTTGATTTCTTTACTAAAGCAGATCAAAAGAACCTGTGCTTTTGCAGTGTGCTGGTAGTGTTCTTGTTGGGCTCATGTTGGTCTTTCACCCCCACAACAGCTGCTAGCCGGGTTGTTGACACAGTATATCATCATATTGTCTGCAAAAAAAGAATTAGTTTTATCACCTCGTTCCTCATTCTGATTCCTTCTGTTTCTTTTTCTTCTCTTGTTGCTATTGCTAGGTTTTTTTTAAGTCCATCATCTATCTCATTTTGTGTTAGCATTCAGTTGACAGTTTCTTGCATTATGACTTAGAAAATCCATGTATGAAGAAGTGTTGATTTGTGGGTTGGCTCCCAGAATGTGAAGCCTTTATACTATCAGTGGCTAGAGGTCTGGGCCTGGAGGGAGGAATAACTGAATTCTATTCTTCCCTCAGTGATTATTTGTTCTTATTTTTGTTGTTAAATAGTTACAGTCAAGTCAGCCTCTCCATGACCAAATTTGGGTTTTTCTTGCCAAAGATACTAAAGTAGTTTTCTGTTTCCTTCTTCAGCTCATTTTCCTGATGGGGCAGTGAGGCAACAGGGTCAGACAGCTAGAAAGTGTGTGAGGCTGGATTTGAACTCAGATCCTCCTGTCTCCAGGGACAGTGCTTTCTGCACCATACCACCTAGCTCTCCCAAAAGGTATTTACTAGACACTTGGGAATTCACTTAACCTCTGTGTCCTTTGGTTTCCTTATCTGTAAAGTGGGGATTATAATTACACCAACTCCTAAGTTGTAAGAATATAATGAGAAGACAACCAAAAACACTTTACAAGTTCATGCATGTGTATACACACACACACACATATATATGCCCATATTATTATTTTATTTTATTTTTATGTGGCACAGGAGGTGAGCTCCTCTTCCAGCCTGAATGCTATGGCTTCATAACTTTGATGTATTACTTATTAGAGGCTTTTGTTTGGAAGACAGAAGGGCTCAAATGGCTTCAGATCCTCCTGGCCACAGGGACAGTGCTTTTTCCACTGGTTTGCACTTGTTCCATTTTGGTTTGCAAAAACAAGGTCACTCAGTGATTGGAGAAAAGTGCAAGAGACATTGGGAAGTCTCAGTGTCACAAGAATGAAGAGAATGAATGTTCTGCCTTGGTGAGAGCATAAAGCCTTCTCAGCTCTGGGACAGAAACAGCCACAGGAATGTGGGCATGGATGATGAGAATGGGTCATTTCTACACAAGATTCTACACACACAAATACACACACACGCACACACACAGCCACTCACTCACTGGCTTCAAGGTTTGCATATTGGGCAGTAAAATGCTTTATACAGTACATTGTTTGCCTACTAATTATGGAATCTGTAGAAATGAAGGGGATCAATAGTTCCTCCTCTAGGATATGTCCCAGTTACCCCCCTGAGTCCAGTTTGGTTCAGTGGGCCCTGGTTTTAAAGATTTCCCCTTTTTCCCCTGGGGATTGATAGTAAGCAGGACCTTAAGCTCTCAAGGCTAACTGTAACCTGTGCCCCTTTGGGTTGTGAGTGAACTATCATGCATTCATTCCCTTTATGTGAAAGTCACCAGAATGTGATTATTTCATGTTTGGTGATGGGTTTTTGCATCAGAATGTGTTAAATGAAGAACAAAAACAATCAGAACTTTCAGTTTCATTTCATTTATTACATGTAGGAATGGTGGTGATCTGTGTGGATATATTTTGTATCCTGCTAGTTTCCTAAAATTATTCATAGTTTCAATTTGGTCCTAATCATCATTGATCATGAACTTACTGCTTTTACTGTTCACCTGAAGAACAGCCATTACCAGCCCATGAGCTGTAGACTGAAGAACTCAGGATGAGATCTGGAAGCCCTTGGGCCAGTCATGGATTTGCTCTGAGTAGTGGCTGCAGGCGCATCTATTTGAATTGTCATTAAGCCAGTCCTCCACCAGTCAAGGACAAAAATGAAGAAATGTACTTCACTTTTTGAGGGAAAATGCTCACAAGGCAAGTCTGCCTCTTTCAAATAGGGTCCAAAACAGGCTACATTCAGTCCTGGAACCCCTCAAGTAGATGATTCATTAGTCTCTCCTCTTGGGCCTGCAATGCCCATGTTTCTGGAGGTCCTTGTCTAGAGATCAGGCTGACTGGAGATGGATGGCTACAATGAGTGACGAGTAGGCTTCTAGAGCTCTAGAGCAGCTAGGTACACCAGTGGTTAAAGTTCTAGGCTTGGGGTCAGAAAGAGCTGAGTTCAAGTCTGGCTTCAGACACTCACCTTTTTGGGTTGTATGGGGTATTCAGTATGACTAGCCCTTCTGGTGTGAGGGCTTCCCAAACCCTTTTCAGGGCTGCTCATTCACCTTTCGAGTCCACCTGATTGACCACACATTCACCTGTGGCTCTAAGAAGCTATAGCATGCACAATGACCACATCTTTGGTAAATGGTCTTGCTAGATGCGGTAAGCCAGGTTCAGTGTTGCCTATGGTCCTTAAACCATTGGTGAGTTAGAGGGTGTCTACCCCAGGCATGTGAAGAGTTCTCTGAGTGGAATGGGTGGATGAGAACAATGTGTTATAATGGCGCTATAGGTGTCTGAAGCAGGTTCTACAGAGCATTTGAGAGATTGGGCAGACACTGAAGAGGCCCAGGACATCTGCTGCATGCCAGGTCATCTCAGTCACCCTGACCTTAGTCTTACCACTCAACTTAGATGACTCTGGGAGAAAAGTGAGGCTCATAACTTGGTGTAAGTCTGCCTCATTTAAATCCAATTCACGCACAACTCAGGACATCACCCTGTGATGCCATTGGTCCTCTTCTAAAACAAAGGACAAACAACAACAACACAGCTCCAAGTTCCCCAGAGCCTTCCCTCACAAGATAGTGTTAGAAAAGCAGTATCTCACCTCCTCACTGCTACTGAACTGAGGATAGAGGGTCATATAATTGCCCTTTCTCCAGAGATATAGGTTAGATGGCACAAGATAGTCCCTCCAGCGAGACATGCAGAGCATGGGGCCTTCTGCTGCTAAGTGGCCGTGCCCATTAGCTCTGCCGCATTCAGAAGTGAACCTGGTGAGAGGAAATGGAGGTAGCAGCTAAGGTAACCTGGAGCCCACTCCTCTCAAGGCTGAGGGTCCTAGAGGGAGGGTGTGTCACAGTTCAGGGGGTGTGGTTGTACTTCTGCTGTTGCTATGTCTTCCCAGGAACTATTCCTTTGAAAAGCTAATCAGTGATGATTGACAGCCATAGTTCTAGTCATTAGAAAGTGTTTCTGGACATCTGCCCTAAGTCTGCCTTTGTTGCCTCCTCCCACTCTGCCCCTGGAGCCAAAATAACCATGCCTAATCTCTCTTCTCCATGGCAGTCCTCCAGCAGGCTTGAAGATATATGCATGGTATGCAAACTGACTTAGGGAAGTGTTTCATTGAGCTAATATTTGTTGTGTTTATCCCGTATCTTCATGCTCAGCTGTTCTTTGTGCCAGAAGACATCAGAGACTCAGATTCCCTGGTGTTGACCATCTGTATCAAAGACATCCCAGCCCATGAAGCTTCTTAGTGACTGCACTCTGACCTATTGAACAAGACTGAGGTTCACTAGAAATTGGGCAGAGTCAAGGAAGCAGGAGCAGCAGCGAGTGGGATCCAGAGGAGAGCACTCACCCAGCCTGGAGAGATCTGCTTGCATGGAGAATACCAACAAATTCAAGTTTGTGAAGGGGATACCACTCATTCCTGAAATCCATGATGTGGAGGAAATCGAAAGGATGTGTGATGACTTTGAGGTTCGGGATAATGATGTCATTATAATGACCTACCCAAAGTCAGGTAAAGAGCCATGTTGGCAACCCCGAGAGGGGGAAGGTGGCTAGAAAATATGAGCTTTCTGCTGTTCCTCCACATGCGTGTCCTTAGACTTGTGAGAAGGACAGGACTTGAGAGTCCAGCTAGCCCAGGCTCCTCCTTGGAGAGTCAAGATTCCTAACCTTTAGTGTGTCATGTCCCCTCCGGCAGACAGTTTGCTGGAGCACATAGATCCCTTATCAGAATAAGATTTTTAAATGCTTGAAGGAAGTGGTAAATTTCAGTAAGAGGTTAGTGAAAACAGACATGTAAATTCCCAACAACAAGTTTTCAGAACTCCTGAAATTTCCCCACAATCCATGCTGTAGGTCCATGGACCCCAGGTTAAGTCCCTGGGTGTAAACATAGTTCCTGGGCCCTCAGAAAGGAAGGAACTGGCCAGATGTCATATAGTTTGCAGAACATAGACATAGGAGAACTGTAGCCCTGACGCTGGTCTCACCATTGTGTCCTGAGTCCTCTTTGAAGGAAGAGGTGTTCAGGACGTGTCTGTAGGACCAGGCAGGATTTGTGCTCCCGCTCCAGGGGAATAATGCACTGTACTAAAAGGAAAGCATGACTGAAAATGGCAGCATGGACCTTCAAAACAGTGATGGGTGAGTCACAGTGTTGCTGGCAGGTTAACAAGAATGAAGTGGGGCCAAGGACTGTAGAAGAGATGGAAGAGTTTTCTAAGGAAGGCTGTTCTTAATCTAATGACAATTCCATTTCGATTTCTTTTAAGACCACCAAGTCCCTTCAGCTCTCCCAACAAACCTTTGAAGTGCACAGTATAAGTACTGTCCTTGGCTTAGAAATGAAGAGAATCTGGCCCAGGCTTAAAAGTCTCAGGCAGGGTTTGAACCCAAAGACACGATGGACACAATGCTGACCCACTGCTTTTACATCTATCACCTCAACCTCCGTTATCACCCTTATTTTCCTCTCTCTCTTCTAACTCTTTCCCCTTCCCCCTCTCCACTGGGGCTGTCAGGAGGATGGAGGGCATGGGGAGAGAATTCCAGGCTCTCAAGTAAGAAGTAATTAGGAGTCATCCAAGGTAGCCCTACATGAGCAGGCATCCCTTAGAACACACAAGATCTCTGAGAATATTTCATTTCAGCCAGAGCTTTCCCTCCCCCAGTGATGGGGACTTCATGACATGGCAGGGGCACCTGCTCCACTGTGGACCAGCTGGCACTGTTAACTGAACCCAGCATGTGTCTCTCTCATCTCTGGGCTTCCTGAGACAAAATCTCCTCAAGGAATTGTCCCTACAATCACACTCTGATTCAGATGCTGATGTAGGTTTTGCTCAGAGAACAACTTTGAACGGAAGTCTTGTGTGGAATGGGACAACCTTGAATTCACCTCCTATCCTAGAGGGGCTCAGAAGATGCCATCAGCAATGGGGCCAGATACAGAAAGCATTTACTGTTGTCTGAATACAATCCTTTGGGAGGGAAATACCATGTGACCCCACATTATTTGAATAACTCCTGAAAGCAGTCATGTGTGGAGATTGGACATGAGCATGCCCTCTGTGGGGAGATGCGGTCCATTTCTCAGATATGGATACACTATGCCATCATACATAAACCAATTAAATTGGTCACCCCACCCCCAGACTCTTCTTCCTATTAAATATTTGTGATCCCTCTAAATAAGACCACGATGCCATCAAGGGCAAAGGTTCATGACCCTGATTCTGGATAGCTCCTGGCATCCCTGGGCAGCCTCCGGAGGTCTTCTTCTAAATGACTCTCCCCTGAGTTTTTCCTAGTGCCAAGAGTAATGACCATATTGCATAATCCTGGATACTCTCAAAAGTTGCAATCCCAGGACCACCTAGTGTAAGTGTTGGAAGAAGCCTTAAAGGCCCTTGAATCTAACTTCTATGGGAAAGGAAACACCACTCCATCCAACCCAACAAGCAATCTTACAGGCTGCCTAAAGAACTCCAAAGACAGGAGCCCAGCCCTACCCAGGCAGCTATCCCAGTTATGGAGGAATCAATTAATTAGGAAGTGTGCATGTTGTTTTTCTTTTTAACGGCTACCAAGCCCAAATTTTCTGCTCTGTTGCATCCCTTTGGGGGCTCTTTGCTCTGCTGCCTGGCACTAAATAGAACAAATTCCACCTGGCTCCAATCCACTGCTTGGTGTCAGACAGGTTGATCAGGACCTCTCTCCTCACTGTCTAGATTCCAGAAAATCTTCCACATAATGGACCATGTAAGGCAAGATTCAGACTTAGGTTTTCCTGACTATACATCTAATACTTTATTAACCTGAACTCCACAAGACTTCTAAAGGGTAACCTAACTTCCATGGAAATGATAGAGCTGGGATTAGAACCCAAGCCCTTAGACCCACAGGACAGAGGGTGTAGTTACCCCTGTACATATGCTATGCTATCAACTTTTATTCCCCCCAACCCTAGAAATGATCCATGCTGCCCTTCTTCCACGCCTTTGCTTATGCTGTCCCCCAAAGCCAAAAAATTCCCTTTCCTTCTTGTCTTTCTGGTGAAGTCCTATCCAGTCTTTTTGGTCCAGGAATGTCTGCCTTATCCTTCCTGTCCCACCAGTAATGAAACTTACCTATTCCTGGTTCCTCTCTCATGCAAGTCTAGTTACTGGCTAAGTTTCACAGTGTCTCACCCCCTGGCACATCCCAAGCCATGATTGTGAGAAACAAGAAATCAGAGACCCCATGCTGATTTCTTCCAATTTTAACCACAGTACAGCTCTGAAACCCTAGCCTTTGCACTACGGGGATTAAAATTGCACAACCTAAAATAAAAGGGGCTGAGGCAGGGCTCTGAATGAATGGCACTTTATTAAAGGGTACAGGTTCCCCTCCAATGAAGTAGACCTCCGATCTTCCTTGTGATCTGAGATGCCCCCTTCATCTTGGGCCTTATTTTTATAAGGCTTGATACCAGATTTCAAACCTGAACACTCTTACCAGGCTATACAAAATATAGAATCTTATCGGTTGTTAGATCTTGCTTCAAGGGACAAAAATGATGCATCAGTTAGAAATGCTATGTCAACATGGGCATCTCAGGTTTGGTGCAGCATGGGGCATCTCCATTGACTGAGTGGTCATAAGATGGTCACCTGCTCATGTTGGACAAGAGAGAATGATCCAGAGATACAAAAAATCAATTGGAGGACTTTCCATATAATTTAGTCACTTCTGCCAAACTGGGCTTGGTCCCCATGACAAGGAGAAAAACAAGGGAGGAGGGCCTCCAGTTAGCTTCTTCTGATTAAGCAAGTGAACTTACAGTCTTCACCTCACAGTTCTGGCACCTAATGTAGAGAATTATAATCACTACCCCTACGGAATCATAGCAAACTGATTGATACTGATGGGAATAGAATAGAATTCCAAATGAATTATTTCTCACATCACTGGCTGTGTTCCCTATTTCCAGAAAACTCTTTCTCCTCACCTCTACCTCTTAGATTCCTGCAAGATTAAGCTGGAATGCCTTCCTGGAAGCCCCCGACTGCAATTCCATTCCTCTCTGAGACTTTCTTTCCTCTGTCTCCTATGACTCTTATATAAACTGAGTTATTCACATGTTGCCTTTCACTTCAGACTGTGAGCTCCAATGGGGAAGGGACTGTGCTTTTGCCTTATTTTGAATCTTGGGCATTCAGCACAGTGCCTGGCTTCCAGTAAGGGCCAGGAGATGCTTGTCGGGTGACTGGACACTCTTTGGTGTGGCCATTCAACCACCCAGGCAAATTTGAGCTTCATGTCAGGGAAATCTTGGCAAGTAGCACCGTCTCAAGTAGAGCTGGCAGTCTTCTTCCCTTCCTCCCTCCCTGTAAGTCTTTTATTGGCTTGTTCCAGGATGGGCAGGATTGATACCTGTGAGGTCTCTCCTACCTCAGAAGGTCTATGATTCTGTGAATTAAATATTCATTAGACTCCCTGCATCCTTTTCATTCCATGCAGGAACCCATTGGATGATAGATATTCTCAGCCTGATCTACTCCAAAGGGGACCCCACATGGGTCAAGTCTGTCCCCTACTGGAAACGTTCTCCCTGGATAGAGGCAAAGGGATTCATTGGAATCATCAAGAATCAGGTGGACCCACGGCTCCTCACTTCCCATCTCCCTATCCAGCTCTTCCCTAAGTCCTATTTCACCAGCAAGGCCAAGGTAAGCACACAAGGCCCCTGATCCAAAGTAAAAGAAACAGGAATCCAGGAGTTGGACAGAAGATGGATTGTAGAGAAGCTGGCTCCTGGTTCATATTCCATAGGAATTAAGGGAAGGGAGGTGGTAGACAGATCCCCATCCTCTACACATTGCCCTAACCTCCTTCTTAATGGTCATTTCTGACCATGCCACTGCTTATTCTACCTCTGGCAAGCAAGGGCAAAGGTCCTCTGGACAATAATCAGGAGGTGGGCTGAGAAAAAGAAGAAAGAGAAAGAGAAGAAGATGGAAGTATGAAGCTGATTTTGATGGTTTTGGAGGAAGGCCAGAGATTGAACTGGGGAAGGTAAATTTGGGAGGAACTGAGAAGCTTCCTGGAAAATGAGGAGTGGTATGGAGGGACTCAGGAGAGACAGAAGAGCTCTTCTTCCAGTATCTGGAGGGCCATCATGTGGAGGAGAGGTTTGGTTTGTTATGCCTGGCCCCAGAGGAGAGAGCCAGGAGCAATGAGGGGAAGTTACAAAGGGGCTGATTGAGGCTAGATTCTGGAATCATTTCCTAACAATTGGAGCTATCGCAGAATGGCATGGACTTCCCCAAGAGGCAGTGGAGTCTCCCTTTCTGGAGGTGCTCAGATAGAAACTCAGAGCCCATTTCTATGGATGTGCTAGCGAGTATTCTTTTGTAAATGAAAATATCAGCTTTTTCATACCCCAGTGATGAACAATAATGTTAAAAATAATGTCTAAGTTTCTTTGCAGCTCTCTATGTCACATTACAATGCAAAAACCCATCAACAGACAGGAACATCAGAACTGTTCTTCCTGCAAATTCTTCTTTTGAGGAGGGGAGGGGGAAGGCAGGAAAAAAAGAGAAAAAAATAATGTCTAAGTTTCTTTGCAGCTCTCTATGTCACATTAAAATGCAAAAATCCATTGACAGGAATATCAGAAATGTTCTTCTTGCAAATTCTTTTTTGAGGGGGGAAAGGGGGGAGGCAGGGCAATTGGTGTTAAGTGACTTGCCCAAGGTCACACAGCTAGTGTGTGTGTCAAGTTTCTGAGGCTGGATTTGAACTAAGGTCCTTCTGACTCCAGTGCCTGTGCTCTACTCACTGGGCTACCTCGCTGCCCCTCTTCCTGGAAATTCTTAATCATCTACCACTCTCTTCTCCAATCAAACTTGAAAATACATCATATCTCCTGGTTAGTATAAGTCACTTCATTTCTGTATCAAAGCAATGAAGGCACAGCTACTGTAAGCAGACATAACCCATTTCAACTTTGGGGCTGAAATAGTACTTTGGTCAGTTCTTCAGATTTATTTTTCCTAATCCAATATTGGTCTCAGTGAGCAGTCTGGATAATGTTTATAGCAACAGTCTAATGGCTACATGACTTCACAAGAGCAACAGGATGTCATGACTGATGTCCTTTAGGGGATATTCTATGCTCCACACATCTGGCAGGAAATCATGACATTAAAATGTGAGTAGAATGAAGCCATATCTTGATCTGGTTCTTCAATGTTCATTTTAATCTTTTTCCTCTTTATTTAACAAGAATTTTTTCACTGATTCCACCAAGAAAAAAAACCCTATGTAACTAAGAATTTTATTCAAGCTATGTCAATGTAGACAGTGCTCCAGGCTACATCCACACTGGGCTGTTTATGTAGCACTGGTTTTGGTCTTTCTTCAGGTCACCTTCTGGATTATGTCTTCATCTGCTTCCTCTTCCCCTTCCTCATCAGAAACCTGACTCCTCCTCTTCTTTCCCTTCTCTTCCTCCTCTTTCTCCTTCTACTCCTTCTCCTTCTCTTTGCCATTCTCTTTCTCCATCTTTATTTCATTCTCCTTTATTTTGTTCTTCTCTTTCTTCTACTTGAATCAGTAAGGCAACATTCATGATATTGAAGGTGACCATAAATATGCCTGTATAGTTTGGAATCACAACCTATAAGAGCCTCAATGTATAGAAGGCAGAAGAAGTAAAACATTTATCCAGACACCAGAGGATCAAATCCCAGAACGAATAACCCCAGTTTGACATAGCGGTAATTGTATTACAAAAGCAGTAATTCCACCTCAATGTAACAGCAAGAAGATTAAAACACAGTATCACAACAAAGACCCAAGCCATCCTGTAATCTTCCCTTCCACCAGGGCCTTTCCATAAACACTCACTCATGAATTCTAACTGCCTGCTTGCCTTTGTACTCTCCAGCAGTTCTGAAAGCCCGTGCAGTTCTCAGAGCCCTTCCAGGTCTCTCTCTCACAGTTCTCTCTCTTCTTGCAGTTCTGTCTTCTTCACAGCACACTTGTGTCCACTATCTGTAACTCTCTAGTCTCCACAGCTCTCTGGTATGAGCTTAATGGCTACCCACAGGGCATAAATACCCTGTGTAGGACTGGGGCTCAGCACCTAATAGCAAAAGGTAGTGGGTCTGCCTATAAACAAGCCTCTCCTAAACAAGTTCTCCTTAACTAGCTCCACCTGAGGCCTATTGAATGGGCAGGGAAGATCTTTGATCACATTAGCACCACACTACTTGGCTCTTTATCGTCATCATAACCATCATTATCATTTTTATCCTCCTATTCCCTTCTCTTGTAGGATATTATAGTGGTCCTGGGAACCTACAGAGGCTAAATTAAAAGGTAACTATTTGGAAATCTGCATCATCATCATCATCACCATGCAGATCTCACCTGAGTTACTTCAGAAGGAGAAACAAATTGAATTGAAGAAAAATTCTGGAAACAGTGTTCTTCAGAGTGCGCATTTTCCTATGGTGTTTGTGTCTCTGTTTTTCTTAATAGTTTTCAAAGTGATGTTTTCTCCCCATTCTACTTGACTCCATAGGCAACTCTCAATTTCTTGTCCATCAGAGAAGCAGAGATATGAGTCATCTGGATCTGACAATTTTCCACATCTTCATCAAGACCTTTGTGAAATATTCATGGGATTGAAAGTAAAATTCTGATTTTAGTCTCATAGATTGACCAGCATCTGAGAACTTCATTTTAATAGCTTTCAAGTGGTTCACATTAGCTTTAAAATGTTTCTGGAGGACTTGAGGTGAAGGAAGAGGAGCAGAAGGACTCAGGTTGAAGGTGGAAAAGAAGCAGGTCAAGGATCTCACACATTGTGTCTCCTCACTCCTGCAAGGCCCCCTTGATACCTGGCACATCTGAGGAGAGGCTGATGCCTGTATCTGTGTGGGACACCACACTCACTGGGCCATCTCTGAACCAGTTCTTCTGGGAGGTTGAAGATCTCAGCATGTTTGGGCTCCCCCTGACTAGTCGGGTCCTCTCCATTTTCTTTGAACATGTTACCCACACTCAGTCTTTGCTTTAGTGACCATTCTCTGTGTCCTCGTCCATCAACTGGGCATTTATAAAAGTGTGTTATTCAGTGGGTTCCAAAGCATCCTCATCCACTCATTTGGATAATTATCCCCTTTTCTTTTCACAAGTTAATCAATCAATAAATATTTATTGAATACCTGCTGAATGCCAGGTACAGAGCGGAGTATGAGGGATACAAGGAGTGGGCAGGACATCAGATCCAAGGAGCAGCAGCAGCTCTAAGAGCACCCTACCAGAGAACCTTCATGAGAAAGGAAAATGGATGTGCTGACCTCTTATGGTTCCATTTTTGCTTTCAGATGATCTGTGTTGCCAGGAATCCAAGGGATATCATCGTATCTCTTTACCATTTCTGTAGTCAGGGGCCATTTCACGCATTATGGTCAAACTTTGAGCAATTCTTTGATGACTTCCTACAAGGAAATGGTGAGTGATGGGAGAAGGGTAGAACCAGATACTACTCCCATTCCTTTTTCTCCTTTTCTTCTTCCTCCTCATTCTCCCTGACATCATAACGAAAGTCCCTGTGTTGAAAGCACCCTTCTATTTGCTGGGAGGCACATTTCTCTCAGGGGTCCAGGAACAGAGACAGTGAAAGGGCTGTCACCTCCTTGTTAGGGAAGAGGGATGGGGGCCCAGAGTGGGGAAGTGACTTCCCCAGCTTACCTGACAAAGAAATTGTCAGAGTTGACCTACATTTGAGCCTAGGTCTTCTGAATAGATGAGCCGCGAACTTTCTGAGGAACTGAGTCTTAAGGGACCAGCTCAGGGCCTGGATTGGAATACAGGTTGTCTTCTCCATGGTTTTAATGTACTTTCAATGGCACCTTCTCCAGTGAACTCAAGCAGATACCTTCATCAAGTTCTACCATCCTTGCTAGTGTCTCTCAGGCTGAGGCTATCCCCTAACCCAAGCCTGCCCTGTGACTTCTTCATGGTCCTTCTTCCAGCTAGCCTTCTCTTGGGTGACGTTTTTCTGAATCTGAAAATCATGCCCTTCTCCCCCAGACTATGTCATGTCAAGGCAGAACTTACTTCTCTGTCCAGGACTCTCATTCTGGCCAGCATCTGAGGTTGAATAAACCCTTTACAAATGGGTGAAAGAGAAATGACCGAGTCGAATCTGTCTTTCCCAATTCCCCTCCAGTGAACTATGGCTCCTGGTTTGACCACATCAAAGGATGGCTGTCCAGGAGAGATTCAGAAAAGTTCTTGTTTGTTACCTATGAGGAACTCCATCAGGTAAGCTTCCTGTCTGTTTCCTTTTTCATCTTTCCCATGGTCCTCATTAATACTAGGGGCTTCACCCTCTCAATTATCTCCAATTATCATGTAGATTTTGTTTTTATACAGCTGTTTCCATGTCATCTCAGTCAATAAACATTAGGCACTTACTTTGTGCCAGGTATCGAGCTAAGCACTGGGAATACAAAGAAAAGCTTAGAAGACACTCCATTCCCTAGAGAAGGTCACTGTCCAAAAGTGCAGACAACATGCAAACAATATATGTATGTGTGTGTATATCCAGAGACATATAAACATATCCACATACATGCATGCATGGAGTTTGTGTACGATAAATTGAAGACATTCAACAGAAGGAGGGCACTGGAATGTAGAGTGTTTCGGCATGGTTTCCTGTAGGAATTTGGGGCTCTGTTGTCCAGTCATTTCAGTCATGTCAGACTCTTTGTGACCCAGTTTGGGGTTTTCTTGGGAAAGTTACTGGAGTGGTTCATCATTTTCTTCTCCAGCTTATTTTACGGATGAGGAACTGAGGCAAGCGGAGCCAAGGGACTTGCCCAGGGCCACGAAGGGAGTAAGTGTGTGGGGTCTGATTAGAACTCACGAAGATGAATCTTCCTGAATCAGGCCATGGACTCTATCCACTGTGCAACCTGTCTGCCCCCTCAAGGAAGCTAGGAAGATCAGCAGTCAGAGCAGGGGAGGGAGAGCATCCCTGACATGAGGGACAGACAGAGAGAATGTCCAGAGCCAAGAGATGGAGGGTTTTGTTTGTGAAATAGACAGGAGGGCTGTGTACCTGGATCAAGGGTTATATGTTGGAGAGTCAAGTGTCAGAAGATTTGAAAGGCAGAAGGGAGGGAGATTGTGAAAGGGCTTTGAATGACAGGTGATTTTGTATTGGATCCTGGAGGTGATAATAGGGAGCCATTAGAGTTTATTGAGTGGGAGGGTGACATGATCAGACTTTAAAATTACCTCACACCTAGAATCTTCCAGTAGCCTCCTGGCAGGGGTGGGGGTGGCGCTCAAGTCTCTCCCCACTTCAGTCCATCCTCCATTCAGCCAACAAATTGATTTTACTAAAACTCAGATTCAACCACGTCTTCCACCTACCCAGTAACCTCTGGTGGCTCCCTGTTACTTCCTAGAGCAAACACAAAATATTCAGTGTTGCTTTCAAATCCCTTTACAACCCAGCCCTTTACTCCCTTTCCAGTCTCCCAACATCTCACCTTTCCCCATTTAATGTTTCATCTGGGCCTTCCTGGCCTTCCAGGGAGCCAGTGGCACAGAGTACTGGACATGGAGTCAGGAAGACCTTAGTTCAAATTTGACCTCAGACACTTCCTGTGTCACCCTGGACAGCTCACTGAACCTCTGTCTGACTCAGTTTCCAGTGCTGAAAAATGGGGATAATAGCGCCTACCTCATAGGGTTGTCATGGAGATCAAATGAGTTAGTATTTGTAAAGCCCTGAGCCTGTGCCTGCACATGGTAGGTTCTAAATAAATGTCTGTCCCCCTCCCTTCCCCCACCATTTAGTGTTCCTTATACACATGACTCTATCTTCCCAATCTGTTCCACTAGCTGGCCCTCTATATGTGGAATTATCCCCTCTTCTCTTTTGCCTCCTGGCTTTCCTGAAGCCTCAGCTCAAATCCCACTTCATGCAAAAAAACCTTTGCCAGGCCCCTTTACTCCTAGTGCCTGCCCTCAGAGATGACCTGGAATTCAGCATGTCAACTCAGTCAGTCAGCAGTGATTGAGAACCTACCATGCTCCAGGCACTGAGAATAAAAAGAAAGGTGAATGACAGCACCTCACCAAGAGGAGCTCCCAATCTATGTCAGAACATGAAGCCTGGACATAGGCATACATGTTCCCTGCATGTTCCTACCCACCCCCTGTGGGACCCTCCGTATACACAGGCCAGCCAGAGACATCGCATTATTTTCTCATCTGAGTTAGTTTTCAGATTCCAGTCACAATGATCATTCTCTGTGGCAGAAAAAGAAAACAAGAAAGCAATAAAGCAAGCAAGCAAGCAAGCAAGAAAGAAAGAAAGAAAGAAAGAAAGAAAGAAAGAAAGAAAGAAAGAAAGAAATTAAGAAAGAAAGAAAGAGACAGAAAGAGAGAAAGAAAGTAAGAAAGAGAGAAAGAAAGGAAGAAAGAAAGAAAAAAGGAAAAGAAGAAGGAAAGGAAGAAAGAAAGAAAAAGCAGAGCACCTAGGTCTCCTTGTTCCCTGTAGGTCATTATTGTAGTTCCAGCCACTCCAAGCCATGGTCCTCTTCTTCCTTTAGACTGCTTCATATCCCACTCATTACACAAAATAAATGTGTTACCTTCAATCTTAGAAGTCAGCCTTAGCTCAAGGTGACCTTTAATGTTCCTGACAATTAAATTGTGAGACCACATTACACTTAAAATCTTCTCTCATGTCCATCTCCTGTACAAGGCTTCTCAAAGTAGAAGCTGCTGAGCAAACTATCCCTTTTGGATCTCAACCACTCTCTTCAGAGAAAACCCCATTATCCTGCTCATCGGGATGATTTCTCTTTTGTCTTCTGAATCCCATGCCTGAGAACTTTCTATCCAATCTAGACCACCTTCCCCAGTTCCATTTTAAGCCATGGTCTCCCACTTCAGACTCTTTGGAATCTTGTCTGTCAAAACCCAAGGTTCTTGCCAGACTCTTAATTGTGTTCCCCACCCCTTCTACCATCAGACTTCAGACCAAATGGCCGCCTCTCTACTTCTCACTGTTTTTATTCCAGTGACCAGTTCCTTAGTATTATTCAAAATATGATCTGGAAGAGTACCCTCCATCACTGCTTCCTCATCTTTCTGAAGGATCATGTGATGAAGATAATGATGAAGTAGTTGTTTTCCGGAGATTGCTCCAGCCCAAAACTCTGAAAAAGGAATTCTGTTCCAAATATTGCATCTTCCCAGCCATGTAAAGGAGAGGGAGAGAAATTGGAGCAGGTTGGACAAAGTGAACTAGAGAAGAAAGCATTTCATCAGCTAAGGGAAAACAAGTGAAAATCCAGCTGAGGTTGATCCTTTCCACCTCAGAGATTGCTCTGCTGTGTTGGTAAGCAAATTGGGCTCTTAGCATTTAGAGTTTGGCTTTTGTTTCCTTTGAGTAATTCAGTGTATTTCATTGAGTCTTACTAGGTGCTAAGCCCCAGGCCCAAACCCCTATTAGGTGCTAAGCCTATGTGGGTGTGGAGCTCCCAAGGTACTAAGGGGAGGTGCTAACTCAAGAGCCAATCATAGCAGCCTAAGTTCTGTTCATTTGGATGACATTTGATGACATCTGAAATACTATAAGAAGAGAAGACAGAGCCATTTGTGCAGGGCTCTCACTTTTGGTGGCTCGCAGAGACTCAGGGGCAGCTGTAGCTAAGAGCCCTCCAGCTTGGAAACCCAGATGCCGGGACTTTGTTAAACTTTGGTAACTATGTATTGGGATTTGAATCAGACAAGGTCTGTCTGTTGATGTTTGTACTTTGTTTGTATTTTGCCCTAAAGTTCAGGGTGCTGGTTTTTCCCCCTGAACTAAGTGAATGTTATTTGTATGCTGAATTAAAGTAAGTTTGTCAACCCCTTAATGTTGCTTTCCTTACTAAAGCAGATTAAAAGAACCTGTGCTTTTGCAGTGTGCTGGTAGCATTCTTGTTGTAGGGCTTGTGTTGGTCTTTCACCCCCACAACAGCTGTTAGCCAGATTGTTGAAACATCTGCTCACAGAAAGAGCCTGGGTCCCCATAACAACCAGTGTGTAGAGACTCAAGATGCCTAAATGTAGGTGACTAGGGGCCCTGAGGGGCAGCTAGGTAGTGCAGTGGATAGAGTGCTGGGCCTGGAGTGAGTATGATTCCTCTTCCTGAGCTCCATTCTGGCCTCAGACACTCACCATCTCACTCCCTCCATCTCATTTCCCATTTTCTCTTTTTTCCTCTCCTTTCTTTTTATTCTTGTTTCATTTTCCTTTTTCTGTTTATCTCCACCTCCCCCACAAGCTCTTCATTCCATCACCATAACCTCTACTTTCACCTCTCATTACTCTTCCCTTGTCTCTCCCCAAATCCTGACCTTACTCTACTTTCTGGTTTGAGACACTTCCCACTCCAGCTTCAAATCTTATTCTTACCCCTGCCCCCCCGCTTCCTATTCCACCCCACCCACTCTTTCCCCTCCAGTTCCTCTCCCCTCTGCACATAGTCCTTTCTCTCTTCCCCTCAGACTCTCCTTTCTCTCCTCCTAAATCCCTTGTTTCTACTTCTCTTTTCCCTGCACTTTTCTTTCAAACTCTTCCTCCTACCCCACTTTGATACTTATCTACCTCTCTGCTATACTATCCCTCTTCTTTGTTCTTCTCACTTTTGGCCCCTCCATTGTCCTGCTGTTCTTTCTCCCTGACATCACCCCCACCCCCCACCACGGGGTGTGGTATTTTTCTTAGGATCTCAAGGCCAGTGTGAAAAAGATTTGTCAATTCCTGAACAAGGAGCTGAGAGAGGAAGAAATCAACTTGGTGGTAGAGAATACCTCCTTCCAAGTCATGAAAAAACACATGCTGGAAAACAAGGAACTTGTACCAATGGAAAATATGGAGAGTTTCAAAATGATCACACTGAGAAAAGGTGAGGAGGAATGGTCTAGGGCCATTAGGGGGTTATGTGGGTGGGTTCCCTTCTGTCCAACTGAACTCAAGGCACCCAGAAATAGGGTCAGAGAAGGTGTGAATCACAAAGAAGAGAGCCAAAGAATTTTTTCCATCGCCACCATAGAAAGTACCAGATGCCTCTGCAATGACCCACTCAGAGACAGCATGCCCAGGCAGCCAAGGAAACCTCCCTTAGTATTTCATGTGTTAGAGGAAAAGTGAGAAGTGAAGGTGTAAGAGGAAAGGGTAAGGCCCGGATGACTCAAAGTCCACATCCTCTGAATGACAAATGAAGAAGGGAAGAGCTCACTAGTTGCAGGGGAAGGTCACCTAACCCTAACCCCATCAAGAGAAGCCACCAAAGGTCCATCCAATGTCTCCTTCCTGGGGCAAGGAGGGAGGGAGAATAGTATGGAAGGGCATGATCACAAAGGAACTGTCTCTAGGATGTGTTGTCCCCCTTCCACATGTGGCAGGAATCTGTGGAGACTGGAAAAACTACTTCACAGTGACCCAAAAGGAAACATTCAATCAGCTGTACCAAGGGAAAATGAAAGGGCTGGACCAGGACCTGTTCCCATGGGATCAATGCTGAGATGAGTTGTGGAAGATCCGGTGTTCTCTAATTCATCTGTATGTGATCTGCAGATAGTGATAATTCTGCCTCCCCTTCCCTATCCCTCTTTCCCTACTTTCTCTTCTCTTCTCTTATTAGTGTAGCTCACACAAAGAAGTAGTAATGTGAGAGACTTGGGTCATCCATGTTTCTTCTCCAAGGAAAGCTTCTAGTGGGAAACCATTACTGATCACACTAACTCTTCCTTGACTGTCATGCTTAGATGCTGTTCTGGAATGGTCCTTTTAATCCTGTGATTTTTGAGTACTTCAAATGTAAATGAATGCTGAATGTTGTAGGCTTTTCCTGCCTATTGATGTAATGGTTGTTGTAATCATTTTTCATTAAATTTATTATGCTAAGAGATTACATGATGTTAAACAATTTTTGCGTCTCAAAGATAACTGCAATAACACCAACCAGGTCATGGAGAACAGTTTTCAAAATGCCAAATTTTGCATCACTGTTGATCCATCGATCCATAGGGGCAGCTAGGTGGTGCAGCGGAGAGAACTCCAGGCTTCAAGTCAGGAAGACTTGAGTTCAAATTTGGCCTCAGACACAAATACTAGCTGGATGACCCTGGAAAAGTCACTTAATCCCATTTGCTTCAGTTTCCTCATTTGCAAAATGAGCTGGAGAACTAAATGTCAAACCACCCCCCTAGCTTTACCAAGAAAACCCCAATGGATCTTAGAAAAACATGGAAAGATTTGCACATATAATGAAGAGTGAAATGAGCAAGACCAACAGATCATTGTATATACTAATAGCAAAGTTGTGTTAGGAATGTCTCAGCAAATAACTCATTTCATCTATTATTTATAAATTAAGTATGAAGGACATATGATGAAAGACACTGTCTATATCGAGAGAAAGAACTGATAAATAGAAGTATGTATAGAACAATTCTATATACATATATGTATTTATGCCTAATGGTAGCCATCTCTAGGGCAGTAGGGGAATGGAAGAAAAAAGAAAAAAATAAATTTACAAAACTTCATTATATATTTATAAGGAATAGCAAGATGTATATACTAGACTTACGGTTTTGGGCATGCTCATCTCTTTCATTGTACACTGTTGTGGAATGCTTGTTTTATTCTGTAATTTACAAGCAAAATAAATAAATGGGGAAAAAAGAAAACCCCAAAAGGGATCACATAGAATTTGACACCACGGAATTAACTGAACAATTGATCTGTTGGTTTCTGGTCCCATTCTGGCTTAAAATGGCAAAACATCAAGTTCCCAACAAGGGACAGATTGTACATGAAGAAGGCTTTGAAAAATGCTTTTTCTGGAGTATTGCAAATATAATCTGAAGAGCTTTAAACAGGAAATGAAGACAAAGAGAAAACTACAGATATTGGTCAAAATAGAGATGACAGACAACTAGTCAAATCTTGGTTAGTGTGAAAAATTAATTTTATAAAGGAGCTGCATGACCCAAATTCATATTGAGTATTTCAATTGGGCTGGAACCACAGGCTATGGTTTACAAAATTATGACACTGAATAATGAAAATTAAAGTACATTCAGCTACTTTATGGTACTTATTATTAGCACTAATTGGGGACTATTTGTAGGTCAAATGTGGGAAGAATAAAAGGAGGAGAGACACTCAGGAGTTCAAAGGAAACAAAATCGAAGAAAGCTGTGAAGCCTACAGCTTCATAAAAACTACACCCAGATAAATTTTAAAGTATGGGTTGCCAAAAGATGAACCAGAGAGTCTAAGACAAGAAATTAAACTGAAATAAAAAAGAATGAAGAACTAGTGAATGAATGAATGAATGAACGAATGAGAATTTAAGTGGTTATTATGTGTCAGGCACCATGCCAAGTGCTGGAGATACAAATATATA
This sequence comes from Trichosurus vulpecula, assembly GCF_011100635.1. NCBI lineage: Eukaryota > Metazoa > Chordata > Mammalia > Diprotodontia > Phalangeridae > Trichosurus > Trichosurus vulpecula. The sequence continues at coordinate 1,548,146 of NC_050574.1, forward strand.
AAGTGTAAAACAAGCAATTAAACTTAAAAGAGAATGAAGAACAAGTAAATGAATGAAAGAATGAATGAATGAAAGAATGAGTGAATGACTAAGTGCTTCTTATGTGTCAGGCACCATGCTAAGTGTTGGAGCTACAAATATATAAAGTCTAAAACAAGTAATTAAACTTAAATAAAAAGGAATGAAGAACAAGTAAATGAATGAGAATTTAAGTGCTTATTATTTGTCAGGCACCATGTGAAGTGCTGGAAATACAAATATACAAAGTCAGTCCCTGCATTGAAAGAGTTTACATTCCAATAGGGGAAGACATAGTTATAGGACGGTGGTGGGTAGTGAAGCCACACAGCTGGGGAATGGAGTCACAGGATATTTGGAACAGGCTAACACAGGCTGTTATCTTGGTTTCTTTAGGTTCTGGGTCATAATGAATTGGCACACTGGTAGAGCATTCAACAGGTAAGAAAAGGAGCTTTACTTCGCCATAAATAAAACTTTACATAGCAGGATATTCAACAAGGATAGGCACCGAGGACTCACAGAATTGATTCAGCTGAGTGAAGCTTCCTTCCTCCAGTTGTCCATCATGGTTTGCAGCCAAGTGGCCACACCTAACTGGGGCTCCTTCTGGCTGTTACTGGGGTGAGCAAGAGGTGGTGTCAACTACCACAGCCAACCAAGCCACAAAGATAATGTCAAAACATTTTAATGAAAAACTAACCCAACTCGCATGGAGACAGGGGTTATAACATTGCTCCTACAACACAAAGCAATTGGTTGATACTTGCTTTCTGGGAAAGTTGAGGTAAATTTGGTTACTCTTCCAAAGCCAAAGGTGATATGTCTGAACATCGGGAAAAGACCATGTTCATGGCAAGGACCCAGTATCTGAATGGGCCCCAGTCAAGCAAGACAGTGATTTCCTGCTGCAGGCGCAAGATAAGCAATAACTCTGCATGTCCCACACAAGGTCTAAACAGGATGTTGGCCAGGAAACTGAGGAAGGCACTTTCCCACATTGGCACCTGCTTGCTGTTGCTCCTCAATAACCCTTCAGTAACCCTAGGCTCATGAGCATCTCATTTACATTGCAGTTAGCTCCCCCACCCCACCTTGATAGGGACTGGACTGCATGTTGGTAAATTGCATCTATGGAACTCTGAGCTATAGCCTCTTGCCTGCCTGTCCCTCCTTACTAAATCTTTCTGCCAACATGGCACTTTTCTGCTTTATAAACCCCTAGCTTCTCCTGGCTGGGCTGTTACCTTCCTTAAGGAGAAGAGCCTGCTGGGTGCATTACTCCAAATAAACGCATTTACTTGGTTTGGAGACAGTCTAAAGCTGAATTCTTTTGAGACTACAACTTGATACATGTCTTTCACTTCAACAGAGGGGATGAGTGAATATGGCCTAACACATTAGTGTGCCATGAGGATGACTGGGGAGAAGCAGCAGTGTGGTGAATCTTGGTAGGGCTGGTTCTGGTGAAAGCTCACCAATCGGTAACCCAGGCCCCAGAGTGGAGCTATAATGGAGACTTTGTGGAATTAGTACCTTACTGTTATATGACTCAGAAAGGGTAGGCCTGATACTTATATATCTATATCTGTATACACACATATACATACACACACAAAAATATATAGTATTTATTTAGCATTTAATTTTCCCCAATTACATGAAAAACCAATTTTTAACATTTGTTTTTAAAACTTTGAGTTCCAAATTCTCTCCCTTCCTCCCCACCCCCTCTGATTGAGAAGGCAAGTATTCCATATAGGCTATATATGTGAAGTCATGCAAAACCTAATAGCAATGTTGTGAAAGAAAACATAGATAAAAAAACTCTAAAGAAAGTGAAAAAACCCAAAAGTTGCCTTAATCTGTATTCAGACACCATCAGTTCTTTTTCTGGGGATGGATAGCATTTGTCATCCTAAGTCCTTCAGAGTCATCATGAATCATTGTACCAGTGAGAGTAGCTAAGTCATTCATGGCTGATCATTTTACAGTATTTCTGTTACTTTGTACCCAATACATTTCACTTTGTATCAACTAATATAAGACTTTAGATGTTTTTCTTTTTTGTTTCCTTTTTTAATCTTATCTTTATTAACTTTGCTTGTGTTAACTTTTTAAAATCTTTTTTTATTTTTCTTTTTTTAGTTTATTTAATATTTTTAGTTTTCAGCATTGATTTTCACAAGAGTTTGAATCACAAATTTTCTCTCCATTTCTACCTTCCTCCCCTCTCCAAGATGGCATATACTCTGGTTGCCCCATTCCCCAGTCAGCTCTCCCTTCTGTCACCCCACTCCCCTCCATCCCCTTTTCCCTTTCCTTCTTGTAGGGCAAGATAGCTTTCTATGCCCCATTGCATGTATATCTTATTTCCTAGTTGCATGCAAAAACTTTTTTTTTCAACATCTGTTTTTAAAACTCTAAGTTCCAAATTCTCTCCCCTCTTCCCTCCCCACCCACCCTGCCTAAGCAGGGAAGTAATTCCACATAGGCCACATGCGCATCATTATGTAAAACCCTTCCGCAATACTCACATTGTGAAAGACTAACTATATTTTGCTCCTTCCTATCCTATCCCCCTTTATTCAGTTTTCTCCCTTGACCCTGTCCCTTTTCAAAAGTGTTTGCTTCTGATTACCTCCTCCCCCTATATGCCATCCCTTCTGTCTTCCCCCCTTTTTTATCTCTTTCCTCCTTCTTTCCTGTGGGATAAGATACCCAATTGAGTGTGTATGTTATTCCCTTCTCAGGTCAAATCTGATGAGAGCAAGATTCACTCATTCCCTCTCACCTGCCCCCTCTTCCCATCCTGAAGAACTGCTTTTACTTGCCACTTTTATGTGAGATAATTTACCCCATTCTATCTCTCCATTTCTCCCTCTCTCAATATATTCCTCTCTCATCCCTTAATTTGCTTTTATTTTTTTAGATATCATCCCTTCATATTCAACTCACCCTGTGCCCTCTGTCTATATACATACATACATATATATATATATATATATATATATATATATATATATATATATATATACACACATATTCCCTTCAGCTACCTTAATACCTCTCATGAATAATACACATCATCTTTCCATGTAGGAATGTAAACAAAACAGTTCAACTTTAGTAAGTCCCTTATGATTTCTCTTTCTTGTTTACCTTTTCATGCTTCTCTTGATTCTTATCTTTGAAAGTCAAATTTTCTATTCAGCTCTGGTCTTTTCACTGAGAAATCTTGAAAGTCCTCTATTTTATTGAAAGTCCTTATTTTGCCTTGGAGCACTCAGTTTTGCTGGGTAGGTGATCCTTGGTTTTAATCCTAGCTCCACTGACCTCTGGAATATCATATTCCAAGCCCTTTGATCCCCTAATGTAGAAGCTGCTAGATCTTGTTTTATCCGGATTGTGTTTTCACAATACTCAAATTGTTTCTTTCAGGCTGCTTGCAATATTTTCTCCTTGATCTGGGAGCTCTGGAATTTGGTGAGAATATTCCTAGGAGTTTTCTTTTTGGGATCTTTTTTATGGGGCGATTGGTGGATTCTTTCAATTTCTGTTTTACCTGCTGGCTCTAGAATATCAGGGCAGTTCTCCTTGATAATATATCTAGGCTCTTTTTTTGATCATGGCTTTCAGGTAGTCCAATAATTTTTAAATTATCTCTCCTGGATCTTTTTTCCAGGTCAGTGGTTTTTCCAATGAGATATTTCACATTGTCTTCCATTTTTTCATTCCTTTGGCTGTTTTATAATATCTTGATTTCTCATAAAGTCATTAGCTTCCACTTGCTCCAGTCTAATTTTTAAGGTAGTATTTTCTTCAGTGGTCTTTTGGACCTCCTTTTCCATTTGAGTAATTCTGCCTTTCAAGGCATTCTTCTCCTCATTGACTCTTTGGAGCTCTTTTGCCATTTGAGTTAGTCTATTTTTTAAGATGTTATTTTCTTCAATATTTTTTGGGTCTTCTTAAACAAGTTGTTGACTTGTTTTTCATGGTTTTCTTGCATCACTCTCATTTCTCTTCCCAATTTTTCTTCTACTTCTCTAACTTGCTTTTCCAAATCCTTTTTGAGCTCTTCCATGGCCTGAGACCAGTTCATGTTTTTCTTGGAGGCATTTGATGTAGGCTCTTTGACTTTGCTAACTTCTTCTGGCTGTGTGTTTTGGTCTTCTTTGTCACCAAAGAAAGATTCCAAAGTCTGAGTCTGAATCTGAGTCTGTTTTCACTGCCTGGTCATGTTCCCAGCGAACTTACTTGACTCTTGAGTTTTTTGTCGGGGTGTGACTGCTTGTAGAGTAGAGAGTACTTTGTCCCAAGCTTGAGGGGCTGTGCTGTTGTTTTCAGAGTTACACAGAAAGCTCTGCCACACCAGTGCTACTCCTTCCCCAAGAACTGCCAACCCAGACCGCACTCAGATCTAAGCTGGCTCTGCACTCCTACTCTGATCCGCCACTTAATTCCTCCCACCAGGTGGGCTTGGGGCCAGAAGCAACTGCACTTGTAGTTCTGTAGCTGCACCACCTCTGCTGCCCCTGGGGAGGTGGCCAAACTGAAAACTCCTTTCACTCTGTCCCCGCAGCTTTTCCCACTAACTTTCTCTGTTGTCTTTGGTGTTTGTGGGTTGAGAAGTCTGGTAACTGCCACAGCTCACTGATTCAGGGCACTGGGGCTTGTTCGACCTGGCTCCCAGTCTGGTTGGTCCATGCGGCCCACGCTGGTCACTGCTCTGCTCCGCTTCCAGGTCTGTGCCATAGACCTTACCCCATGACCATGCAGGCTGTCCTGGGCTGGAGCCCTGATCCCCCTGCTATTTCGTGGGTTCTGCAGTTCTAGAATTTGTTCAGAGCCATTTTTTATAGGTGTTTGGAGGGACCTGGGTGGGAGCTCACTGCTTTCAAGCCACCATCTTGGTTCCACCCCACCCCCCTTCTAGGTTTTTCTGAGAGACTCCTGCTCATCATTTCTTTTTTTTTTTGGAGGGGGGAAGTCAGGGCAATCGGGGTTAGGCTGCCCCCCCTCATCATTTCTTATAGTACAATACTATTCCATCATACTGATGGGCATCTCCTAAATTTCTTTATCCCCAGAAAATAGCTGCTATAAATATTTTTTTACATATAGGTCCTTTTCCTTTTTTTTTTTTTGATCTCTTTTGGGATACAGACCTAGTAGTGGTATTGCCATGTCAAAGGGTATGCATGTTTTTTTGCCTTTTGGGCATAGTTCCAAATTGCTCTATAGAATGGTTTAGTCAATTCACAACTCTGACAACAGTACATTAATGTATCATTTTCCCCCTTCCCCTCCAGCATTTGTCATTTTCCTTTTCTGTCCTATTTTCTAATCTAATAGATATCAGATAGTACATCAGAATTGTTTTAAGTTGCATTTCTCCAATAAATAGTGAGTTAAAATACTTTTTTCATATGACTACAGGTAGCTTTAATTAGTTCATCTGAAAACTGATTATATCTTTTGGTCATTTATTAATTGAGGAATGGCTCTTATTTTTATAAATTTGACACAGTTCACTATATGTAAGAGAAATGAGGCCTTTATCAGAGAACGTTGCTTCATTTTTTCCCGCAGTTACTATTGCTAACTGTATTTCCCTCCATCCTATTCTCCCTACCCCCATTTATTCTATTTTCTTTCTCCTTTCACCCTGTCTCTCTTCAAATGTTTTGCTTCTGATTACCCCTTTCCCTAATCTGTGCTCCTTTTTATCACACACATGCCTTATCCCCTTCCCCTCCTATTTTCCTGTAGGGTAAGATAGATTTTTATACCCCATTGCCTGTGCCATGTGAAAACAATTTTTAACATTTGTTTTTAAAACTTCAAGTTCCAAATTCTCTCCTTTCTTCCCTGCTCCTTATTGAGAAGGCAAGCACTTTGATATAGGTTGTACATGTGCAGTCAAGCAAAACACTTCCATAATAGTTATGTTTGGAAAGACTAACAACATTTCCCTCCATCCTATCCTCCCTTCATTTATTCTATTCTCTCCTCTCACCTGGTCCCTCCTCAAAAGTATTTGCTTCTGACTATGCCCTCCCTCAATCTGTCCTCCCTTCTATCACCCCCTCCCCTTTATTCCCTTCCCACCATACTTTCCTGTAGGGAAGATATCCAATTGAGTGTGTTTGTTATTCCTTCCTTAAGCTAATTCCAATGAGAGTAAGGTTCATTCATTCCCTCTCCCCTCTCCCCTTTTCCCCTCCACTATAAAAGCTTTTTCTTACCTCTTTTATGTAAGATAATTTATTCCATTCTACCTCTCTCTTTCTCCTAATCCTAGTCCATTCCTTCTTTCACCCCTTAATTTTATTTTTTAGATGTCCCTTCATATTCAACTCACCTTATGCCCTCAACTACCGTAAAAATGAGAAGGTCTCATGAGTTACAAATATCATCTTTCCACGTAGGAATGTAAACAACTTTAGTAAGTCCCTTATGGTTTCTCTTTCCTGTTTACCTTTTCACACTTTTCTTGAGTCTTGTATTTGAAAGTCAAATTTTCTGTTTAGCTCTGGTCTTTTCCCAAGAAAGCATTAAGTTCCTCTACCTCATTGAATATCAATTTTCTCCCCTCATGGTTTATACTTATTTTTTCTGGGGAGGTGATTCTTGACTTTAATCTTAGCTCCTTTGCTCTCTAGCATATCATATGCCAAGCCCTCAGATCCCTTAAAGTAGAAGCTGTTAAATCTTGTGATATCCTGATTGTGGTTCCACAATACTTGAATTGTTTTTTTCCTGCTGCATGCAATATTTTCTCCTTGATTTGGGAACTCTGGAATTGGGCTATAATATTCCTGGAAGATTTCCTTTTGGGATCTCTTTCAGGAGGTAATCAGTGGATTCTTTCTATTTCTATTTTCCCCTCTGGTTCTAGAATATCAGGTCAGTTTTCCTGCATAATTTCTTGAAAGATGACCTCTAGGCTCTTTTTTGGTCATGGCCTTCAGGTAGTCCAATAATTTTTAAATGCTTTCTCCTGGCTCTAATTTCCAGGTCAGTTGTTTTTCCAAAGAGATATTTCACATTGTCTTCTATTTTTTCATTCTTTTGGTTTTGCCTTATAATTTCTTGATTTCTCATAGAGTTATTAGATTCCATTTACTCCATTCTAATTTTTAAGGAATTACTTTCTTCACTGAACTTTTGGACCTCCTTTTCCATATGGTCAATTCTGCTTTTTAAGGCATTCTTCTCCTCATCAGCCTTTTGGACCTCTTTTGCCATTTGGGTTAGTCTATTTTTTAAGGTTTTATTTTCGTCAGGATTTTTTCAGTCTCCTTTAGCAAACTGTTGATTCATTTTTCATGATTTTCTTGCATCACTCTCATTTCTCTTGCCAATTTTTTTCTCTACTTCTCTTACTTGATTTTCAAAATCCTTTTTGGAGTCTTCCATGGCCTGAGACCACTTCCTATTTTTCTTGGAGGCTTTGATGTAGGGGTTTTCACTTGGTTGTCTTCTTCTGGGTGTGTGTTTTGATCTTCTTTGTCACCAGGGTAAGGTTCTATGGTCTGTGTTTTTTGTTGTTTGCTCATTTTCCTAGCCTATTACTTGACATTTTAACTCTTTGTTAAGGAAGGTCTCTGCTTCCAGTGTGAAGGGCATACTGCCCCAAATTTCAGGGGTTTTCTCCAGTTGTTTTCAGAGATATTTCTAGGGACTTGTAAGTTTTCAGTTCTTCCAAGGTGGTATGATCTAAGGAAAGGTGTTTACTCCTCTCCTGGCCTGTGCTCTGACCTGTGAGTGACCACAAGCACTCTTTTCTGCCCTGGAACTGTGAGTAGGATTCCCTCTCTGCTGCTGCCATGAGCTCTGCTATGCCAATGCTCCTCCTCACCCCAGAACTGCCACCCAGGACTGTGACCCAGATCCAAGTAGGGGCAAAGCAACAGAGTCCTGCCTCAATGCTAGCAAAGAGATCCCTGTAATCTCCTGACCAGTTTTTTGATCCTCTTACCATCTGGGCATTGAGAGCTCCAGAAGCATCAGCTACTGCTGCTGCTCCCACTACTCTGATTAAGTCACTCCCAAAGTCTGCTTCTGGTTTTCTGAGACCAAGGCTGCTCTGGGGCTGGGGCTGAATTGTGTTCCTTTTGTAGTCAGGTCTGATAGATTTTTCCTGCTGACCTTCTAAGTTGCCTTTGGCATTTGTAGGTTGAGAAGTCAGGAAACCACCAGAGCTGCAAGTGATTCAGTCCCCTGAGGCCTGCTATGGGTTTTCTAGAGCCTGGTCTTGCTGGCATGGCCTGCATTGGACTGGGCTCCTCTCTCAGCCTGGGGCAACAGACCTTTCCTGTCAATTTTCCAGGTTGTCTTGGGCTGGAAATTTGTTTCACTCTGTCTTTTGTGGATTCTGCTCCTCTAGAATATTTTTAGAATCAATTTTACAGGTATTTGGAGGTGTTTGGGGAAGAGTTCAAGCGAGTCATCTCTGGCTTCACTCTGCCATCTTGGCTCTGTCCCCTTGAGTAGGCCCGATTCTAATGAAGCAAAGAGCTAAGTGGTACATGAGGTTGCTAAGAGGTGGCATAATGCACAGAGCACTTGATCTGGTTTCAGGGAGACCTGAATTCAAATCCAGCCTCAGAGGCATCCTAACTGTATGAGCCTGGGTAAGGTCACTTTACCTCTCTCTGCCTCTGTTTCCTTATCTCATGGGGTTATTGCAAAGATCAAATGAGATGATGTATTTGAAGTGCTTTGCAAACCTTAAAACACAATATAGATGCTAGATATTATCATTAGACACTCTGTGTAGAAGCACACAGCCAGTGGGCGAAAACATGGTGGAGATCCTCAGGGAGAACACCAATGGAGGCAGGAAGAACACATAAGAGCCTACTTGGATGGAAATGGGAGACGAAGGAGGAGCATGGGAAGCATCACAAGCCTGGTCCAAAGGCTGGATGGAGCAGTGATAAGGCACTATAATTATCCAGATATACCCTGGAGCCCTCATGTTTTCTGCCCACAGTGGAAGAGCTGATGATAATTTTTTTTCCATTTCCTAAGTTATGACTTTCTCTTTCAAAGCTGGAGAAATCAAAATGGGACATTTCATTCTGTGATTCTCATCAATAGGCAAAAAAATCATTCCTGGGGTGAAAATGATGGGGAAGCTTGTAGATTCAAAGGAGGTAACTGCTCCATGTCTGAGGATACGTTGTTTGACCACACCAAGGACACTTTGGGAGAATTTCAATCTTCATCATTTTCGTGAGGAGCTTTCTCCCCTCTCCCCCCTCTCCCCCTGACACTTGATTGGGGGCAGCTATTGGCCTCATAAAAATAATAATGATAACAGGCTTTTATAGAGCAATCTAATGATTGCAGAGCACTTTAAATACATGAACTCATTTTCTCCTCTTAACAACTTAGTGAGTTAGGTGTGATTAGTAGAGAAAATTGAGGCAAACAAAGGTTAAGTGACTTGCTTAGGGACACAGAGCTAGAATCTGAAGCAGGATCTGAACTGAAGTCTTTCCAGATTAGCACAGTACCTGGCTCCTGGTAGGCACTTAATTGATTGCTCCAAGTCTAGACACTCTATCCATTGGGGCACCTAGCTGCTTCTTTTGTCCATGGGTGTGATCAGTGTAAATTCAGCCAATTAAAATCTTGGTGTGAGCCCCTGGCCACCAGGAAGACACCTCCTCATCGATTGTATTTCAATGACCCCTGATTGTTTGAGCACGGTGTAATAGAGTCAGTCACGCAGGGATGCATCAGTATACCATCTTTACTGGTGACCAAAGAAGGAAGGGGAAATGATGGAGCCAGCAGGGTGTCAGAACAAGACAAGATGCTGGATGGGGAGATGATAGAGCCAAGGCCATAGAGATATGGGTGGGGATGCCTGGGGAGATAATGAGCCAGCAGTCTGAGCAAGGAAGGAAAAGGGATGTTGACTGGCAGGATGCCGGGGCATCCAGTGTGCATTTAAGGTGAAGCTGTGAGCACTCCTCTTCTGGGTCTCTCCAGCCAAAGGCATCCAGTTCTGGCAAGGCAGGGATAGATGTGAACAGCCTTACTCCTCCTGCTCCTCACTTCTCTCTTTAACTCTCCCTCCTCATCCCTGGTCTCAGCCGGGTCAGGCTGGGGTGAGAGAAAAGTCAAGGATGGAAGAGGAACACTGTCAGGTCTGATCCAGGGGCTTCTCCTGCCCAAACCCTTCCCCCACTTTTCTCCTCCCACCTGCCAACATTCACTTATCTCTGACTGGGACAGGAGCTTTCTTAGGTTCCTCTTGGGGGCATCCTCAGGGGTCTGGGACAGGAACAGCCGATCCAACGAAAATCAGGCCATATGAAACAAGGACCTCTAGGAAGCTTCCTCCCATCATGCATCCTACTGAGGCAGGAATAGGCAGGGCAACTGGGGCCTTATCACTCACCTTTGGCTTCCCACGGGGCTGTGATCTCAGGCTCCAGGGCTTTCCTCTGAGGCATCTGATGGCCTCCCCTGGGGAGGTGAATGACTGCAAGACAGGAAAGGGTAGTATTAGCTGGAATTCACCAAGCCTGGAGCCCAGAACACTGACACCCAAGGATTCAACACCAGGGGAACTGCTGTCCCATCTTCCCTACAGAAAAAGTATTGAGCAGAACTCAACGGAAAATCCAATATAAAACATCCTGAAGGAATTCAAGGAAATCATTGGAGACTGATAGTGAGGCACTGATTAGGGTCAAATTCTTGACTTTTGATGTATGAAAATATTGTTCATATTAATAACTATTAGTAGTAATAATACTCTTAAAACTATTAGCATTACTAAGGCAATTTGGAAGAAAGTTTGGTGCTGAGTTGTGTCTGATGAGGTGATTCTAAAAAGACAAAATTTAGGAGAAAAGGTTAAAAGGAGAAATAATCTCATCAAAATGGGGTATGAAAGGAAGAACTAAGACAGAGGAAACAGGTAGGGGTGGAGAGCTGGTAATCTTTGAACCTCGCTCTCCCCTGAGTGGAAGAGGAAAGTATAGATCTGAAGAGGTTTACGAGTCTTCTGAACTTCTAGAGAAGTGAGGAAACTGAGAGATAGGGTGGAGGAGGGACTTTTAGTAGGGGGTATAGATTAAGATCAGGAGGGTAGAGTGAATAGATAAAGGAAGGACTTTTAGAGGGAGGATAAAATAAGGAATGAAAGGGTTAAGGGAGAAAATAAGGTAACTGGGGTGGGCTGAAAAGAGACTGAGAAGAAAAATAGTGAGTGAAAATAAGATGGAAGGAAATTCCCAAATAGCAAGTATAACTTTGAATGAGAATGGGAAATGAACTGGGGAATGGCTGAACAAGTTGGTATGTGATGGTGATGGGACCCTACTGTGCTGTGAGAAATGAGGAGTTTGATCAGCTTAGAAAATCCTGGAGAGAAAAACATTTGCACAAAATAATGAAGAGGAGACCGAGCAGAACCAAGAAAACCTTGTATACTGCAACAGCAATGTTGTTACAAGAGTGACTTTGAGTGAGGAAGTCATTTCATCTGTTCTAAATACCCCAAATATTAAGGCTATGTGAAGATAGATGTTATCTGCATCCAGAGAAAGAACTGATAAAGCAAAGTATATACAGAATAATTTTACGTGTATACACCTCTTAGCGTCTAATGGTAGTGATCCTTAGGGTGGTGTGGAGGGCAGGAAAAAGAGAAATTTAAAGGATAATTTTGTTGTATATTTGAAAGATAGCAAGTTGTGCATAGTACATTTGCAGTTTCATGTACAATAATATTTTTAATTGTACTATATCATTGTTTTATTCAATAAATTAAAAATAAAAGAAAATCTGTTATAACAGGGACCTGGGGAGTGGCAGGGGCTGGAGACAGCATGAGGCTCCCCCAGAAGGCCACTTCAGAAGAGGTTACCTACCAGGGCCAAGCAAATAGCCAGCGCTGTTTAGTGTCCAGCCTCCATGTATCTGACAGAGACAGGGAAACAAAGTCAGACCCCCAAAGATCCTATCAGAGCCCAGAACAGCTGAGGGGGAGGTGCCGGGCAAGTCTTCAGTCATGGCCTCCACATCTATGTTGTAGGAAGGGATCTGGGTTCCTCCCCTCCTTTCAAGTTTGTCCCACCCTGATGAGACACAAATGGGGACTTTGGACAGTCCATTCCCCCAACTATCAATTCCCCAGAATTTATACATTACAAATGATCAAAGGAAGAAGGGATTTCAATGTTGTTTTGTCCTAGCACCCATTATTCTGTGAGAATATGCAAGAGAAAACAAGACCCTGGGACTGGCACACCACTGCCAAGGACAGGCTGGATGAGAACCCAAATGTGCTGACTCCCAACCCACTGCTGGAATCCAAGCTTCATGAGACAAGAGGTAGGGGTACAGGTAAGAACTAGGGCAGGGACAAGGGCAGGAGCAGGGGCTGGGGAAGGGACAGAGACATGCAGGAAGGAAAGTAGAGGGGGCAGGGAGTAGGAGCAGGGACTGGGAAGGGAGGGGAATCATGAAGGAGTAAGGACTAAAAGGAAAAAGGACAGGACCCAAAAGGTCAAGGACAGGGAAAGGACAGGACAATGGACAGTGATGGGGCAGAGGCAAGGGCTGCGGGAAGGATTAGAACCAAGGACAAGGACAAAGACAGGCCTAGAACAATGGTATAATATCTCTTACCCTGTGTCCTGGTGCAGCCTCTGGAACCCAAGGCAGGCTCATGAGGATGAAGAAGAGAACAATGGGTGGAGCTAGAGTTGCCATCTGAGGAAGGGAAATCCAAAATCATCATCAGGAAGTGCATTTTGGATACCAAGGTAGAGGCACAGAGGAAGGGATGGAGGGGAGATGAAGAGAAGGAGAGAGACAGAAAGACAGAGGCAGAGATAGAGAGACAGAGATAGTGACAGGGATAGAGGAAGACAGGTAAGAAAGGGACATGGCATGGAGAGAAAGATAAAGATAGAGACAGAGGGAAAGAAGGACAGGAGAAGGAGTATAAAGAGACAAAGATGAAGAGACAGAAAGGCAGAATCAGAGAGAAAGAGAGAGCAAGAGAGAGATAAAGGGAGGGAGGGAGAGAGAGAGACAGAGAAAAGAGAGATGCAGAGAGTTAGGGAGAGAGACAGAAAGGCAGAGACAGAGAGAGAGATGGGGTAGAGGGAGATTGGGTAAAAGGAGGTGGGGTAGAGGAATAAGTACAGAGACAAACAGAGATAGGCAAAGATAGATATAGAGAGAAGAGGGAAACAGAGAGGAGGAGAGGGGAAAACAGAAGCAGAGAGAAGGAGCCAAAAAAGAGACAGAGAAGAGAGGGAGAAGAGGAAGGGGAAAGGAGGAGGGGAAAAGAGAGAGGGTGAGAGGCACAGACAGAGACACATAGAGAGGTTTGGAGGTTCACAGGTTGAGGGACAAACCTAAGGGTAATTGAGGGAAAGAGACAGATCCAGTGAATGAGGAAGAGAGAGCAGTTTGGACAGAGTGAGCCCCAGAGAAAGAGACCTGAAATCCTTCCACCCTGCCTTCCTCCCCTGGCCCAGCCAGCCAGAAGCAAACTCTCACCTCTACAGCTCAGGGGTTGTGGCTCCTGGATCATGGCTGCCAAGAGTCTTGCTTTTATGGGAGCAAGAGAGGGAGGAAGGAGGGGAAGGCTGAGTCACAGAATTAGGGCACTTCAGAAGCCGAGGGCTTGAAGGAGGGGGAGTGTGAGATGGCTGAATCCGGCCCACTCAGTTGGTAGGCAGAAAGATGAAGACAATCCATTCCTTGCCAGATGTAATGGGTTGGGCAGAGCCCTGTGCTCTTTTCCTCTGCCCAGCCCCCCACCGTTCTTGGGGGATAGAACTTGGGGCATACATCCCCAGAGGCCTCTCCAGCCCTTGGTCTTCCCTCCTCATTCCTTTTTAAAAATTTTTTTAACTTATGGAAGAAAGTAGTATATCCATAACATGGTACAATAAAAAAGACAATTCCATATGAAAATGCAAATGTCCTGTGCAAACTTAAATTTCTCTTTTTTCTTCCCTCACCCTCCTGCCCTAGAGATGGCTACTTTTAGGCAGAAATCATGTGTATGCATGTATGTACGCACACATATATATACGTATTTGTACATGTTTATATTGTGTGTGTGTAGACACACACGTACATGTAAAATTACGCCATACATACTTCTATTTATCAGTTCTTTCTCTGGATGCAGATAGTGTCTTTCTTCATATGGCCATGAGAGTTAATTTGGGTATTTATAATAGTCAAGATGATTTGTTCATTCAAAATCATTCTTGAAACAATATTGCTGTTATTGTACACAATATTCCCTTGGTTCTGTTCACTATAAATGTGCACTTACTTTTTGTTATTCTATGCAAATCTGTCCATGTTTTCCTAAAATTGTTGAGCTCATCATTTATTATAGTATAACCATATTCCATCAGAATCATATACTACAACTTGTTCAGCCATTCTCCAAATGATAGGCATCCCTGAAATTTCCAGTTCTTTGTCACCACAAAAAGAGCTGCTATGAATATTTTAAAACATACAGGTTCTTTTTCTTTTTCCCTAATCATCTCTGGAAATAGACTGAGTAGTGGTATTGCTGGGTCAAAGAGAATATGTAGTTTAAGAAGTCTTTTACCATAATTCCAGATTGTGCTTCAAAATGGCTGAATCACTTCACAATTCCACCAACAATGAATCAGTATCCCAATTTTTCCACACCCCTCCAACATTTGTCATTTTCCTTTTCTCTCATTTTACCCAATACGGTGGGTATAAAATGATATTTCAAGATTGTTTTCATTTCTCCTTCTCTAATCAATAGATTGAGAGCATTTTTTCATACAAATATAAATTGTTTGATTTCTTCATTGGAAAACTGCCTGTGCACATCCTTTGACCATTTATCATTTGTGGGATGAACAATATGCTTATACATTATGATGACATTCTTCATATAACTTAGATATGAGACCTTTATCTATTAACTGCCTATAAAATTTTTCCACAATTTTCTGCTTTCCTTTTGATCTTGGCTACATTTATTTGTATAAAAATCTTTAAATTTGATGTAATCTAAATTATCCATTTTACATCTAACTTTGCTCTCTCTGTCTCTTGCTCATTCATAACTTGTTCACCTAGCCACAAGTCTAATAAGTAATATGTTCCATGTTCTCCTAATTTTATTGTAAAATCTCTTTTTATGTCTAGGTGATGTATGTATTTTGACCTTATCTTGGTAAACAGTGTAAGACATTGGTCTATGTCCAGTTTATACCATACTACTTTCCAGTTTTCCCAACAATTTTTACCAAATATTGAATTCTTCCCAAAATCTCAAGTCTTTTCACTTGTCAAATATAAGGTTATTATGTTTATTTGCTGCTGTTAATTGTGTCTATACTATTCTATTTATCTACTTTTCTATTTCTTAGCCAGTAGCAGATGGTTTTGATAATTACTACCTTAAAATATAGTTTAAGGTCTGGTACTGATGAACCTCCTTCCTTTACATTTTTTTTTATTTTTCCTCTGATATTCTTGACTTTTTTCCAAGTGAATTTTATTATTTTTTCTATTTCAGTAAAAAAAAATTTTTGGTAATGTAATTGGGATGGCATTGAATACATAAATTAGTTTGGGTGAAATTGTCATTTTTGTTGTCTCTGCCTACCAATGAACAATTAATATTTCTCCAATTATTTAAATCTGATTTTATTTGTATGAATTTTTTAATATATTTTTGTTTATATAGTTCCTGGGTTTGTTTTGGCAGGTATTCTCCTGCCAAGTACTGTACTCCTGTACAGACCTTTTATACTACCTTGAGTTATTTTAAGTGGGGTATTTTTTGCTATCTCCTTGCAGAATTCTATTTGTAACATATAGGAATGCTGAAGATTTATGTGGCCTTACTTTACATCCAGCTATGTTGCTAAAATTATTAATTTTTTCAACTATTTTTAGTTGAGTCATTGGGATTTTCCAAGTATATCATCACATTATCTGCAAAAGAGATTGTTTTATTACTTCTTTCCCTATTCTGGTTCCGTCCATTTCTTTTTCTTCTCTTATTGATATTTCTAGTATTTCCAATACAGTATTGAATAATATTGGTGACAGTGGGCATCATTCCTTTTCATCCTTTTCCATCCCACACTGTGAGTTCAGTCTGTCAGTCAAGAAACACATATTAAGCACCTACTATGTGCCAGGTACTATGATCAGTAGTAAAGAATACAAATAAAGGCCAAAGACAGTCCCTTCCCTTAAGGAGCTCACCTTCTAATGGGGGAGACAACAAGTAAACAATTATGTACAAGCAGGGTAAATTGGAAAGCATTTCAGAGGGAAAGCACAAGCATTAAGCGAGGGGGGAGCCCTCCTGAAGAAGGTGGAATTTTTACTGGGACTTGAAGGAAGACAGAAGATGAGGATGAGGAGGCAGAGCATTCCATGCATGTGGAGAAGTGCCTGGAGTTGGGAGGTAGAGTGTCTTGTGTGAGGGATAGCAAGAAAGCCAGAGTCACTGAATTGCAAGTATTGGAGGGCAGCGTAAGAAGACTGGACAGGTATTAGGGGCACAGGTTAGAAAGGGCTTTGAGCAGAGAAGACAGAGAGACAGGGAGAGAGAGAGACAGACACAGAGAGAAAGAGAGAGACAGAGACAGAAAGAAAGAGAGAGACAGAGAGACTGAGAGAGACAGAGAAAGGGAAACAGAGAAAGAGAGATAGAGGGTAAATGGAGAGACAGAGACAGACAGGTCACTTGACAATTTAATATTTGATCCTGGAGGCAATAGGGAACCACTGGAGTTTATCAAGTGAGGTTGGAATAGGCAGCTGTTATGGTCAGATCCGAGGTTTAGGAAGCTTACCTTGGCAGCTAAGTGGAGGATGGACTGGAGGAGGGAGAGACTAGAGACAGGGAGAACAACCAGCAGGTTATTGCAATAGTCCAGGCTGGAGGTGATAAGGCATCATGGTGGTGCTAATGTCATTGGAGAGAAAGGGGTGGGGTGCACGTGAGGAATGTTAGGAAGGGAATCATCAGTAAGGGAAAATCAATAAGCCTTAGCAACTGATTGGATCTGGGGGGTTAGAATGACTGAGGAGTGCAGGATGACATCTGGGTTGTGAGCCTGAGGGTCCAGGAGGATGGTGTTGTCCTGGACAGTAATAGAGAACTTTAGAAGAAGAGAGCACTGTGAAAGATCTAGCTACTCTGATCATGACAATGATCCAAGATAATTCTCAAGAATCCATGATGAAAAATGCTATCCACCTCTGAGTGCAGATGGAAACAGATTTTTTTTACTCTATTGTGTGTGTGTATGTATGTGTGTATGTTTTCTATTGCAATGTGGGTAATATGGAAATATGTTTTGGATGAAGACATATTGCTTGTGATCTCAGGGGAGGGTTGAGATTTTGAAACTCCAATTTTTTAAAAATGAATGTTAAATTTTTTTATGTGTAAAAGTGAAGCATTTAATGAAATAAAATATATTTTTAAAAAAAAAGAAGGGATGGCTTTGGGGGAAAGATAATGAGTTCTGTTTTAGACGTGTGAATTTTTAAATGTCTAGTAGACATCCAATTTGGCATCTAAAAGACAATTGGAGATGGGAGACTGCGGGTCTGCAGAGAAATTGGTCCAGAAAAGATAGCACTGAGAAAGATCCAAAGAGAGATGATAATGGAATCCATAGGAGCTGATGAGGTCCCCAATTGAAGTAGATTAGGGGGAAAAGAGAAGAGGGCCCTAGCCAGAGCCTTGGTTGTGACTTGCAAGAAGATCCAGCAAAGGAGACAAAGAAGGATAAGTAAGACTGACTACTACACCCATGGGTGCTCAGGACCCAGGAAACAAATGTTTTTGCCATCCACATCTCTTCCCCTATCCAATGGATCCAAATCAGACACTGTTGGGATTCTATCAGTGCCAATGACCTGAAAGAAGAGGCCTGGACACATTCTGGGAAGATGGAGGAGTAGGTCAGAAAATTCCAGGTTCTCCAGATTTTCTCCACAAACAGACAGAAAATGGCCACAAAATGAACATAGACCAGCAAAAATAAAGGGATAATGCCGTTGTCTTCCTAAGACATCTTGAGAAGACCTCAGAGAATAATCCAGGGGCTGAGGTTTGGTCTGAGTGAAGTGTACACTTCCAGTAAACAAACTGGAGGGCCTGAGAGAAGTAGACTAAGCCTCAGGAAATTTCACCTCAACTTGCAAGTCCCTCATGGCCTCAAAGAATTTTACCTCACAAACTTTTACCTCGTGAACTTTTACCTCACAAATTCACATCTAAAGAACAGCAGACACTGAGTGGAAGAAGACTGAAGGAACCCCTGCTTTCTGGAAGTCAGGCCAAATGGTACTGACTCAGCATGATCCCTGGCTGTAGCTGTGGACAAAGAGGAGTGAGCATGTGCCTAGTGAGAGTACTATGCCATGGGAAGCAAAAACATGTTTAGGACAGCATGGTTGGGGCTTAGAGGTGGAACAGAGGGGTCCCAGAGGTTGAGCCCTGGACAGAATTCAGAAAACAACAGTAAGGAGGACCTGAGGCCTAGGGCAGCATTTCCTACAACTTGGGATTAAAACTTGATTATAATAATAATAAGCTAAGATGGCAGAGTAAAAGCAAGGACTTGCTTGACCTCTCCCCCAAATCCCTCTGAATACCTATAAGATGAAACTAAACAAATTCTAGAACATTGGAACCCACAAAATGACAGAGTGAAACAAATTTCCATCCCAAGAAAACCTGGAAGGTCACCAGGAAAGTTCTGTTGCACCCATCTGAGAGAAGAGTGAACTCGGGATTGGTCTGTGTAGGCACAGACGGGACAGAATAGGACTCACGGGACTGAATCATTGGCAGGTGAGGCAGTTTCCAGCCTTCTCAACCCTCAAACACCAAAGAAAGACTAGAGGATCTGGGTCACAGTTCTGGGTGATGGTCCTGGGGTGAAGATAAGTGCTAGCATGGCAGATTTTAGGGCAGGAGTAGAGAGGGAATCCTCCTTGCAGTTGAAGGAAAAAAAGACCAGAGTACAGACCAGGAGAGGAGCAGACACCTCTCCTTTGGTCATACCATCTTGGAACAACTGGAAATTTACAGGTCTCTGGAATTATCTCTGAAAACAGCTACACAAAACTCTTCAAGTGTTACCCTCCACCCTGGAAGCAGAGTCCTACCTTAATAAAGAGGTAAGAAGTCAAGCAATTGGCTGGGGAAATGAGCAAACAGTGGAAAAAATCCGACTATAGAATCTTACTTTGGTGACAAGGAAGATCCAAACATACAACCAGAAGACAACCAAGTCTAAGCTCCTACATCCAAAGCCTCCAAGAAAAATGTGAATTGGTCACAGGCCATGGAAGACTTCAAAAAGGATTTGGAAAATCAAGTAAGAGAAGTAGAGAAAAAATTGGGAAGAGAAATAAAAGTAATGCAAGAAAATCATTAAAAATGAATCAACAGCTTGTTAAAGGAGACCAAGAAAAATGCTGAAAAAAAACCACCTTAAAAATAGACTAACCCCAATGGCAAAAGAGGTCCAAAAAGCCAATGAGGAGAAGAATTCCTTTAAAAGCAGAATTGGCCAAAAGGAAAGTGAAGAAAATAATTACTTAAAAATTAGAATGGAGCAAATGGAAGTGAATAACTCTATGAGAAATCAAGAAATTATAATACAAAACCAGAAGAATGAAAAAATAGAAGACACTGTGAAATGTCTCATTGGAAAAATAACTGGCCTGGAAAATAGATCCAGGAGAAAGCACTTAAAAATTATTGGACTACCTGAAGGTCATGATGAAAAAAGAGCCTAGAGATCATCTTTCAAGAAATTATGCAGGAAAACTGACCTGATATTCTAGAACCAGAGAGGAAAATAAAAATGAAAAGAATCTGCTGATCACCTCCTGAAAGAGATCACAAAAGGAAATCTTCCTGGAATATTATAACCCAATTCCAAAGTTCCCAGGTCAAGGAGAAAATATTGCATGCAGCCAGAAAGAAACAATTCAAGTATTGTGGAACCACAATCAGGATAACACAAGATTTAGCAGCTTCTACATTAAGGGATCTGAGGGCTTGGCATATGATATTCTGGAAAGCAAAGAAATTAGGATTAAAATCAAGAATCACCTATCCATCAAAACTGAGTATGAACCCATGGTGGGGGGGAATTGACATTCAGTGTGGTAGAGGAATTTAATGCTTTCTTGGGAAAAGACCAGAGCTAAATAGAAAATTTGACTTTCAAATACAAGACTCAAGAAAAGTGTGAAAAGGTAAACAGGAAAGAGAAACCATAAGGATCTTACTAAAGTTGTTTACATTCCTACATGGAAAGATGATATTTGTAACTCATGAGACCTTTCTCGGTATTAGGGTAGTTGGAGGGGTAAGTTAAATATGAAGGGATGATATCTGAAAAATAAAATTAAGGGGTGGGAGCAGAATATCATAGGAGAAGGAGAAAGGGAAAGGTAGAATGGGGCAAAGTATCTCACCTAAAAAAGGTAAGAAAAAGCTTTTGCATTGGAAGGGAATAGGGGGGAGGTGAGAGGGAATGAGTGAACCTTACTCTCATTGGATTCGGCCTAAGGAGAGAGTAACCTACACACTCAGTTGGCTATGAAAATCTGTCTTACCCTACAGGAAAGTAAGGGGGAAGGGGATAAGAGGGGGATGATGGAAAGGAGGGCAAATGGGAGGAGTGGATAATCAGAAGCAAACACTTTTGAGGAGGGACAGTGTGAAAGGAGAGAATAGAGTAAATGGAGGGAGGAGGATAGGATGGAGGGAAATATATTTAGTCTTTCACAACACAACTGTTATGGAAGTGTTTTGCATGACTACACATGTATATCCTATATCAAATTGCTTGCCTTCTCAATGATGGTAGATGGGGAGAGAGGAAGGAAGGGAGAGAATGTGGAACTCAAAGTTTTAAAAACAAATGTTAAAAATCGTTTTTACATGCAACTGGGAAATAAGTTATTAAGGCAATGGGATATAGAAATCTATCTTGCCCTACAAGAAAGTAAGGGGAAAGGGGATAAGGGGGGAGGTGATAGAAGGGAGGGCAGACTTGGGGAAGGGGTAATCAGAATGCACATTTGGGGGGGAGGGGAGAGACGGGGAGAAACTTTGGAACTCAAAATCTTGTGGAAGTGAATGTTGAAAACTAAAAATAAATTCATAAGAATTAAAAAAGGTTTAAAAAAGAGAGAAAGAAACCATAATTCTGATGAGTAAAGTTAAACATGAGAAGACTTAGATGGACTGGGGCAAAGTGAAATAAATGAATGAAGAGAAAATAAACAAGCACCACAGAAAACCATGTAAATGGAAAGAACATCTGACAACTGAAACAGAATATTGTGAAAAGATCATGTCCCAGCATGGCCCCAAAGATAACCAGTCATGATATTCTTCCCTTCCTTTCTCTGCCGGGGTAGGAGGCTACTGGGATGGAGGCTGCATATAATGCTGGACTTGGCTGATAAATTGGTTGGTTTTGCTGAAGTGTTTCTTCCCCCCCTTTTTTTAACTCTTTTTTTAAGGGGTGGCTCTGTGGGAGGGGGAGATGGGAAGGCTATATTGAGAAAGGTGGGTAACATGAAAGCAAAAACTAGAAACAAGTCTTTAAAGCCAGTGATAAATATAGATACAAATATGTATAAAGATAAAAATGATATTAATAAGCTGCTCAAAATAAAATAAACCAATTGTTTTTTTAAGAGTAAGCAAAGGAAAAAGAACCTGACCACTGACAACTACTTTGGAGTAAAAGAAGATCTGGGTTCACCTTTAGAGAAAGATAGAGAGGTTTAAAAAAGCCACTCCTACACTAAAGAGCAACATCAATTGGTCACAGGCTTCGAAAGAAACCTTGGAAGAACTTTAAAAAGAATTCAAAAATCAAATAAGAGAGAAAATGGGAAATTTTTTTTTAAAAAAATAAAAGCAATCCAAAAAATTACGAAAAGAAAGTTAATCAATTAGAAAAAGAGATAGAAAACCTTTTTTAATTTCTTTTTTATTTTTAGTTTACAACACTCAATTCCACATGTTTTTGAGTTCCAAATTTTTCCCCCTCTCTCTCCTACCCCCACCCCCCAAGATGGCATGTAATCTGATACAGGTTGTACATATACCTTCACATTGAAATTATTTACACAATAGTCAAGTTGTAAAGAAGAATTATAACCAGTGGAATGAATCATGAGAAAGAAGAAACAAAACCAAAAAAAGAAGAAAAAAAGGAGAACAAATAGTTTGCCTCCATCTGCATTAGGACCCCATAATTCTTTCTCTGAACGTGTATAGCTTTTTCCATCATGACTCTTTTGGAGCTGTCTTTGAGCCTTGTATTGCTGAGAAGAGCCAAGTCTATCAAAGTTAGTCAACACAGATACTGTGTGTCTGTAATCTAATGTTTCCCTGGTTCTGCTCCCCTCACTCAGCATCAGATCACATTAAGTCTTTCCAGGTTATTATGAAGTCTGTCTGCTCCTCATTTCTTTTTCTTTTTCTTTTTTTTTTCTTTTGGAGAGAGTAAGGCAGGGCAATTGGCATTAAGTGACTTGCCCAAGGTCACACAGCTAGTAAGTCAAGTGTCTGAGACTGGATTTGAACTCGGGTCTTCCTGACTCCAGGGTCAGTGCTCTACTCACTGTACCACCTAGCTGCCCCTGCTCTTCATTTCTTAAAGTACTATAGTATTCCATTACATTTATATGCCACAACTTGTTTAGTCATTCCCCAATTCATGGGTATCTCCTTGATTTCCAATTCTTTGCAACCACAAAGACAGCAACTATAAATATTTTTGTACATACAGGAACATTGCCCACTTGTGTAATATCTTTGGGATACAGCCCTAGAAGTGGTATTGCTGGGTCAAAGGGTATGCACATTTTTATAGCCCTTTGGGCATAGTTCCAAATTGCTCTCCAGAATGGCTGGATCAGTTCACAACTCCACCAACAACATAACAGTGTTCCTATTTTCCCATATCTTCTCCAGCATTTATCATTTTCCTGTTTTGTCATGTTAGCCAATCTGACAGGAGAGATATGGAACCTAAGAGCTGTTCTGATTTGCATTTCTCTAATCAATAGTGATTTGGAGTATTTTTTCATATGACTGTAGATATCTTTAATTTCTTCCTCTGAAAACTACCTGCTCATATCCTTTGACCATTTATCAATTGGGGAATGACTTGTATTCCTATAAATTTGACTCAGTTCCCTGTATATTTTAGGGATGAGACCTTTATCAGAAACACTGGTTGTAAAAATTCTTTCCCAATTTTCTGCTTCCCTCCTAATCCTGGTTGCATTGGCTTTGTTTGTACAAAACTTTTCAATTTAATGTAATCAAAATTATCCATTTTGCATTTTGTAATGCTCTCTATCTCTTGTTGGGTCACAAATTCTTCCCTTCTCCAAAGATCTGACAAGTAAACTATTCCTTGCTCTCTAAAACTGCTTATAGTATCAGCCTTTATATCTAAATCGTGAACCCATTTTGATGTTATTTTGATATATAGCATAAAATATTCATCTATGCCCAGTTTCTGCCATACTATTTTCCAATTTTCCCAGTAGTTTTTGTAAAATAATGAATTCTTAGCCCAGAAACTGGCCTCTTTGGGTTTATCAAAGAATAGATTGCTATACTCATTGATTACTGTGTCTTGTGTACATAACCTATTCCACGGATCCACCACTGTATTTCTTAGCCATTACCAAGAACTTTTGATGATTGCTGCTTTATAATACATTTGAATATTTGGTGTGGCTAGACCACCTTCTCTAGCATTTCTTTTCATTAGTTCCCTTGATATTCTGTACCTTTTGTTCTTCCAGATCAATTTTATTATTTTATCCAGCTTTAAAAATTATTTTTTGGTAGCTTGAATGGTATCGCACTACATAAGTAAATTAATTTAGGTAAAATCATCATTTTTATTGTATTAGCTCGGCCTAACCAGAAGCAACTGATGTTTTCACATTTATTCAGATCTGACTTTATTTGTATGAGAAGTCTTTTGTAATTGTGTTCATAGAGTTCCTGGGTTTGTTTTGGCAGGTAGATTCCCAAATATTTTATAGTGTCTACAGTAACTTTGAATGGAATTTCTCTTTCTATCTCTTGTTGTTGGGCTTTGTTAGTAATATATAGGAATACTGAGGATTTATGTGGGTTTATTTTATATCCTGCAACTTTGCTAAAGTTGTTTACTAGTTCAAGTATTTTTTTACTTGATTCTCCAGGATTTTCTAAGTAAATCATCATACCTGCAAAGAGTTAAAACTTAGTTTCTTCTTTGCCTACTCTAATTCCTTCAATTTCGTTTTCTTTTATTGCTAGAGCTAACATTTGTAGTACCAAATTGAATAACAGGGGTGATAATGGACATCCTTGTTTCATGCCAAATCTTATTGGAAATGAATCTAGATTGTCCCCATTATGTATAATGCTTGCTGATAGTTTTAGGTAGATGCTACTTATCATTTTAAGGCAGACTCCATTTATTGCTATGCTTTCTAGTGTTTTTAATAGGAATGGGTGTTGTATTTTTTCAAAAGCTTTTTCAGCATCTATTGAGATAATCATGTGGTTTCTGCTAATTTTGTTGTTGATATGATCAATTATGCTGATAGTTTTCCTAATATTGAAACAGTCTTGCATTCTTGGAATATATCCTACCTGGTCATAGTGTAATATTCTCATGATAAGTTGTTGTCATCTTTTTGCTAATATTTTATTTAAAATTTTTGCATCTATATTTATCAGGGAAATTGGCCTATAATTTTCTTTCTCTGTTTTGGCTCTTCCTGGTTTAGTTATTAGCACCATATTTGTGTCATAAAAAGAATTTGGTAGGATTCCTTCTTTACCTATTTTCCCAAATAATCTATAAAGCATGGGAATTGATTTTTCTTTAAATGTTTGAAAGAATTAGCTTGTAAATCTTCTGGCCCTGGAGATTTTTTTCCGGGGAGTTCACTGATGGCTTGTTCAATTTCTTTTTCTGAGATGGGGTTATTTAGATATTTTGCCTCCTCTTCTGTTACTCTGGGCAATTTACATTTTTGTAAATATTCATCCTTTTCCCTAAGATTATCAAATTTAAGAGCACACAATTGGGCAAAATAATTCCTAATTATTGTTTTAATTTCCTCTTCATTGGAAGTGAATTTACCCTTTTCATTTTTGATACTGGTAATTTGGTTATCTTCTTTCTTTTTTAAAATCAAAATAACCAAAGGTTTATCAATTTTATTGTTTTTTCTTGTAAAACTAGGTATTAATTTTATTTATTAGTTAAACAGTTTTCTTGATTTCAATTTTATTAATCTCTCTTTTGGTTTTCAGTATTTCTAATTTGGTATTTAATTGGGGATTTTCAATTTGTTCTTTTTCCAGCTTTTTCAATTTTATGCCCAATTCATTGGTCTCCTTTTTCTCTATTTTATTCATGTAAGCATTCAGAGATATGAAACTTTTCCTAAGAACTGCTTTTGCTGCACCCCATTAGTTTTGGTATGTTGTCTTATTATTGTCATTCTCTTGAATGAAGTTCCTGATTGTTTCTATGATTTATTATTTGGCCTACTCATTCTTTAGGATTAGATTATTTAGTTTCCAATTAGTTTTTAGTCTATCTTTCTGTGACCCTTTATTGCAAATAATTTTTATTGCATCATGATCTGAAAAGGATGCATTGACTATTTCTGCCTTTCTGAACTGGACTGTGAAATTTTTATGCTCTACAACATGGTCAATTTTTGTGTATGTGGCATGTACCACTAGGAAAAAAAGATATTTTTTTCTATCCCCACTCGGTTTTCTCCAGAGGTCTATCATATCTACTTTTTCTAAAATTCTATTCATCTCCTTAACTTCTTTCTTATTTATTTTGAGGTTAGATTTATCAAGTTCAGAGAGGGGGAGGTTGAGGTCCCCCACTAGTAAAGTTTTGCTGTCTATTTCTTCCTGTAACTCCCTTAACTTCTCTAGGAATTTGGTTGCTATACCACTTGGTGCATATATGTTAAGTAAAGATATTACTTCATGGTCTATGGTGCCTTTTAGGAAGATATAGTTTCCTTCCTTATCTCTTTTAATTAGATCTATCATAGCTTTTGCTTTGTCTGAGATTAGGATTGCTACCCCTGCTTTTTTTTTTTACTTCAGCTGAAGCATGATATATTCTACTCCAGCCTTTGACCTTTACCCTGTGTGTATCCCCTTGTTTTGAATGTGTTTCTTGTAAACAACCTATTATAGAATTTTGGTTTTTAATCCATTCTTCCATCTGCCTCTATTTTATGGGAGAGTTCATCCCATTCACATTCACAGTTATAATTACTATTTGTCTTTTTTTCCATCCTACTTAACCCCTTGTTTATGCAATTGAGTGTGTACATAACTCCCTCCTCAAGTTGAATTCTATGAGAGTAAGACTCGCTCATTCCCCCTCACCTGCCCCCTCTTCCCTTCCAAACAGAACTGCTTTTTCTTGCCACTTTTATGTGAGAAAATTTACCCCATTCTCTCTCTCCCTTTCTCCCTCTCTCAATATATTCCTCTCTCACCCCTTAAATTTATTTCATTTTTTTAGATATCATCCCTTCATATTCAACTCATCCTGTGCCCTCTGTCTATATTCCCTTAAACTCCTCTAATAATGAGAAAGGTCTCCTGAATTACACACATCATCTTTCCATGTAGGAATGTAAGCAAAACAGTTCAACTTTAGTAAGTACCTTATGAATACTCTTTCTTGTTTACCTTTTCATGCTTCTCTTGATTCTTGTATTTGAAAGTCAAATTTTCTATTCAGCTCTGGTCTTTTCATTGAGAAAGTTTGAAAGTCCTCTATTTTATTGAAAATCCATATTTTGCCTTGGAGCATTTTACTCAGTTTTGCTGGGTAGGTGATTCTTGGTTTTAATCCTAGCTCCTTTGACCTCCGGAATATCGTATTCCAAGCCCTTCTATCCCTTAATGTAGAAGCTGCTAGGTTTTGTGTTATTCTGATTGTGTTTCCACAATATTCAAATTGTTTCTTTCTGGCTGCTTGTAGTATTTTCTCCTTGATATGGGAGCTCTGGAATTTGGTGACAATATTCCTAGGAGTTTTCTTTTTGGGATCTTTTTCAGGGGGCAATCAGTGAATTCTTTCAATTTCTGTTTTACCCTCTGGCTCTAGAATATCAGGGCAGTTCTCCTTGATAATTTCTTGATTCTGTTTTATAATATCTTGGTTTCTCATAAGGTCACTAGCTTCCACTTGCTCCAATCTAATTTTTAAGGTGATATTTTCTTCAGTGGTCTTTTGGACCTCCTTTTCCATTTGGCTAATTCTGCCTTTCAAGCCATTCTTCTCCTCATTGGCTTTTTGGAGCTCTTTTGACATTTGGGTTAGTTTATTCTTTAAGGTGTTATTTTTTTCATCATTTTGAGGGGTCTCCTTTGGCAAGTCATTGACTTGTTTTTTATGGTTTTCTTGCATCACTCTCATTTGTATTCCCAATTTTTCCTCTACTTCTCTTACTTGGTTTTCCAAATCCTTTTTTGAGCTCTTCCATGGCCTGAGACCAGTTCATGTTTTTCTTGGAGGCTTTTGATGTAGGCTCTTTGACTTTGTTGACTTCTTCTGGCTGTATGATTTGATCTTCTTTGTCACCAAAGAAAGATTCCAAAGTGTGAGTCTGAATCTGAGTGCGTTTTAGCTGCCCGTTCATGTTCCCAGCCAACTACTTGACCCTTGAGCTTTTTGTCAGGATATGACTGCTTATAGAGTAGAGAGCACTTTGTCCCAAGCTTTAGGGTCCAAGCACTGCTGTTTTCAGAGTTCCTTCTACTCCACCGTCACCCCAGGCTCTGTCACAGCAGTACTCCTCCTCCCCCAAGAACTGCCAACCGGGACCACAATTCAGAACCAAGCGGGGCACAGCAAGAGAATCTGCCTTTGTGCCCACGAAGCACTACTTGCATTCCCATTCTGATCTGCTGC
This sequence comes from Trichosurus vulpecula, assembly GCF_011100635.1. Taxonomy (NCBI): domain Eukaryota; kingdom Metazoa; phylum Chordata; class Mammalia; order Diprotodontia; family Phalangeridae; genus Trichosurus; species Trichosurus vulpecula. The sequence continues at coordinate 1,576,207 of NC_050574.1, forward strand.
TAGATTCCTCCCACTCTGGAGGCAACCTCAGGAGCTTCCTGATGCTACTACCACCACTGCTGTGTGAACTCCTGCACCCCCAGAGCTGGGGCCAAACCACTCTGAATTCGATCCTGCAGTTTCCCCCTAACTTGCTCTTTGGCGTTTGTGGGTTGAGAAGTCTGGTAACTGCCACAGCTCACTGTTTCATGGCCCCAAGGCCTTTTCTGGCTGGTTAACTCTGGGTCAGGTCTGTCCCAGCATGGCCCATGCTGGGCTGCCTTCTGCTCCCAGCACTGTGCAATAGACCCTTCCCAGCCACTATCCAGGTTCTCCTGGGCTGGAGATCTTTTTCCCTCTGATATTTCACGGGTTCTGCAGCTCTAGAGTTTGTTCAGAGCCATTTTTTACAGCTGTTTGGAGGCCACCATCTTGGCTCTGCCCCCTGGAACATTACATCTTGAAGAGCAAAGGAGCTGGGGTTCTCTCCAAAAATAGCTTATCCAGAAAAAATTGAGTATAATCCTGAATTGAAAAAAAAATGGGTATTTGTTGAACTGACAGACTTTAAGGTATTTGTAACAAAAAGACCAGAACTCAATGGAAAATACAATATAAAAGATCCAGAAGAAATATAAGGAAATTATTAAAGATTAATTATAAGGCACTGATTAATGTCAAACTTTTTACTTGTGATATATGAAAATGTTATTAATATTTGTAGTTATTATTAGTAATAATATTCTTAAAGCAGTTACTACTAAGGTAATTTGAAAGAAAGCTTGGGGCAGAGTTGTGTATGATCAGGTGATTCTAAAAATAACAAAATTGGGTAGAAAAACTTAAAAAGGAGCAATTATAAAAATGGCATGTGAAAGGAAAAAGTAATACAGAGGAAGCAGGTGAAGGTAGAGAGCTATTCATATTTGAATCTTATTCTCATCTGGGTTGAAGAGGAAACAATATATACATCTGAAGATGTTCGGGAGTCTTCTGAACTTCAAGAGAGGTGAAGAAACTGAGGAATAAGATGAGGAAAGGACTTTTCGAAGTGGGTATAGATTAAGATTAGGAAGGTGGTCTGAATAAATAAAGGAGGGAGTTTTAGAGGGAGGATGAAATAAGGGATAAGAAGTTAAGGGCAGAAGATAAGGTAACAGAGATAGGGGTGAAAAGAGAGGCTGAGAAGGAAAATGCTGAGTAAAAAATGGACAGAAATTCACAAATAGTAATTATAACTTTGAATGTGAATGGGATGAACACACCCATAAAATGGAAACAGCAGAATGGATTAAAAATCAAAATCCAATACTATGTTGATTACAAGAAACACATTTAAAAATGAAAGATAAATGCAGAGTTAAAATGGAGTGTTGGAGTAGAATTTACTATGCTTCAGCTGATGCAAAAAGGACAGGAGCAATTGTGATCTCAGACAAAGTTATGACTAAAGTAGATTTAATTAAAAGAGATAAAGAGGGTAACTACATTTTGTTGAAATGTACCATAGACAACAAAGCAATATCAGTACTAAATCTATATGCACCAAATGCTATAGTATGTAATTTTAAAAGAAAAATTAAATCAGTTATAGGTGAAGATAAATAGTAGTACTATAATTGTAGGGGATTTTAATCTTCCACTCTGAGAACATGATAAATATAATAAAAAATAAACAAGAAGTTAAGGAATTGAATAGAATTTTAGATAAACTAGATAGCTGGAGAGAATTGTTAGGAAATAGAAAGGAATACACATTTTTCTCAGCAGATCGTGGTACCTTTACCAAAACTGACCATAGTACATAAAAAGTAAAATTAAAAGAAGAAAAGCAGAAATATAAAAGTACCCTTTTCGGATCCTAATGCAATAAAGAAAAATCTATGTTTAATAATGGACAAAAAAGCATATATTAAAAGCTAATTGGAGATTAAACAATCTAATCTTAAAGAATGAGTGGATTGGAGAACAAATAATAGAAACAACTAATAATTGCATTAAAGAGAATGACAATATTGAGACAACATATAAAAATCTCTGGGATGCACAAAAAGCAGTGATTAGAGGAAAATTTATATCTCTAAATGCTTATATCAATAAAATATAGAAAGAGCAGACTAATGAATTGGGCACAAAATTTTTAAAGCCTAGAAAAAGAACAAATTAAAAATTCCCAATTAAATACCAAATTGGAAATCCTAACAATTAAAAGTGAGTTTGATAAAATCAAGAGTACTGTTGAATTAATAAATAAAATTGAAAGTTGGTTTGGAAAAAAAAAGTAAAAAAATTATCAATTTGATTTTTTAAAGAGAAGAAAACCAAATCACCAATATCAAAAATGAAAAAGGTGGCTATATGACTAATGAAGATGAAATTAAAGCAATTATAAGGAGTTATTTTGCCCAATTATAGGATAATAAATTTAACAATTTAAGTGAAATGGAAAGATATTTACCAAAATACTAATTGCCTAGCTTAGGAGAACAGGGAATAGAATATCTAAAGAAATGTACTTTAGAAAAAGAAATTCAACAGGCCATAAATGAGCTTCCTAAGAGAAAAGCACCAGGACTGGATGGATTTACAGGTGAATTCCATCAAACTTTTAAAGATCATCTAATTCCAATATTAAATAAATTATTTGTAATAATAAGTAGAGAAAGGATCCTACCAAATTCCTTTTATGAAGCAAATATGATACTGATACCTAAACCAGGATGAGTAAAAACAGAAAAAAAGAAAATTATAGGCCAATTTTGTTAATGAATATGGGTGCAGAAATCCTAAATAAAATACTAGCTAAAAGATTACAACAATAAGTTACAAAGATTATACATTATGATCAAGTGAGACTTGTACCAGGAAAGCAGGGATGGTTTAGCATAAGGAAAACTATTAACATAATAGACTGTCGATAATAAAAGTAAAAAAGAATCATATGATTTTATTAATGTATGCAGAAAACTTTTGATAAATGTTAACACTGATTTTTGTCAAAAAAGAAACACTTGAAAGTAATGGCATAAATGGATTTTTTCTTAAAATGATGAAAAGAGTTTATTTAAAGCTATTAGCAAGTGTTATTTGTAATCGGGATAAATTGGAAGGGGTTCCGGTAAGATCAGATGTGAAACAAGGGTGGTCCCTCTTGCCAATATTATTCATTATTGAATTGGAAAAACTAGCAATAGCAACGAGAAGAGAAAGAAATAGAAAGAATGAGAATAGGAAATGAAGTAATAAAATGATCTCTTTTGCAGACAATGTGATGATATACTTGGAAAATCCCAAAGACTCAATTGAAAAGTAAGTTGAAACACTTAATAATTTTAGCAACATAGCTGGATATAAAGTAAAGCCACCTAAATAATCAGCCACCCTATATATCACAAACAAAACCCTACAAGAAGAGATAGTAAAAAATACTCCCATTTTAAAATAACTAAACAATATATAATATGTGAGAGTACACCTACCAAAACAAACCCAGGAATTAAATAAACAAAATTATAGAAAAATTTATACAAATAAAACAAGATTCAAATAATTGGAGAAACATTAATTGTTCAAAACTAATAAGAAAATGGCAATTTTATACAAAATAATTTATATATTCAATGCCATCCCAATTAAATTTCCACTTTTTCACTGAATTACACAAAAATAACAAAATTCACTTGGAAATACAAAAGGTCAAGATTATCAAAGTAAAATTGAAAAAAAATGTAAAGGAGATTTAGCAGTACCAAATGTTAAAGTAGATTATAAGAGTGTAATTATCAAAACCATCTGGCTAAAAAATAGAAAGGTAAGATCAATGGAATAGAGTAGATATAGAATTTATAGCAGCAAATAAATATAATAACCTTATATTTGACAAGTGAAAGACTTAAGATTTTGGGATATGAATTCTTTATTTGGCAAAAATTATTGGGAAAACTGGAAAATAGTATGTTATAAACTGGGCATAGACAAATATCTTACACCATTTACCAAGATAAGGTCAAAATGGATATATGACCTAGAAGAAAAGAGATTTTACAAAAAAATTAGAAGACCCTGGAACGTATTACTTAGCAGACTTATGGACAGGTGAACAATTGATGAGTAAACAAGAGAGAGAGAGTAAATTTGTGCATAAAATGAATAATTTCAGTTACATTAAATTAAAATGGTTTACTATAAATAAAACAAATGTAGCCAAAATCATTAGGAAAGCAGAAAATTGGAGAAAAAATTTGTAGAGTTTATTAAAGATCTCATATCTAAAATATATATATTAAGAACTTTGTCAAATGTATAAGAATATGAGTCATCACCCACTTGACAAGAGGTCAATGGGTGTGAGGAGGCTGTTTTGATAAAGAAATAAAAACAATTTATAGTCACATGAAAAAATGCTCTAAATCATTGTTGATTAGAGAAATGTAAATTAAAACAACCCTGAGATATTATTTGGTACTGACCAGACTGGCTAAAATAATAGAAGGGAAAAGTAACAAATGTTGGAAGGGATGTGGAAAAACTGGGACACTAATTCATTGTTAGGTGGAATTCTTAACTGATTCAACCATTTTCAAAAGCAATCTGGAATGATGCCCAAAGAGCTATTAAACTACTTATACCCTTGGACCCAACAATACCACTACTTGGTCTATTTGCAAAGATAATTAGGAAAAATGAAAAGAACCTACATGTTCTAAAATGTTTATAGCAGCTCTCTTTGTGGGGGCAAAGAACTGGAAATTTCAGGGATGCCCACCAAGTCAGGAATGGTTAAACAAATTGTGGTATACGACAATGATGGAATACTACTGTGCTATAAGAAATGATGAGCTCAGTGATCTTTGAAAAACATGGAAAGACGTGCATGAAATAACAAAGAGAGAAATGAGCAAAACCAAAAGAATGTTATGTACAATGATAGCAATATTGTTCAAGAATGACTTTGAGGAAATAAACGATTTTTCTATTATAAATCTGCAAGTTAGCTATGGAGGCCATGTGAAAAAAGATACTATTTGCACCCAGAGAAAGAACTGATAAATAAAAGTGGTTTTAGGATAAGTTTCCATATATAAACCTATTTGTGTTTAATGGTAGGATTGTCTTGAGTCAGGGTGGGAAGAGAGTGAAGAAAAAAAATGTATAGGATAATTTTGTTGTATATTTGAAAAGAATAGCAAGTTGTACATAGTGCATCTGCAGTTTCCTGTACAATCATCTTATTTATTGTGCTTGTTTTATTCCCAAAATTAAAAATAAAATTTAATAATGATTCAAAAAAAATACAAGGTCTGTCTGCTTTGCTGCTGCCTCTGAGGACCATGGGACCTTCCTATCAAACTTGTAGCTAATCCCTTCCCTGGATGTTGTCTCCCCCATTAGTACTGGTGAGGTCCTTGGGAGCAGGGGCTGTCTCACTTTTCCTCAGCACTTAACACAAAGGAAGGACTTAATAAATGATTCCTTCCCTCCCTCCCTCCTTCCTTCCCTCCCTCCCTCCTTCCTTCCCTCCCTCCCTCCTTCCTTCCCTCCCTCTCTCCTTCCTTCCTTCCTTCCTTCCTTCCCTCTTTCCTTCCTTCCTTCTTTCCTTCTTTCCTTCCTTCTTTCCTTCCTTCCTTCTCATAGTAAGTGCTTAATAAATAGTAGCTGATTTTTTCTATTTCCAGACACTTCTCCCCCCTCTGCCTCTCTCCCTCCTTCTCTCCCTGCTTCCTCTCCCACTACCCACTCCTGGCTGTCTGCCCACCTCTTATCATAGAAGAAGGGGCTAGAAAGGACCATTGATACCTTGAACCCCACAGCCTCATTTTGCAGGGGAAGACACTGAGTCACTGTGAGGGGGAGTCATGGTCTCCACATTGAGCAGATAACCCAGAAGGAGCAGCACTGCATTTCAGAAGTAGCTGTGTCCCCACCTTGCCTTTTCCCTGCCTTTCACCTTTTGGACTCTTTCTGGCTGTCTCTCTCTGTGCCCATCTCTTTACACCTCTAGCTCTCCCCACCTCAGTGTTTCTCCCCCATCCATCTTTACTGTCCTTCCTACCCAGCCCTCATCTGTCTGTCTCTCTTCTTCTCCTGGATCTCTGACTGTTCAGAGGTCTCTGCTTTTCTCAACCAGACATGCAATTGCAGCCCTCATTAAGAGCAGGCTAGGGAGGAAGGATGACAGACTTGAAGGGTTTTCTTGGTCCTTCTGTCACCTCATTTACCAGAAGGCCCCCTGCCCACCCCCACCCCCCAGAGACTCAGCCAGGACTGACTGAGCCAAGAACAGAACCAGAAGGGGGTGGGACAGGATTTGGCATTGAGGTGCTAATGGGGCTGTCAGGAACAAGGGCCCAGGAGAGCAAAGGGAGGTGCAGGAAGAAGGGAGGACTCTGAGGACTGGGTAGGTACAGGCTCCAAGGCTGTATGTATCTTGGTACCTGGAATACTGGGTTCTGCCAGGATAGGAGTTTGGGGAATCTAAGCAGTGGCTGTCTGAGCATCAGAGGAGTTCAGTGCTTATGTATATAGATATGGGGTAAAGGGAGGCTTGCTCAAGCCTGGCCTTTGCTTACTATTGATCCCCTCCCTTAGAGCACCATCTCTCAGCTACCTCCCAATTCCCTGCCCTCCCCTTCTGCCCCAAATTCTAGGAGGCCAAGCTCCAGTCCAGCTTCAGTTCGAGTGGGTGGGATGTGGGGAGACTTTGGAGATACCCTCCTGAGCCCTTCTTCTCAAGCTCTGTCTCCCCAGTAAGCCTAGGGAGGCTGGCCCATCCTATTTGGCCCCTGAGTTTAGTGGAGTACAGCACCCCTGGTCTCATTCCTCTGCCCAGGGTGGCATAGGTAGGCCCGGGAGTTCAGTGGTGAGAGGTGGAGGGTTCCCCAGATCAGAGGATTTCTAGAGGAAGATTCTTGGGGGCTCCAGGCCATGAAGAGACTGAGGCCCAGAGTAGAGACCTGGACTCAGGCCACAGGCCCATGTGAACATAGCTGAGGTGGGACCTGAAGCTGAGAAGCAGAATTCTCCCTAAAAGCCCTGCCTCAGAAAGGAGGACCCTGCCCTGTGGGGAAGATAAGGGTCTGAATGAGTGCTGGAGTGGGCTCAGAGGGCTTAGATGAGCAGCTACAGAAGGCCTGACCTCAAATCTATACTGCCCCACCACCTTTTTCTCCAGTCTCTGCCCCAGCCAGGAACATAGGGAGGGTGAAGGAAAGGGAAGCCTTCACCTCCTAAGGTTAGCAACTTGGCTCCCCAGCCCAGCAAAGGCTGTACCTTGCTCAGTCCAGGGGTCTCTGGGAGGTCTGAGATGCTAAATCTTAAGGCCAGAGCACAGGGGTGCCACACTCAGGAGCAGGCATGCCTAGCCCCCAAATGTTCTGTGGATCCCTCAAGGAGAATATCAGCTCCTGCCACGTGGAGGTCAGCATGTTGAGGGATGTATCACCAAGGCAATATTCACAGTGGTTCCTATTACTATGAATATGCCAGCGTGGTTCTGAATCACAAAATATAACAGATTCTCCATATAGAAGACAGAAGCAAAACATTTATTCCGACACCAGTAAGCTGAATCCATCATAGCAAAAAATAAGTTTAAACACATTATTACTATAGAGAGCAACTCCATTCCATAGCTTCCCCCCTGCCCCCTGGGGCCTTCCCATAATCAAACACTCATAGCAAGCTGCCTGCCTCCTCTCTCCCTCAGTTCTAACTGCTCTAAGCATTTCCTACTGCACCCTTCATGTTTCACTCATTCACCAAGCTCCTGTCATCACACATGACTTAGGCTTCTTGTGATGTAAGCAGGTCACATGGGCCCATTAATGGATGGGAAGATCTTCAAATTTACATTACCACTGAATTTGGCCCCAAGATCTTTCTTATCCATTGCATAGGTCAATGGGGCAACTGGTATCAACAGAACTTTACAACAACATAACAAGGATAACACAAATAAGCACATAAACAATATCATCATTCCGTCCTTGAACGAATGGGGCTTAAAATCTTGGGGTAAGGAGCAAAAGTCTCATCCTTCATAGTTACTTCCTGGTGAAATTGGACATAGAGCTGTCCCTACCCCAAGAGGTCCAGAGTTCCATCTGAGAGGTCAGTTCTTTAGCTGGCATCCAGAGCTTGGCTGATGCCAGGTCCAGGGGTGACACATCACAGTTGTGGACAGAGGGTGACATCAGACTTAAGCAATCAGGCATCTGCAGGTAGTGCATACTGCCGCGTTCCCCCTAGGCCTCTTCCTGGGCCGGGGGTCGCGGGCAGTCCTCCCCGGGGGACCTCTTCTGCTCCTACACCGAGCCTTCGGTCGTCACCGGCCGGCCTGGCCTCCACCCAGACCGGAATTCACCAGACAGAACGCCAGAGGATCTCGCTCACGGTCTTTATTGGTACATCTTCCACGGCGACTGCTCGACTCCGACTCCCTTCCCCTATCCCCGTACATTATATAACCTATTGCAGCCAATCCAGTGGCGAGAGCTATCACATTGCCTTATATGGACGGGCTTCATCCTAAGCCGGCACCGCCCAGCGATATACCCGGAAAAGCGTTATACCCGGAAAGCTGTAGTCCCTGCCCCACCCTCCACCCAGCCCTAAGCGGTGTCCCACCCCCACCCAAATCCCAACAGCATACTAAGCTTGCAGGAAACAAATCTAGCAAACAAGATTAACAGACAAAAAGCCAAAAAGAAACAAGGAGACAATAACCAGAAACAGGGTAGACAAAGGTCAGCTGTGCTTCTGAAGTCCATGAACCCACTGTCATAGCCTCATTCATAGTAGAATATATGAGTCAAGGGTACAATTTGGTAATCAACTTCTCTTGAATAAGCAACAGTTATGGCACTATCTTTCCCATGTGCCGTAATTTGTGCAGCCTTTGGAACACCACCTGGCTTCCATTTTGCCCATACTTTAACACCCAATTTTATTCTATGAGTGGAACAGAACCCTCGAGTTCCTCTGATAATTATTTTGGAAAGAGGGTCAGTTTTCACAAGGGATATTGGTTCACAAGGAATAATAATCACTTGAACTATTCTATCATTTTTACAAAACTGTATAGGTTCTACACCTCAATTTTAGAATGTTACAATAATTTCCCCTTGATAATTAGAATCTATCACTCCAGCCAGTACATGTATTCCTCCAGCTGCTAATCCTGATTTAGTTAATATCCATCCAAAATGATTCTTAGGGATTCTCATACACATTCCAGTAGACATTTTAAAAATTTCTTTTCTATCCAACCAAAAGCCCTCTAAACAATGTAAATCATATGCTGCTGAGCCAAGTGTTCATGGATATGGAGCTGGGAAATCTTGCCTCACAGTCCAATACTCAATATTTGGGATCTTATGTGTTTTTGTTTTCTAATTTGTAAACTTGGGGTCATCATTCTAGCTGGAGGTGTACTTCCTCCCAATAGTCAAATTCAAATTACATAAAGCATGAACAAATTATTCTTCCAATGCTGATACAAATAATTAGAACTTAACTTTCTTAACTGTTCTTTCAATAATCCATTCATTTTTCAATTAACCCGGATGCTTGTGGATAATATAGAATATGATATATCCACTCTATATTGTTCAATGCACAATATATCTTCATCTCATTACCTTTGAAATGTGACCTTGGAGTCACTTGGAGTCTGCACTGGGTTCCATAACATAGACTTATGATATCTCAAGTTTTACAGGTGTTTTTCTGGGTTGCATTCTTATAAGAACAAGCCACTAGTACACCTCAATAGGTGTCAACACAAGTACAAGTAAATTTATATCCTTTATCTTGGGGACTGGGTCCAATATAATCTATCTGCCAAATCTGGACCAGAACTTTTCCTCTTGCTATCTTTCCAGTCACTACCTGAGGAACAGCCCATTACTTTTCCAATTGACATCTATAACATTCCTCTGCTATTTGCTTTAACAGTGAATGGGAGATACTAATACCTCAGTCTTGTTCCCAATCATGTGTGGCCTGGACCCCTAAATGGCTGGCCATTTGAGGGACCCATTTTGCAACTGCGGGATCATCAGTTGGTATCAAAGCAGGGAGAATAGGTTGAGTAGCAATCTTTGCTAGTTGATCAGCATGTGCATTGTACTCACGTTCTGGTGTGATGAGGGCTACATGAACATCTACATGAAAAACTGACTCCCATATATCTTCCCATAATTCTTTGCCCCAAACTTGTTTGCCATGAATTTCCCAATTTTGATTTTTCCACATGGGCATCCATGTAGCTACCGCCCACAAATCAGTGAATACATGACACTGTCCTCCTTGTTCTGTTTTGATAGCTTGATGTACTGCAATAAGTTCAGCATATTGACTACTTCCATATGTTGTAAAGCCAATCAGTAAGAGAAGGATCTTTCCCACCCACTGAATAGGCTTCAGGTGGGGCCAACAGAGGGAGGTCTGATTAAAGACAGGCCCACACCCATTCACTAATTAGGTATGAGGCCCCAGGCTAGTTAGCAAAGTAGTTTGCTAGTTTGAGAGAGGCCTGAAGCCCATAGGGCCCTTAGGGAGGTTGTTAAGACCAGAGCCAGTGGTATGTGCCTGAGTTCTAGTCAATCAGATGACATCTAGGGCTGTATAAAAAGAGAGAACAGAACTTGGAGTGGAGCAGGAAACTGAGGACTGAGGACTGAGAATGGAACTGCCCACAATGGAGCTGGAAGCAGCAGAGCAGAGAACAGCAGGATTCAGAAGCAGAGGGCCAGCATCCAGAGTATGCAGAGCAGAGAGTGCTGAACACAGGAGGGAGTTGCAGAGATCAAAAAACTCGGAGTCAGCAGAGCTGCAGGAGAGAGTGCTGAGCAGAGAGTGAGGATTCATGAATAATCTTCTTACAGGAGGGCCCTCGCATGGAGGGGAAGCACAAGTATGGCTTGGTTTCCTGCTATAATATTTTGTTATAATCTCCTTGTTATTATAGTGAGGTGGGTTTATTGGTTTTGGAATATTATTGCCACAATATCAGATTGGGGGCATTGGTCTTTGAATCTGATCCTGATGCTCTAAATTAATGTTATGCTTCCTCTGCCTTCTACCTAGAGAATTCCTTATACTTCATGATTCTGAACCGTTCAGACATGCCCATGGTCCTCTCAGAGGTCATGAATTTTGCCTTACTGATATACCTGTCTCAGTACTTTCCAAAGTCTGCCTGTCACATGAGTTATAGTCTACTGCTTTCCAATGTCTTTTGTGGCCCAAGTATTTTGTTCTCGCATCAGTAAACCAAGCATGTTTCTTTTGTCACCAGTTAATCCATCATATCCCTCATTCTATTTTACCAAGGACTGTATCAGCTGTTGCCGTGATTCAGAAGGTTTATCATTTCCCTCAGTGTCTATGTTCACTATACACTCACGTAGAGCAGAAACTCCACTTTTGCCTGCTTTAGATCTATTTTGAATATACCATTTCCATTTAATTATGCTAGCCTCTTGTGCGTGTCCAATTCTGCGAGAAGCTGAGGTACTCAGTACCGAGGTAATAATTGGGATTCCAGGCCTGAATATTACTTTATGGCACAAAGCCAGTTTTTCAGTCTCCACCAAAGCCCAATATGCAGCTAACAACTACTTTTCAAAAGGGGTATATTGAACTCCAGATGAAGGAAGTTTCCTGGACCAAAATCCTAAGGATACATTTTGGCTTTGTTGTTTTTGCCATAAACTCCAGTTTGCATATTCATCCTGAACAGTCACTTGTAATTCCACCAGGCCACTTTGCATAGGCCATAAATCCAGAGCCAATTGTATAGCAGCCTTGGCTTCTTCGAAAGCTTTACTCTGCTCAAGTCCCCAATCAAATTCATATTTTTTTCCTAGCAACTTTATATAAAGGTCTCAAAATCTGTCCCAGATGTGGAATGTGGTATCTCCAATATCCAAACAATCTTATGAACTTTTGGGCTTCTTTCTTATTGGTAGGGATAGGAAAATCCTGAATCTTTTGTCAAGCTTGTGGGAGAATTTCTTGTAGCCCTTTATTCTACTGCATACCCCCAAATTTTATGGTTTGAGCTGATGCTTGAATCTTTGCAGAATTAATTTCCCATCCTTTGCTTTTCATGTGCTCAATTAAAAGTGGGAAACTCTTCTCCACTTATTTTACATTTTTTCCCTGCATCATGATATCATCTATGTAGCAGGTAAACTGTACACCAGGTAACTTCAATTCATCCAAATGCTCAGCCACAATCCCATGACAAATAGTGGGGCCATGCAGATATCCTTGTGGCAGCTGGATAAAAGTATATTGTCAGCCCTGCCAAGTGAAAACAAACTGGTCCCATTGTTTAGAATCCACTGGGATCATAAAGAAAGCATTGGCCAAATCAGTAAGATATCTGTGACCTCCTGCAGTATAAAAGCAAATCCCCCTGAGGAAAGGCATCTGTCCCCCTGGGGAGGGCCAGGGGTCCTTTCCTATTAAGGGCAGTGAGAGAGTGTAGCATAGCTCCAGGAGAAGCCTTGAGAAAGCTGGGAGTTGGGGCTCCTTGAGAGCAGCTTAGGGGGAGATTCCCATAGCCTAGCTCTGGGGAGTCCTAACTCAACACTTTACCCACAATAATCCCCTTCTCCAGGCCCCCAGCTAGTTGATGATCTTGGGTGGGAAGAAGAGACAATTCAGGTTAAGGGACCTGCCCAAGGTCACACAGCCAGTAAGTGTCAAGTTTCTGAGGTCAGATTTAAATTCAGATCCTCCTAACGTCAGGGCTGGCGCTCTATCCACATGCCACCTAGCTGCCCGTGGGCCCTCAGCCAGTCAAAGGTGACTTCTTTACTATAACAAAAGGGCTATAGAATTGTGCAAACTCTTTGACCCAGCAATACCACTTCTAGGTCTTTATCCCAAAGAGATCATAAAAACAGAAAAGGACACACATGTACAAAAATATTTATTGCAGCTCTTTTTGTGGTGGCCAAGAATTGGAAGATGAAGGGGTGCCCATTAATTGGAGAATGGCTGAACAAGTTGTGGCATATGAATATAATGGAATACCATTGTGCAGGTGGACTTCAGAAAAACCTGGAAAGACTTATATGAAATGATGCTCAGTGAAATGAGCTGAACTAAGAGAACACTGTACATAATAACAGCAATATTGTGCAATGATTAACTTTGATGTACTTAGTTCTTCTCAGCAATACAAGGATCCAAGACAACTGCAAAGGATTCATGATAGAAAATGCTGTCCACCTCCAGAGAAAAAACTATGGAGTCCAAATGTGGATTGAAGCATACTATTTGCTCCCTTCTAAAAAAAATTGTTTTGTTTTGTTTCTTCTTCCTCATTGTTCCTCCCATTGATTCTAATTCTTCTTTACAACATAACTAATGAGGAAATGTGTTTAATATAATTGTATATGTAGGCCCTATATCAGATTGCATGCTGTCTCGGAGAGGAAGGAGAAAAGGGTTTGCGAGAAAATTTAAAACTCAAAATCTTATGGAAGTGAATGTCGAAAACTGAAAATGAATAATTTTTTTAAAAAATTTAAATTGCAAAAAGTAAGGGGACTTCCTTGACCCCTAACTACAGTTTGCTCACTAGGCATGCAGAGATCTCTCTATCTCTGTTTCTCTGTGTCTTTGTTTTCTCTCTCTGGCTCTGGCACTGTCTCTCTGGCTCTGGCTCTGTCTCTATCTGTCCCTGTGTCACTGTGTCTCTCCCCATCCCTACCTCTGTGATTAAGATCTCCAACCTCTTCTCCCTCACTCCCACCCCTTCCTCTCTTCAAGTATCCTGGGAATGCTCATTATCTTCCTCTTAAGGCAATTACTCACTCTGGTAATTTTCTTTTTCTGAGCATAAGGGAAAAGGGGACCAAGGAGGGAGAGGGCTTGGATGTCAATATCCCTGAGGAGAAGAGAGGGTTGGGTGAAGAAGGAAGGATGTGGGGGGTTGAGGAGATAGGATGACCAAAAGGCCAACCTGCAGATCAGCTCCAAGCTTCCCAGCACCAGGCTTCAGGACCTGGTTAAGTAGTGAGCTTCCCATCACTGAAGCACTTAGAGTGGATACTATGGGACCACTTGTATTGACTGTTGCAGGAAAAATTGACAGTCTTGTATTGACTGGTCTAGGTGACCTCCAGAGTGCCTTCCTGTTTTGGAGTTTCAAGATTCCTTGACTTTGAAATAAAGACAATGATTTCTGCCTCCTACTGGTTCTCAAAGACTTCTCTCCCTGATGGAGCCTCTGGGTGCCATGTGGACCTCCCATCCACCTCCATGCCCAGAATCTCCTCCATCCTCACCTCCACCTCTCACAATCATTATCTTCCTTCAAGGGTCTGCTCACTCTTCCCTTCCTCTCACATGACCCTGAACTTCCTTGTTTGTGTGCAGGTGGCATCCCCCCAGTTGGAGAGTTGTTTCAACAATCCAGCTAGCAGCTTCTGTGGAGGTATAAGATCCACCCACAGCCAGCACCCAGAAAGCTGTCAGCATGCTGGGAAAGCACAGGTTCTTTTGATCTGCTTAACTAAGGAAAGCAAGGTTAAAGCGGTTGACAAGCTTACTTTAATTCAGCACACAAATATCAGTCACTTAGTTCAGGGGAAGAGACCAGCACACTGAACTTCAGAGCAAATTACAAACAAATTACAAACATCAACAGACAGACCCAATACAATTCATAGTTACCAACATCTAGGTTCAGCCTGGGAGCTCAGAACAAGGGCTGGCCCAGAGTCACTCTCGCCACCACTGCTGCGTCAAAGAGCTCCAAAGAACAGACAGCCAACCCCTGGTTTTTATATCTTTTTCAGCATCAGGGGTGAGTCACACATGCGACTCACCCATGTGACCTAGAATCGTCACAAAGAGGCCAATGGATTGGCAACTAAGGTGGGGCCCAAGGTAGGGCTAACTCCAGGGAAGGCCTAGCTTACATGCCCGACATGCTTTCTGGGTGATGGCTGTGGGTGGGTCTTGCACCCCCACAGATGCTGCTAGCCGGATTGTTGAAACAAATGGTGTCGTTGGCAGGATCTGCCTTTAACAGGAAAGCATGGCGTTTTGGGGTACTGGGTTGGTTGAATGTTTCCCTGTTTTTGAACAGCTCTTTGTACTTGGGGTGGCTGTGGTTCTGTGCAGCCTCAGAAGCAGCAAAGTCCTGAAGAAAAACAGGCCGGTTTCCCAGGGGCCCAGAGCAGGAGATAATCCCTTCTTCCCAGGGCTTAAGCTGATAAGCCTGGCCCTGGAGGACTGTGCTGAAAGGGTGAATGTCTTGAGATTATTTTGTATATGGAGTTTTGAAACAGTAGTGGAGAATGGCCTTGGAGACTTGGAGAATGGCCTTCCTACAGATTTGGCAGGAGAGGCTGGTGAGGAGAAAGAAGAAGCAGACAGTGGCTGCCAAAATATTGATCCAGACAGAGCAGGAGACTGCCTGCATGGGAACTTTGGAAAGCTGAAAGCCCTGAGCTGCCTTGGAGCTGACTTCGGTGAGAGGATCGAAGTGGTGGAGAATCACTTACATTCTAGAAGAAGCCAGGTGAGGCCAGCTGGAGTTGGAACCCAGGAGCTTGGAGTCCAGCCCTGGGGCAAGATGGAAACTTTGCAGCAAGAAGCTGAGTGTGGTTTTTCCCTTGCCTTCCCCAGCCAGAGCAGAGAACTCTGAGGTGAGCAAAAAGGTGGAGAATCACCTACATTGCAATCTAGATTCTAGCAGAAGCCAGGAGGGGCCACCCAGAACTAGACAACCAGGAACCCAGGGGCTTGGAATTCAGCCCTGGGGCAAGATGGAAACTTTGCAGCAAGGCACTGAGTCTGCCTTTTTGGTCCCTTCAGCTTGGGCTGCTTGGGATCCAGGAGGGAGACATGGATTTGTTTTTGTTGGGGTGAGGGAAGTGCCTTGGACCCCCCCCCAGGGACCCCACCCCATTGGCTTTTATTGTATAGTCTCCCTTCAGGACTTGGAACCGGGGACTGGAACATAATGGGGAGAACAGACTCTAAAAGAACTTTGTTTGGACTCTTTCTTTGAAATTGGGGCTTTGGGTGCCACATGGAAGCCTGCAACAGCAGTTTGGGGAGGAGACATCCCCAAGAGAACTCTGTTTGTTTGCTTTAGGACTTTACTAACTAAAGCATGCCTGTGCCTCAGGGTACTGGGAAAAAGCCTGCAATGGCAGTGTGATGCTGAAGTACTTTATTTGGACACTTTATGAGCTTAAGAGATTAACTTGCTTTGACCTAGGGGTGGACATTTGAATTGTTAACAAGTATTTTGGGAATGATTGATTGAAGAGATTATCTTGCTGTGACCTAGGGATGGGTCATGTTTGTATTGTAAACAAATATTTGGGAATGTCACTGAATGATGTGTTTTGCTTTGTTGTGAATGACATGTTTTAGTTTCCTGCATAATTGGATCACAATGTATGTTCCAGGATACATGGCTGATTAGATTACGTATCCTGGAACAAGGGGTGGAGTGTGTTGGTAAGAAAAATGGGCTCCTTAGCACTTAGTTCAACAAGTGACCTTGAAGAGTTTGGTTTTTGTTTGCTTTGATTAATTCAGTGTATTTCATTGAGTCTTACTAAGTGCTAAGCCCCAGGGCCCAAACCCCTATTTGGTGTAAAACCTTAGTGGGTGTGGATTGGCAACTAAGGTGGGGCCCAAGGTAGGGCTAACTCCAGGGAGGGCCTAGTTTACATGTCCAGGAGAGCAGAGGCTTTTAGACCACGTGGGTTTAAGTCTGCCTCTTTGTGACGATTCTAGGTCACATGGGTGAGTCGCATGTGTGACTCACCCCTGACGCTGAAAAAGATATAAAAACCAGGGGTTGGCTGTCTGTTCTTTAGAGCTCATTGCCTCAGCAGTGTTGGCAAGAGTGACTCTGGGCCAGCCCTTGTTCTGAGCTCCTGGGCTGAACCTAGATGTTGGTAACTATGAATTGGGTCTGTCTGTTGATGTTTGTAATTTGTTTGTAATTTGCTCTAAAGTTCAGTGTGTTGGTCTCTTCCCCTGAACTAAGTGACCAATATTTGTATGCTGAATTAAAGTAAGCTTGTCAACCGCTTTAACCTTACTTTCCTTATTAAAGCAGATCAAAAGAACCTGTGCTTTCCCAGTGTGCTGTTGGCAGCTTTCCGGGTGCTCGCTGTGGGTGAATCTTATACCTCCACAGAAGCTGCTAGCTGGATTGTTGAAACAAGAGTGTGAGCAGGACCCCTCTCTCTTGGTTGAACTAAGTTATCTCATTCTCAATGGAGAGCTCCTTCACTCTGTATCATGTGATATATATCCTCCAATGTTTACTTCTTATAAATTTCTTTTTGCTTTAAATTATGTCTTACTTTATCCCACAATTACAAATAAAAACTATTTTTAGCATTCATTTTTACAAGATTTTGATTTCCTAATTTTCTCCCTCCCTCCTTCCCCTCTTCTGAAAACTGTAGCCAGTATGATATGGGTTATACATATACTGTCATGTAAAACATATTTTCAAATCCATCGTGGCTGTGGAAAAGGAAATTGATCTATATTGATCTATCTATCTATGAAGAAAAAAACACAGGAAAAAAAATAAGTAAAAATAAATGCTTCAGTCTGCATTCAAAGTCCATCAGTTTAAAGTTAGTCATCGCAGATACTGTGTGTCTGTAATAGTGTATAATGTTCTCCTGGTTCTGCTCACCTCACTCTGCATCAGTTTGGATAAGTCATTCCAGGTTATTATGAAGTCCATCTGATCCTCATTGCTTATAGTTCAGTAGTATTCCATTACATTCATATGACACAATTTGGCTCTTCTCAGCAATACAAGGTTCAAAGACAGCTCCAAAAGACTCATGACAGAAAAAGCTATCCACATCCAGAGAAAAAATTACAGAGTCTTGGGCAGGGTGGGTGGAGCCAAGATGGCAGCTTGGAAACAGGGACTCACTTGAGTTCTTCTCCAAATCCCTCCAATTACCTCTAAAAAATGACTCTAAACAAATTCTGTAGCTACAGAACCAACTAAATGACAGAATGAAACAAGTCTCCAGCCCAGGATAGCCCGGATAGTCACTTAAAAGGGTCTATCACACCACGCTGGGAGCAGAGGGAAGTCCAGCTTGGGCCATGCTGGAAGAGATCAGACTGGAGTAGACCAGGCAGCGCAGGCCTCAGGGAGCTGAACTGCTGAGCTGTGGCAATTTCCAGACTTCTCAAACCACAATCACCAGAGACAACAGAGAAGGTCAGTGGGAAAACTGTTGGACTTGGGTGAGAGAAGTGCACAATCTGGCCCCAGTCCTGGGGTGGTGGAGGTGGCTGCAACAGTAGCAGCAGCAGCTGTTTCTGGAGCTCCACACCCGCAGACAGTGGGGGGAATCAGACGATCAGAGTAGGAGTGCAGGGATGTCTTTGTTAGCACTGAGGCAGCATTTTCGTGCTTTGCCCTGCTTCGATCTGGATCTCAGTCCTGGTTGGTGGTCCTTGGGGGAGGAGGGGTGCTGGTGTGGCAGAGCTTGTGGTGGCTGATGAGAGGGAGTCCTCTTGGTAGTTACATGGAAAAACGGATTGCTTGCACTGACAGACCAGATCACAGGCCAGGAGAGGAGCATCAGACCACCTCAGAATAGAAGTAGCTCTGAAAACAGCAGTGCAGAACCCCTGAAGCTTGGGACAAAGAACTGTCCACTCTGGAAGCAGTCATACCCTGACAAAGAGCTCAGAAGTCAAGTAGCTGCCTGGGAAATTGAGCAGGCAGCATAAAAGGACTCAGACTATACAATCTTTCTTTGGTGACAAAGATCAAAACATACAGCCAGAAGAAGTCAACAAAGTCAAAGACCCTACATCAAAAGCCTCCAAGCAAAATATGAATTGGTCCCAGGCCATGGAAGAACTCAAAAAGGATTTGGAAAATCAATTAAGAGAAGTTGAAGAAAAATTGGGAAGTGAAATGAGACTGATGCAAGGTAATCATGAAAAATGAGTCAAAGACTTGCTAAAGGAGACCCAAAAAAATACTGAAGAAAATAACACCTTAAAGAACAGACTAACCCAAATGACAAAAGAGCTCCAAAAAGCCAGTGAAAAGAAGAACGCCTTAAAAGAATTAACCAAATGGAAAAGGAGATCCAAAAGACCACTGAAGAAAATACTGCCTTAAAAATTAAAATGGAGCAAGTGAGATATCAAGAAATTATAAAACAAAACCAAAAGAATGAAAAATGGAAGACAATGTGAAATATCTCATTGGAAAAACCACTTACCTGGAGAATAGATCCAGGAGAGATAATTTAAGAATTATTGGACTACCTGAAAACTATGATCAAAAAAGAGCTTAGACATCATCTTTCAAGAAATTATTAAGGAAAACTGCCTTGATATTTTAGAACCAGAGGGTAAAGTAGAAATTGAAAGAATCCACCAATAGCCTCTTGAAAAAGATCCCCAAAAGAAAACTCCTGGGAATATTGTAGCCAAACTCCAGAGTTCCCAGGTCAAGGAGAAAATATTGCAAGCAGCCAGAAAGAAACAATTAGAGTATTGTGGCAACACAATCAGGATAACACAAGATCGAGCAGCTTCTACACTAAGGGAACAAAGGGCTTGAAATATGATATTCCAGAGGTCACTAGAGCTAGGATTAAAACCAAGAGTCACCTACCCAGCAAAACTGAGTTTAATACTCCAGGGCAAAATATGGATTTTCAATGAAATAGAGGACTTTCAAGCATTCTTGATGAAAAGACCAGAGCTGAATAGAAAATTTGACTTTCAAATATAAGAATCAAGAGAAACAGGAAAAGGTAAAGAGGAAAGAGAAATCATAAGGATCTTATTAAAGTTGAACTGTTTTGTTTACATTCCTACATAGAAAGATGATATTTGTAACTCATGAGACCTTTCTCAGCATTAGAAGAGTTGAAGGGAATATACATACATACATATATATATAAATATATATAAATGTATATATATGTGTGTGTGTATACACATATACAAACACACATACACACACACATATAAATAGTAGGCACAAGGTGAGTTGAATATGAAAGGATAATATCTAAAAAAATTAAAGGGGGAGAGAAACATATTGGGAGAAGAAGAAAGGGAGAGATAGAATGAGGTAAATTATCTCTTATAAAAGTGGCAAGAAAAAGCTGTTATAATGGAAGGGAAGAGGTGGTAGGTGAAAGGAAATGAGTGAATCTTGCTCTCATCGGATTTGGCTTAAGGAAGGAATAAAATACACACTCAGTTGGGGATCTTACCCCACAAGAAAGTAAAGGGGAAGTGGATGGGGGGGTGATAGAAAAGAAGGCAGATTGGGGGAGGAGGTTGTTAAAACCAAACACTTTTGAAAAGGGACAATGTGAAAGGAGAAAATTGAATAAAGGGGGACAGGATAGGATGGAGGAAAATATAGCTAGTCTTTCACAACATGACCATCATGGAAGTGTTTTACATAATGATACATGTATAACCTGTATCAAATTGCTTGCCTTCTCGAGGAGGGTGAGTGGGGAGGAGAAAAGGGGGAGAATTTGGAACTCAAAATTCTAAAAGCAAATGTTAAAAAAATTGTTTTTACATTCAACTGGGAAATAAGATATACAGGCAACGGGGTATAGAAATCTATCTTGCCCTATAAGAAAGTAAGGGGAAAAGAGATGGGAGGTTGGGTGATAGAAGGGAGGGCAGACTAGGGAAAGGGGCAATCAGAATACCTGCCATCTTGGGGTAGGAGGAAGGATCAGAGAGCACAACTCCAATGGACTTTCCACATTGTTCCAATGCAAAATGTACACTTGCCAAAAAGATTATTTTATGGAGAACTCACACAGGGCAAGCGTTCACATGTTGGTTAGAATAAGTGATACAAGGACACTCTCAAGGTCTCTCTGAAGAACTTTGGAATTCATTGTGTGGCATGGGAGACACTGGCACAGGACTGTTCAACATAGCATGCCCGCATCAGAGAAGGTGCTGTGCTCTATGAGCAAAGCAGAATTTCAGCAGCTCATAAGAAATGCAGGATGTGTAAATTTAGAGGATCCACCCCAAATGTTCACATGGACTATTTGTGCCCAACCTGTGGTAGAGCATTTTGAGTTTGTATTGGGCTGATCAGACACAGCTGGATGCATTAAAACTTGACTCTAGCATGTGCTGTCATTTTGGTCCTCTTTGAGAACAAAGGACAACAGCCAACCAACCAAGTCATATCAACAACAGTTATTAATAGCATAATTCAATACAACTCCTCTGGGCCAGGCACTGTGTAAATGGCTGAGACAACAAATAGAAGGACAAAGACAGTCGCTGCCCTCACAGAGCTTCCATTCTAATGGGAGAAGACTACACATGAAGGAGAACTGAAAAGGGAGGGGGATGGGAAAGCAAGGGAAGAGGGGGCAGGGAAGAAATATCAAGAGGGGTAAGGAGACAGCTGGCCTGGGTCTCCCCCTTAAAATAGCAGCTCTGGGTAGAACCAGCCAACCATAGGAAGAGTCCTCAGGGTCCATGGACACCTGTAGTGTGAGAATTGTTGAAGGACAAAGGGAGCTTCCAGGTTGAAGAGCCCATAGGAGGTGGAAACCATTGTCTTTATTTCAAAGACTGGAATCTTGAAACTCCAGAACAGCGAGGCCCTCTGGAGGTCACCTAGACCAGTCAATACAGAACTGCCAATTTTCTCTACAACAGCCCATACAAGTGGTCCCACAGTATACACTCTTAAGTGCTTCAGTGATGGGGAGCTCACTACTAATCGTGGTCCTGAAGCCTGGTGGTGGGAAGCTTGGAGCTGATCTACAGGCTGGTCTTTTGGTCATTCTGTCTCCCCAATCTCCACTTCCTTCCTTCTTCACTCAACCCTTTCTTAAACTCAAGGGTGTTGATATAAAAAACCCCTCCTTCCTCAGGCCCCATTTCCCTTATGCTCAGAAAGAGAAAATTACCAAAGTGATTAATGGGCTTGAGAGGAAGATAATGAATGTTCCCAGCAGAATTGAAGAGGGGAGAGTGTGGGAGTAAGGGAGAAGAGGTTGGAGACCTTAGTCACAGAGGCAGGGATGGGGAGAGACACAGTGAAACAGAGACAGACAGAGGCAGAGAAAGAGCTGGAGAGATAGTGACAGAGACAGAGAAACCTAGAAAAACAGAGACACAGGGAGACAGGGACAGAGGCACTGCATGCTGAGTGAGCAAACTGTAGCTAGGGGTCAAGAAAGTCACCTGTGGCTAACTGGGGGCCTGCAGAAGGGGGTTATTGTCAGGGGGAAGAGTTAGGGTTCCCAGAGCTAGGCCATGCTTCCTTCCTTCCTTCTTCCTCCCTCCCTACCTCTGTCCCTTCCTTCCTCCCTGCCTCTGTCCCTTCCTTCGTCCCTCCCTCCCTCCTTCCTTCCTTGCTTCCATCCTTCTTTTTTCTTACCTTCTTCCTTCCTTCCTTCTTCCTTTCCTTCCTTCCTTCCTTTTTTCTTCCTTCATTCCTTCCTTTTTTCTTCCTTCATTCCTTCTTTTTTTCTTCCTTCCTTCCTTTTCTCCTTCTTATTAAATATTTTTAAATTTTTGATTGCATGCCCTGGCTGCTGGGTACCTCTGCCCTCTAGGACCTTGCAAAACCACAGAATTTTTGAGTTGGAATGGGTGTGAGGGGTCACTTGGTTCACCTCCTATCCCTAGAAGATACTCATTGTGACATCCCTGGGGAGGGATCTCTCAACATGCAGACCTCCAGGTGGGAGGAGCTGACAGTCTTCTGGAGAGATCCATAGAACATTTTGGGTCCAGGTATGTTTGTTGCTGAATGTAGCCCCCCTGTGCCCAGGACTTGAGATTTAGCATCTCAGACCTCCCAGGGACCCCCAGACTGAGCAAGCTGCAGCATTTGCTAGGCTGGGGAGCCAGGTTCCTAAACTTAGTTGTGAGCTTCCGTTTCCTTTACTCTCCCTGTGTTCCTGGCTGGGGCAGAGGCTGGAGAAAAGGAACACGATCTAAGCTCAGGCCTTCTGTAGCTGCTCATCTCAGTCCTCTGGACCCACCC
This sequence comes from Trichosurus vulpecula, assembly GCF_011100635.1. Taxonomy (NCBI): domain Eukaryota; kingdom Metazoa; phylum Chordata; class Mammalia; order Diprotodontia; family Phalangeridae; genus Trichosurus; species Trichosurus vulpecula. The sequence continues at coordinate 1,599,236 of NC_050574.1, forward strand.
CAGCATTCTCTCAGACACTTAAATTCTCCAAAGTGCAGGGTTCTCCTTGCTGAAGCGCAGCTTTTAAGGAGAAAGCTGCTTCTCAATTTCAGGTCCCAGCTCAGCTATGTCCACATGGGCCTGTGGACAAGTCCAGCCTCCATTCTAGGCTTCAGTCTCCTCATGGTCCTGGAGCTGCTAAGCATCTTCCTCTAGAAATCCTCTGATCTAGGGAACCCTCCACCTCCCACCACTGAACTCCCAGGCCTCCCTGTACCACCTGGAGCAGAGGAATGAGGACCAGTGCTATGCCACACAAAGATGAGGGGCCAAATAGGATATGCCAGGCTCCCTAGGCCTACTGAGGGGACAGGCTTGAGAAGAGAAGCTCAGGAGGGTGTCTCCAAAGTCTCCCCAAACCGCACCGAGCAATATTGAAGCTGGACTGCAACTTGGCCTCTTGGAATTAGGGCAGAAGTGGAGGGCAGCGGGGGGAAGGAGCCAAGATGGCAGCTGGAAAGCAGGAACATGCTTAAGCTCTCCCCCAAATCCCTCCAAACACCTGTAAAAATGGCTCTGAACAAATTCTAGAGCTGCAGAACCCATAAAATAGCAGAGGGAAACAGGGCTCCAGCCCAGAAGAGCCTGGATAGTTGCTGGGAAGTGTCTATCACACAGTGCTGGGAGCGGAGGGCAGGCCAGTGTGGGCCATGCTGGGACAGACCTGACCCGGAGGCAGCCAGCCAGAAGAGGCCTTGGGGCCATGAAACAGTGAGCTGTGGCAGTTACCAGACTTCTCAACCCACATACACCAAAGAGCAGGTTAGGGAGAAACTGCAGGATTGAGTTCAGAGTGGTTCGGCTGCCAGCTATGGGGGTGGAGGAGGTCGTGCAGCGGTGGGGGTAGCGGCAGCAGGAAGCTCCTGAGGCTGCCTTCAGAGCACCAGCATCAGCAGCTTCCCAAGTCCTTGGCTCACACAGTGGGAGGAATCTAGCTGAGGATCAGAGCAGAAGTGCAAAGAGTGCTTTGTGGGCACAAAGGCAGATTCTCTTGCTGTGCCCTGCTTGGTTCTGAAATGTGGTCCTGGATGGTGGTTCTTGGGGGAGGAGGAGTGCTGTTGTGAAAGAGCCTGGGGTGATGGTAGAGTAGAAGGAGCTCTGAAAACAGCGGTGCTTGGACCCTAAAGCTTGGGGCAAAGTACTCTCTACTCTACAAGTAGTCATATCCTGACAAAAAGCTCAAGGGTCAAGTAGTTGGCTGGGAACATGAACAGGCAGTGAAAACAAACTCAGACTCAAATGCAGACTCAAACTCAAACTCTAGATTCCTTTTTTGGTGACAAAGATCTAAACATACAGCCAGAAGAAGTCAACAAATTCAAAGAGCCTACATCAAAAGCCACCAAGAAAGATATGAATTGGTCTCAGGCCATGGAAGAGCTCAAAAAGGATTTGGAAAAGCAAGTAAGAGTAGTAGAGGAAAAATTGGGAAGAGAAATGAGAGAGATGCAAGAAAACCATGAAAAACAAATCAATGGCTTGCTAAAGGAGACCCAAAAAATACTGAAGAAAATAACACCTTAAAGAACAGACTAACCCAAATGGCAAAAGAGCTCCAAAAAGCCAATGAGGAAAAGAATGCCTTGAAAGGCAGAATTAGCCAAATGGAAAAGGAGGTCCAAAAGACCACTGAAGAAAATACCACCTTAAAAATCAGATTGGAGCAAGTGGAGGCTACTGACTTTATGAGAAATCAAGAAATTATAAAACAGAACCAAAAGAATGAAAAAATGGAAGACAATGTGAAATATCTCATTGGAAAAACCACCAACCAGAAGAATAGATCAAGGAGAGAGAATTTTAAAATTATTGGACTACCTGAAAGCCATGATCAAAAAAGAGCCTAGATATCATCTTTCAAGAAATTATCAAGGAAAACTGCCTTGATATTCTAGAATCAGAGGGTAAAATAGAAATGGAAGGCATCCACCAATAGCCTCTTGAAAAAGATCCCCAAAAGAAAACTCCTAGGAATAACATTGTCAAATTCCAGAGTTTCCAGGTCAAGGAGAAAATACTGCAAGCAGCCAGAAAGAAACAATTTGAATATTGTGGAAACACAATCAGAATAATACAAGATCTAGCAGCTTCTACATTAAGGGATAGAAGGGCTTGGAATATGATATTCTGGAGGTCAATGGAGCTAGGATTAAAACCAAGAATCACCTACCCACCAAAACTGAGTATCATGCTCCAAGGCAAAATTAGGATTTTCAATAAAATAGAGGACTTTCAAGATTTCTCAGTGAAAAGACCAGAGCTGAATAAAAAATTCGACTTTCAAATACAAGAATCAAGAGAAGCATGAAAAGGTAAACAAGAAAGAGAATTCATAAGGGACTTACTAAAGTTGAACTGTTTTGTTTACATTCCTACATGGAAAGATGATGTGTGTAATTCAGGAGACCTTTCTCATTATTAGGGGAGTTGAAGAGAATATAGACAGAGGGCACAGGATGAGTTGAATATGAAGGGATGATATCTAAAAAAATGAAATAAATTTAAGGGGTGAGAGAGGAATATATTGAGAGAGGGAGAAAGGGAGAGATAGAATGGGGTAAATTATCTCACATAAAAGTGGCAAGAAAAAGCAGTTCTGTTTGGAAGGGAAGAGGGGGCAGGTCAGGTGGAATGAGTGAATCTTACTCTCATAGGATTCAACTTGAGGACGGAGTAACATACACACTCAATGGGATATCTCACTCCACAGGAAAGTACCGGGAATGGGATAAAAAGGGAGGGGGGATTGGAGGGAGGGCAGATGGGGGAGGAGGTAATCAAAAGCAAACACTTTTGAAAAGGGACAGGGTCAAGGGAGAAAATTGAATAAAGGGGGACAGGATAGATGGAAGGAAACATAGTTAGCCTTTCACAACATGAGCATTGTGGAAGTGTTTTACATAATGATACATGTGTGATCTATGTTGAATTGCTTGCCTTCCTAGGGAGGGTGGGTGGGAAGGGAAGAGGGGAGAGAATTTGGAACTCAAAGTTTTAAAAGCAGGTGCTTAAAAAAATTTTTTTTAAAGTTGCTTTTGGAATACAGCTGGGAAACAAGATAAATAGAGAATGGGACATAGAAATCTATCTTGCCCTACAGGAAAGTAAGGGGAAAGGGGATGGAGGGAGTGGGGTGAAAGAAGGGAGGGGTGACTGGGGAATGAGGCAATCAGAATATATGCCATCTTGGAATGGGGGGGGAGGGTAGAAATGAGGAGAAAATCTATAACTCAAAATCTTGTAGAAGTGGGGTGGAGCCAAGATGGCGACTGGAAAGCAGGGACTAGCATGAGCTCCCTGCCGAGTCCGTCCAAAAACCTATAAAAAATGGCTCTGAATCAATTCTGGAACTGCAGAACCCACAAAACAGCAGAGGGAAGCAGGGCTCCAGCCCAGGACAATCCTGGATGGTCTCTGGGTGAGGTCTATCCCGCACAGAGCTGGGAGCAGAGCGGAGTGGAGCAGAGCCCAGCATAAGCAGCACAGACCAACCAGACCATGAGCCAGGTGGAGCGTGCCCTAGCACCCTGAATCAGTGAGCTGCAGCAGTTACCAGACTTCTCAACCCACAAACACTAAAGACAACAGAGAAGGTTAGTGGGAAAAGCTGCGGGAGTGGAAGGAGTTCAAAGTTCGGCTACTGCCCTGGGGGCAGCGGAGGTGGGGCAGCTACAGAACTACAACTGCAGTTGCTTCTGGCCCCAGGCTCACCTGGTGGGAAGAATTAAGTGGTGGATCAGAGCAGGAGTGAAGAGCCTGCTGAAGATCTAAGTCCAGTCCGGGTTGGGGGTTCTTGGGCAGGGAGGAGTGCTGGTGTGGCAGCTCATCCCCCCAAGCTTGGAACATAGTTCTCTAAACTCTACAAGCAGTCATACCCCACTGAAAAACTCAAGGGTCAAGTTAGTTGGTTGGGAATATGGCCAGGCAGCAAAAATGCACCCAGATTCAGTTGCAGACTTTGGATTCTTTCTTTGGTGACAAAGAAGACCAACACATACAGACAGAAGAAGTTAACAAAGTCAAAGAGCCTACATCAAAAGCCTCCAAAAAAACCATGAACTGGTCCCAGGCCATGGAAGAGCTCAAAAAGGATTTGGAAAAGCAAGTTAGAGAAGTAGAGGAAAAATTGGGAAGAGAGATGAGAAGGATGCAAGAAAACCATGAAAAACAAGTCAGTGACTTGCTAAAGGAGACCCCAAAAAATACTGAAAAAATATTGAAGAAAAAAGCACTTTAAAAAATAGACTAACTCAAATGTCAAAAGAGCTCCAAAAAGCCAATGAGGAGAAGAAGGCCTTGATAGGCAGAATTAGCCAAATGGAAAAGGAGGTCCAAAAGACCACTGAAGAAAATACTACCTTAAAAATGAGATTGGAGCAAGTGGAAGCTAGTAACTTGATGAGAAATCAAGATATTATCAAACAGAACCAAAGGAATGAAAAAATGGAAGACAATGTGAAATATCTCATTGGAAAAACCACTGACCTGGAAAATAGATCCAGGAGAGATAATTTAAAAATTATTGGACTACCTGAAAGCAACGATCAAAAAAAGAGCCTAGATATCATCTTTCAAGAAATTATCAAGGAGAATTGCCCTGATATTCTAGAGCCAGAGGGTAAAATAGAAATTGAAAGAATCCACAGATGACCTCCTCAAATAGATCCCAAAAAGAAGACTAGGAACATAGTCACCAAATTTCAGAGTTCCCAGGTCAAGGAGAAAATACTGCAAGCAGCCAGAAAGAAACAATTTGAATATTGTGGAAAAACAATCAGGATAACACAGGATCTGGCAGTTTCCACATTAAGGGACTGAAGGGCTTGGAATATGATATTCCAGAGGTCAGTGGAGCTAGGATTAAAACCAAGGATCACCTACCCAGCAAGACTGAGTATCATGCTCCAAGGCAAAATATGGATTTTCAATAAAATAGAGGACTTTCAAGCTTTCTCAATGAAAAGACCAGAGCTGAATAGAAAATTTGACTTTCAAACACAAGAATCAAGAGAAGCATGAAAAGGTAAACAAGAAAGAGAAATCATAAGGGACTTACTAAAGTTGAACTGTTTTGTTTACATTCCTACATGGAAAAATGATGTGTATGATTCATGAGACCTCAGTATTAGAGTAGCTGAAGGGATTATGCATATATATGTTTATGTATATATATGTATAAGTGAATGTGTATGTATTTACCTATGTATGTGTGTGTGTGTATATATATATATATATATATATATATATATATATATATATAGAGAGAGAGAGAGAGAGAGAGAGAGAGAGAGAGAGAGAGAGAGAGAGCAGGCACAGGGTGAGTTGAAAATGCAGGGAATATATCTAAAAGGAATAAAATCAAATTAAGGGATGAGAGAGGAATATATTGAGAGAGGGAGAGATAGAATAGGGCAAATTATCTCCCATAAAAGTGGCAAGAAAAAGCAGTTCTGTAGGAAGAGAAGAGAACGCAGGTGAGGGGGGAATGAGTGAATCTTGCTCTCATCAGATTTGACCTGAGGAGGGAATACCATACATACTCAATTGGGTATCTTACCCCACAGGAAAGAAGAAGGAACAAGATAAAAAAGGGGGCATGATAGAAGGGAGGGCAGATGCAGGTGGAGGTAATCAAAAATAAACACTTTCAAAAGGAGACAGGGTCAAGGGAGAAAATTCAATAAAGGGGGATAGGTTAGGAAGGCGCAAAATATAGTTAGTCTTTCACAACATGAGTATTGTGAAAGGGTTATACATAATGATACACTTGTGGCCTATGCTAAATTGCTTGACTTCTTAGGGAGGGTGGGCAGGAAGGGAAGAGGGGAGAGAATTTGGAACTCAAAGTTTTAAAAACAGATGTTCAAAAAGAAAAAAAAAAGTTTTTGCATGCAACTAGAAAATAAGATACACAGGCAATGGGGTGTACAAAATTATCTTGCCCTACAAGAAAGGAAAGGAAAAGGGGATGGGAGGGGAGTGGGGTGACAGAAGGGAGGGCTGACTGGGGAACAGGGTAACCAGAATATACACCATCTTGGAGTGGGGGGGTAGAAATGGGGAGAAAATTTGTAATTCAGACTCTTGTGATAATCAATGCTGAAAACTAAATAAATTAAATAAATAAAAAATCTTGTAGAAATCAATGTCGAAAACCAAAATATTAAATAAAAATGATAAAATTAAAAAGAAGAAGCGGAGGGCAGCGAATTGGAAGGTAGCTGAGGGATGGTGCTCCAGGGGAGGGGATCAGCAGTAAGCAAAGGCTGGGCTTGAGCTAGCCTCCCTTTACCCCCATCCATGTTCATGAGCACTGAATCCCTCTGATGTTCAGGCAGCCACTGCTTAGATCCCCCAAACCCCTATCCTGGAAGAATCCAGTATCCCAGGTCCCAGGGTACATACATCCTTGGAGCCTGGGACAGTTCTCAGAGCCTTCCCTCCCTCCCTCACCTCCCTTTGCTCCCCTGGGCCCTTGCTCCCATCAACCCCATTGGCACTTCAATGCTAAATCCGGTCCCATGCACTTCTGGTTCTGTGCTTGGCTCACTTAGTCCTGGCTGAATAACATACTCTGTTAAGTATAGAAATCAAACTTGTCTTACAGGCAGTAGGAAGGGAAAGGGGAAAGAAACGGGGTTGGGGGTGTTCGAAAGGAGAGAAGCAGTAGTAGGGAAAAGGGTAAGATAATGGAGAGGGGTTGATAGGGAGGGAAAATTAAAGGAGGTGATGATCAAAATCAAAACTCTTTTAAGGAGGGAGAAGGGAGAAATAAAAACATAAATGGGGGGGGGAATAAGATGGAGAAAAAGACACAGATAGTAATCATAACTGTGAATGTGAATGGGATGAACTCTCCCATAAATGGGATAGATAGCAGAATGGATTAAAAACCCATAATCCTACAATATGTTGTTTACAAGAAACACATTTGAAACAGGGGGATACACACAGGGAAAAGGTAAAAGGCTGGAGTGAAATATATTATGCTTCAGCTAAAGTAAAAAAAAAAAAAAAGGAGGGGTAGCAATCTCAGACAAAGCAAAAGCAAAGATAGATCTAATTAAAAGAGACAAGGAAGGAAACTGTGTACTGCTAAAAGGCACCATAGACAATGAAGTAATATCGTTCCTTAACATATATGCACCAAGTGGTTTGGCGTACAAATTCTTAGAGGATAAGTTAAGGGAGTTACAGGAAGAAATAGAGTATACAAGTGTGGGACCTCGACCTCCCCCTCTCTGAACTTGATGAATCTAATCTCAAAATAAACAAGAAAGAAGTTAAGGAGGTGAATAAAATTTTAGAAAAGGTAGATATGATAGACTGAATACTGGAGAACACTGAATGGGGATAGAAAGGAATATACCTTTTCTTAGTGGTAGATGGCACATACACAAAAGTTGACCAGTACTAGGGCACAAAAACCTCACAATACAGTAAAGAAAGACAGAAATAGTCAATGCCTGCTTTTCAGATCACGATGCAATAAAAATTGTTTGTAATAAAGGGCCATGGAAAGATAGACTAAAAACTAATTGGAAACCAAATAATCTAATCCTAAATAATGAGTGGGTGAAAGAAAAAATCATAGAAACAATTAGTAACTTCATTCAAGAGAATGACAATAATGAAACAACATGCCAAAACTTATGGGATGCAACAAAAGCAGCTCTTAGCATAAGTTTTATATCTCTGAATGTTTACATGAATAAAATAAAGAAGAAGATCAATGAATTGGGCATGAAACTGAAAAAGCTAGAAAAAGAACAAATTGAAAATCCCCAATTAAATACCAGATTTGAAATACTGAAAACAAAGGAGAAATTAATAAAATTGAAATCCCCCCAAAACTATTAAACTAATAAATAAAACTAAAATCTTGTTTTATGAAAAAACAATAAAATTCATAAACCTTTGGTCAATTTGATTAAAGAAAGAAAAAAAACAAATTACCAGTATCAAAAATAAAAAGAGTGAATTCATCATAAACGAAGAAGAAATTAAAGCAGTAATTAACAATTATTTTGCCCAACTGTGTGACCATAAATTTGATAATCTTAGGGAAGTGGATGTATATTTACAAAAATATGAATGGCCTAGATTATCACAAGAAGTAAAATACCTAAATAAGCCCATCTCAGAAAAAGAAATTGAACAAACCATCAGTGAGCTCCCTAGGAAAAATTTCCACAGCCAGATAGAATTACAAGCAAATTATATCAAATACTTAAAGAATCAATAACTCCAATCCCTTACAGACTGTTTGGGAAAATAAGGGAAGAAGGAGTCCTACAAAATTCTTTTGAGGACACAAATATGGTACTAATTCCTGAGCCAGGAAGAGCCAAAACAGAGAAAGAAAATCATAGACCAATTTCCCTAGTGAATATGGATGCAAAATTTTTAAATGAAATATTAGCAAAAAGATGACAGCAACTTATCATGAGAATAATATACTATGACCAGGTAGCATTTATTCCAGGAATGCAAGGCTGCTTCAATATTAGGAAAACTATCAGCATAATTGATCATATCAACAACAAAACTAGCAGAAAGCATATGATTATCTCAATAGATGCAGAAAAACTTTTGGTAAAATGCAATACCTATTCCTATTAAAAACACTAGAAAGCATAGGAATAAATGAAGTCTTCCTAAAACCATCAGAAAGCATTATATGTAATGGGGGTAAGCTAGATGCATTTCCAATAAAATGATGGGGGTAGTAAAACAAGGATGTCCATTATCATCCCTATTATCCAATTTGGTACTAGAAATGTTAGCCTTAGGAATAAGAAAACAAAAGAAATTGAAGGAATTAGAATAGGCAAAGAAGAAAGTAAATTATCACTTTTTGCAGATGATATGATGATTTACTTAGAGAATCCTAGAGAATCAAGTAAAAAACTACTTGAAATAATAAACAACTTTGGCAAAGTTGCAGGATATAAAATAAACCCTCATAAATCCTCGGCATTCCTATATAATACTAACAAAGCCCAACAGCAAGAGATAGAAAGAGAAATTCCATTTAAAGTTACTGTAGACACTAAAATATTTGGGAGTTTACCTGCCAAGACAAACCCAGGACCTATATGAACACAATTATAAAACACTCTTCACACAACTAAAATCAAATCTAAATAAATGGAAAAACATCTGTTGTTCATGGTTAGGCCAAGCTAACATAATAAAAATGGCCATTTTACCTAAATTAATTCATTTATTTGGTGTGATACCAATCAAACTTTAAAAAATATTTTATAGAGCTAGATAAAATAATAATATTGTTTTTCATAAAACCAACTCTTAGTTTTATTTATTAATTCAATGAATTTTTTACTCTCATTTTTATTAGTCTCACTTTTAATTTTTAGGGTTTCCAATTTAGTGGTATGTTGATAAACAAAATGGGCTCTTAACACTCAGTTCAGCCAAGTGCCCTTGAAGAGTTTGGCCTTTGTTTCCTTGATTAGATTTAGGAGTCCTTGGTGACCTCCTTGCCTCAGGGGAGGGCCTAGTTTACACATGAGTTTCAGTGACATGTTTGGGACATCAGAGGCTTTTAGACCACGTGCGTTTAAGTTGCCTCTTTGTGACAATTCTAGGTCACCCTTGACCCTGAAGAAGACATAAAACCAGGGGTTGACTTTCTCTTTTTCAGTGCTCTTACCCACAGGAGTGGTGGCGAGTGTGACTCTGGGCCAGCCCTTGTTATGAGCTCCCAGGCTGAACTTAGATGTTGGTAACTATGAATTGTATTTGGTCTGTCTGTCAATGTCTGTAATTTATTTGTATTTTGCCCCGAAGTTTAGGATGCTGGCTTTTTCCCCTGAACTAAGCAAATGATGTCTGTATGCTGGATTAAAGTAAACTTGTTAACCCCTTAACATTGCTTTCCTTAGTAAAGTAGATCAAAAGAACCTGGACTTTTGCTGGTAGCATTCTTGTTGTTGGGCTTGTGTTGGTTTTTCACCTCCACAACAGCTGCTAGCTGGATTGTTGAAACAAGTGGTTAATCAGGGATTTTTAACTTGTTCTTTTTCTAGTTTTTAAAATTGCATACCCAACTCATTAGTCTACTCTTTCTCTGTTTTATTGATGTAAGCATTTAGAGATTTTCCTCTAATCTAATGCATTTTACTCTAATCACCACTTTTGCGTTATCCCATGGGGTTTGATATGTTGTCCCAATACTGTCATTCTCTTTAACGAAATCATTAATTGTTTCTATGATTTTTTCTTTAACCAACTCATTCTTTAAGATTAGGTTCTTTAATCTCCTATTAGCTTTTCAATATGTGTTTCCTTGTTTCTTTATTAAACTTGATTTTTATTGCACTATGACCTGAAAAGGGTGCTTTTAACATTTCTGCTTTTATGCTTATAACTATAACATTTTTATGTACTAATACATGGCCGGTCTTTGTAAAGGTACCATGATCGGATGAGGAAAAGGTGTATTCCTTTCTATTTCCATTCATTTTCACATTCCATCCATTTTCATTCTTTCCAGACAGCTATCACACCTCAATTATCTAAAATTCTATTCATTTCCTTAACCTCTTTCTTATTTATTTTTTATTAGTTTGATCAAGCTCTCAAAGGGGATGATTAAATCCCCCTATTTTATAGTACAACTATCTATCTTCCCCTGTAATTTATTTAATTTCATATTCAACTTTCCCTGTGCCCTCTGTCTATGTATATGTGTGTATATATATATATATATATATATATATATATATATATATGTATTCCCTTCAGCTACCCTAATACTGAGGTCTCATGAATTATACACATCATCTTTACACGTAGGAATGTAAACCAAACAGTTCAACTTTAGTAAGTCCCTTATGAATCCTCTTTCTTGTTTACCTTTTCATACTTCTCTTGATTCTTGTGTTTGAAAGTCAAATTTTCTATTCAGCTCTGGTCTTTTCACTGAGAAAGCTTGAAAGTCCTCTATTTTATTGAAAATCCATATTTTGCCTTGGAGCATTATACTCAGTTTTGCTGGGTAGGTGATTCCTAGCTCCATTGACCTCTGGAATATCACATTCCAAGCCCTTCAGTCCCTTAATGGAGAAGCTGCTAGATCTTGTGTTACTCTGATTGTGTTTCTACAATACTCAAGTTGTTTCTTTCTGGCTGCTTACAGTATTTTCTCCTTGAAATGGGGGCTCTAGAATTTGGTGACAATATTCCTAGAAGTTTTCTTTTTGGGATCTTTTTCAGGTAGGCGATCAGTGGATTCTTTCAATTTCTATTTTATCTTCTGGATCTAGAACATCAGGGAAGTTTTCTTTGATAATTTCTTGGAAGATGATATCTAGGCCCTTTTTTGATCATGGCTTTTGGGTAGTCCAACATTTTTTGAATTATCTCTCCTGGATCTATCCTCCAGGTCAGTGGTTTTTCCAATGACATATTTTACATTGTCCTCCATTTTTTCATTCCTTTGGTTCTGTTTTATAATATCTTGATTTCTCATAAAGTAACTAGCTTCCACTTTCTCCAATCTAATTTTTAAGATAGTATTTTCTTCAGTGGTCTTTTGGACCTCCTTTTCCATTTGGCTAATTCTGCCTTTCAAGGCATTCTTCTCCTCATTGGCTTTTTGGAGCTCTTTTGCCATTTGAGTTAATCTATTTTTAAGTTGTTATTTTCTTCAGTATTTTTTGGGTCTCCTTTAGCCAGTCATTGACTTGTTTTTCGTGGTTTTCTCTCATCACTCTCATTTCTCTTCACAATTTTTCCTCTACTTCTCTAACTTGCTTTTCCAAATCCTTTTTGAACTTTTCCATGGCCTGAGACCAGTTCATGTTTTTCTTGGAGGCTTTTGATGTAGGCTCTTTGACTTTGTTGACTTCTTCTGGTTGTACATTTTGGTCTTCTTTGTCACCAAAGAAAGACTCCAAAGTCTGAGTCTGAATCTGAGTCCGTTTTCACTGCTTGTTCATGTTCCCAGCCAACTACTTGACCCTTGAGCTTTTCATCAGGGTATGACCACTTGTAGAGTAGAGAGTACTTTGTCCCAAGATTGAGGGGCTGCGCTGTTGTTTTCAGAGCTATTTATGCACAGCAAGCTCTGCCACAGCAATGCTCCTCCTTCCCCAAGAACCACCAACCTGGATTGCAGCTGTAGCTCTGTAAGCAGCCTCAGAGCTGCACCACCTCCTCAGTCCCCGGGGCGGTGGCTGCACCACAAACTCCTTTCACTCTGTCCCCGCAGTTTTTTCCACTAACCTTCTCTGTTGTCTTTGGTGTTTGTGGGTTGAGAAGTCTGGTAACTGCCACAGCTCATTGATTCAGGGTGCTGCAGCCTGTTCCACCCAGCTTCTGGTTTGGTTGGTCCTGGTGCAGCCCACGCTGAGCTCGGCTCAGCTCTGCTCCCAGCATGTTACGATAGACCTTACCCAGTGACCATGCAGGCTGTCCTGGGCTGGAGCCCTGCTTTCCTCTGCTATTTCGTGGGTTCTGCAGTTGTAGAATTTGATCAGAGCCATTTTTATAGGTGTTTGGAGGGTCCTGGGGGAGAGCTTTAGGCAAGTCCCTGCTTTCCAGCCACCATCTTTGCTCTTATTTAGATGAAAATTTGTGAGGTAGAAGTTCATGAAATAAAATTTCTTGAGGCCATGAGTGCGTTGAGGTGAAATTTCTTGAGGCTTAGTCTCCTTCTCTCAGGGCCTCCAATTTGTTGATTCAGTGAAGTTTGGCAGAGGGAGAGTTTATAATTCACTCAGACCAAACCTCAGTCCCTGGAGTATTCTCTGAGGTCTTCTCAAGATGTCTTAGGAGGACCACTGATTTGCCCCTTTATTTTTCGTACTCTACATTCATTTTGTGGCAATTTTCTGTGTGTGGAAGCAATCTGGAGAGCCTAGAAATTTCTGACCTATTCTACCATCTTTCCAGAATGTATCCAGGCCTCTTCTTTCAGGTCATTGGAACTGATAAATATCCCAGCAATTTCTGATGTGGAACCATTGGGTAAGGCAAGAGATGTGAATGGCAAAAACATTTCTTTCCCAGGTGTTCAGTAACTGTAGGTATAGTGGTGAGTCTGACTTCTCCTTGGTCTCCTTTGCTGGATCATCCTGCAGGTCACAGCCAAGGCTATGCCCTGGGCCCTCTTCTCTTTTCCCTGTAACCTACTTCAGTTGGAGATCTCATCTGCTCCTATGGATTCCATTTTCACCTCCCTGCTGATGATTCTTAGTTCCACCTCTTCTCCCCCAATCTCTCTACTGACCACTAGTCTCCCATCTCCAATTGTGTTTCAGATGCCAAATTAGGTGTCTGCTAGACATCTCAAAATTCACACATCCAAAGCTGAACTCAGTATTTCCCCCACAAGTCCTCTCTTCTTCTTTAAAAAAAATTATTGTGTTAAATATTTCACTATTGCATGTAGAAAATTCACATTCATCTTTAAAAATTTGGAGTTTCAAACTCTCACCCCCCCTCCCTACCCTTGAGAAGGCAAGCAATATGACATCAATGATACATGTCAAGTCATGCAAGACATATTTCTGTATTAGCCACATTGCAATGAAACACACACACACACACACACACACACAAGAGTAAAAAGAGTCTGCTTCTGTCTGCACTCAGAGTTCACCAGTTCTCTCTCTGGAGGTGCATAGCATTTTTCATCATGGGTCATTGCAAATTATCTTGGATCACTGTTGTGATCAGAGTAGCTAAGTATTATGAACGACTCAGCTCTTCTCAGCAACACGTTGGTCCAAGACAATCACGAAGGACTCACAGAGGAAAATGCTACTGACATTCAGATAAATAATTGATGAACTCTGAATAGTGCTGGAAGCATATTTTTTCATTTTATTCTTTTTTGTGGTTTTTCTTCATTTTGATCTTTTCCCTCTTTTATAACTATGACTAATACAGAAATATGTTTTACATGATAGCACATAGATAACCTATGTCAAATTGACTCCCATTTTTGGAAGTGGGCAGGGGAGAGAGGGAGAAAAATTTGTGACTCAAAAACTTGTAAAAATTTATGCTAAAAATTGTCTTCACATGTAATTGGGGAAAAAGAAGGTACTATTAAAAACACAGGAAAAAAGAACAAAAAGCAAAAAAAGAGCAGCTAAGTATTTGACAGCCCTGCCTTCTTCTAAGGTTCTCTGTTGCTGTCCAGGGCAAGACCATCCTCCCAGACCCTCAGGCTCACAATCCAGATGTCATCCTGGACTCCTTAGTCAATCTTACCTCCCAGGACTTTTAAAAAATTAATCATTTATTTAATATTTTTACTTTTCAACATTGATCTCCACAAGCGTTTCAATTACAAGTTTTCTCCCCATTTCTACCCTCCCCCCCACTCCAAGATGGCATATATTCTGATTGCCCCATTCCCCAGTCAGCCCTCCCTTCTGTCACCCCACTCCTCCCCATCCCCTATCTCCTTACTTTCTTGACGGGCAAGATAGATTTCTATGCCCCATTGCCTGTATATCTTATTTCCCAGTTGCACGCAAAAACAACGTTTTTTTGAGCATCCGCTTTTAGAACTTTGATTTCCAAATTCTCTCCCCTCTTCCCTTCCCACCAGGCAACAAATGTATCAATATGCAAAACACTTCCACAGTAGTCATGTTGTAAAAGACTAACTGTATTTCCTTCCATCCTATCCTGTCCCCCTTTATTCAATTTTCTCCCTTGATCCTGTCCCTTTTCAGAAGTGTTTGCTTTTGATTGCCTCCTCCCCCTCCCTGCCCTCCCTTCTATCATCCCCCCTTTTTATCCCATTCCCCCTACTTTCCTGTGGGGTAAGATCCCCAATTGAGTGTGTATGTTATTCCCTCCTCAAGTCAAATTCGATGAGAGCAAGATTCATTCATTCCCCCTCACCTGCCCCCTCTTCCCTTCAAACAAAACTGCTTTTTCTTGCCACTTTTATGTGAGATAATTTACCCCATTCTATCTCTCCCTTTTCCCTCTCTCCATATATTCCTCTCTCACCTCTTAATATTTTTTCAGATATCATCCCTTCATATTCAACTCACCCTGTACCCTCTGTCTATATATATATATATATATATATATATTCCCTCCAACTGCCCTAAAACTGAGAAAGGTTTCATGCATTATAAACATCATCTTTCCTTGTATGAATGTAAACATAAGAGTTCAACTTTAGTAAGTCCCTTATGAATACTCTTTCTTGTTTGCCTTTTCATGCTTCTCTTGATTGTTGTGTTTGAAAGTCAAATTTTCTATTCAGCTCTAGTCTTTTCATTGAGAAAGCTTGAAATTCCTCTATTTTATTGAAAATCCATATTTTGCCTTGGAGCATGATACTCAGTTTTGCTGGGTAGGTGATTCTTGCTTTTAATCCCAGCTCCTTTGACTTCTGGAATATTATATTCCAAGACTGTTGGTCCCTTAATGCAGAAGCTGCTAGATTTTGTGTTATCCAAATTGTGTTTCCGCAATACTCAAATTGTTTCTTTCTGGCTTCTCACAGTATTTTCTCCTTGACCTGGGAGCTCTGGAATTTGGTGACAATATTCCTAGGAGTTTTCTTTTAGGGATCTTTTTCAAGAGGCTATTGGTGGATTCTTTTAATTTCTATTTTACTTTCTGGTTCTAGAATAGCAGGGCAGTTTTCCTTGATAATTTCTTGAAAGATGAAATCTAGGCTCTTTTTTTGTTCATGGCTTTCAGGTAGTCCAATAATTTTTAAATTATCTCTCCTAGATCAATTCTCCAGGTCAGTGGTTTGTCCAGTGAAATGTTTCACATTGTCTTCCGTTTTTTCATTCCTTTGGTTTTGTTTTATAATTTCTTGGTTTCTCATAAAGTCAGTAGCCTCCACTTGCTCCAATCTAATTTGTAAGTGGTATTTTCTTCAGTGATCTTTTGGACCTCTTATTCCATTTGGCTAATTCTGCCTTTCAAGGCATTCTTCTCCTCATTGGCTTTTTGGAGCTCTTTTGCCATTTGAGTTAATCTATTTTTAAGGTGTTATTTTCTTCAGTATTTTTTGGGTCTCCTTTAGCCAGTCATTGACTTGTTTTTCATGTTTTCTCTCATCACTCTCATTTCTCTTCACAATTTTTCCTCTACCTCTCTAACTTGCTTTTCCAAATCCTTTTTGAGCTCTTCCATGGCCTGAGAACAGTTCATGATTTTCTTGGAGGCTTTTGATGTAGGCTCTTTGACTTTGTTGACTTCTTCTGGCTGTATGTGTTGGTCTTCTTTGTCACCAAAGAAAGATTCCAAAGTCTGAGTCTGAATCTGAGTCTGTTTTCATTGCCTGTTCATGTTCCCAGCCAACTACTTGACCCTTGAGCTTTTCATCAGGGTATGACCGCTTGTAGAGTAGAGAGTACTTTGTCCCAAGATTGAGGGGCTGCACTGCTGTTTTCAGAGCTAATTTTGCTCCACTGTCACCGCAAGTTCTGCCACAGCAGTGCTCCTCCTCCCCCAAGAACCATCAACCAGGACTTCGACCCAGACCTGAGCAGGGCAAAGCACTCCCTTCACTCACACTCTGATCCACCACTCAATTCCTCCCACCGCATGGGCCAGGGAGGCTGTAAGCAGCCCACACTGGAGCTCTGGAGGCAGCCTCAGGAGCTCCCTGCTGCTGCTGCCTCCACCACCATGCTGCCTCCACTGCCCCCAGGGCTGGAGCTGGACCACTCTAACCCCAATCTAGTAGCTTTCCCACTAACCTGCTCTGTGGTCTTTGGCATTTGTGGGTTGAGAAGTCTGGTAACTGCAACAGCTCGGTGGTTCATGGCCATAAGGCCTGCTCTGGCTGGCCAACTATCCATCTGGTCTGTCCTGGTATGGCCTATGCTGGGCTGTGCTCTGCTCCCAGCACCGTGCAATAGACCCTTCCCAGCAACCATCCAGACCATCCTGGGCTGGAGACCTATTTCCCTCTGCTATTTCGTAGGTTCTGCAGCTCCAGAATTTGTTCAGAGCCATTTTTACAGATGTTTGGAGGAATTTGGGGGGAGAGGTTAAGTAAGTCCCTTCTTTCCAGCCACCATCTTGGCTCCGTCCCCTCATTAAACTTCATTTTTACCATAAACTTGCATAAAGTGACATGACTGACTTCTTATTTACCACCTAACCTACTAGGTCCCTCTCCCTCCCAGGATTTTTAATTTTACCTTCCTCAAATTTCTCATATGCAACCCATCCTTTTCTCTCCAATGACATTGCCACCACCCTGGTGCCTCATTACCTCCAGCCCGTACTATTGCAAGAACCTGCTGATTGTTCCCCTGCCTCAAGTCTCTCCCCGCTCCAGTCCATCCTCCACTGAGCTGCCAAGGTAAGCTTGCTAAACCTCAGATCTGACCATGCCATCTACATATTCCAACCTCAACTGATGAACTCCTGTGGTTCCCTATTGCATGCAGGATCAAATATTAAATTGTCAGGTGACCTGTCTGTCTCTATCTCTCTGTTTTACCTTCTGCCTTTCTTTCTCTGTCTCCCTCTCTCTGTCTCTTTCAGCTTCTGTCTCTCTCTGTCTATACTCAAATCCCTTTCTAACCCATGCCCCTAATACATTTCCAGCCTTCTAACACCATACGCCATCCTCCAATATTCACGATTCAGTGACTCTGACTTCCTTGCTATCCCTGAGCTAAAGAGGTGAGAGTTTGCTTCTGGATGGCTGAGCCAGGGGAGGAAGGATGGATGAGAGGATTTCAGATCTCTTTCTCTGGAGCTCACTCTGTCCAAACTGCTCTCTCTGCCTCATTCACTGGATCTCTGTCTCTTTCCCTCAATTACCCTTGGTTTTGTCCATCAACCTTCCAAATCTCTCTATCTGTGTGTCTCTGTGTCTCTCTTTTCCCCTCCTCCTTTCCCCTTCCCCTGCTCCCTCTCCTGTCTGTCTCTATTTTGCTGGCTCCCTCTCTCTGTTTCTCCTTTCCCTTCTCCTCCTTTCTGCTTCCCCCTCTTCTCTATGTCTATCACCCTGACTCTCTGCATGTCTCTTTGTCTCTGTCTAACCCCCTTTGTCTCTCTCTTTCTTTGTATGCCTCTTTCTCTCTGACTCTATCTTTCTCTCTGTGTCTTTGTCTCTTTCCACTCCCTCTCATCTCCCTCTCTCCCCCTGTCTCTGTCTGTCTTTATCTTTCCATTTCTCTGTCCCTTTCTTTCCTGTCTCCCTCTATCCTTGTCACTGTTTTTGTCTGTCTCTGTCTCTCTGTCTTTGACT